>NC_085984.1:5787349-6139849 GCF_910591565.1 Cydia splendana
TCTTACGAGAATATTTCAAAGTAAAAATAGTTTAGTAATAAATTACTAATTTAGTAACTAAGACTTTCTATTATTTTTATTTAAACTTTATTACACAGTAAAAAATATACAGCGACAGAAGGCGGACTTAATGCTACACGGCGTTCTCTACCAGTCAACCTTTAGGCCAAACAAAGATGCATAGTTGGTTTTCATTAGTAAATAACAGAGTACAGGTATTTAAAAGGTCGGCAACGCGTATGTAACACCTCTGGAGTTGCAGGCGTCCATAGGCTACGGTGACTGCTTTCCATCAGGCGGGTCGTATGCTTGTTTGCCACCGATGTGGTATAAAAAAAAAGAGAATATCTCAGAATACTTACCTTGGGGAAGGAAACCTTAGTGATCTCAAGGACGCTCTCTCGGGCGATATTGTTCACGGCGAGCGCCTGCGTCACCTGCTCCGAGCTCGGATCCAGGCCCGACACCTACAGACGAACACATTGTTGGTACAAGCTTTTATCGCTGACTGTACTTTTCTTTCCACGGGCAATTAATACTCATCGAGACAATTCTGACCACCCCAAACACAATGAGGTTGCGTTGTTTTATCACAGAGTTCCCATGGCCACCTCCTGTCTCTATCATCAGATCTCGATGGTACACCAGGTACTTACCTCGATAACAGCAAAATGCAACGGATGCTTGAGTCTCGAGTGTGTGTTGAGGTCGGAGCGGATCCGGAAACGCTTCGGGCAGCGCGCGCAGCCCCACGCTCGGACGCCCGTGTGGATCAAACGGTGGTTGCGCATCGCTGTCGCTCTACAGACAGAAGAACGGGTCTCTATTGTTTCCCAAACAGGTTTAAGCCATAATGTTATTAGTCAGATGTGTGTATGTTGTTAGTCAGTTTTAAGTTTGTCCGCATTTTCGTTAGTCATAATTTGTTTGGCTCAGAATCGCGTAACTTTTCAGGATTGCCATAAAACAAATCTAACCTAACCTATCTATAGGATATATAACCTTACGAAAATCCTGAAAAGTTAACGGTTTCAATTTAAGGACAAATGATAATATGACAAATAAGTTTTTGCGAAAAAATCATTTTTGGTACAAGCTTTTAGGTATCGCTGACTGTACTTTTCTTTCCACAGACAACTAATACTCATCGAGACCATTCTAAAAACTCCAAACACAATTAGGTTTCGTTGTTTTATCACAGAGTTCCTATGGCCACCTCCGGTCTCCATCATCAGATCAGCTCCATGACACCATAATATTGCATTGTCACCCGACTTACGTATGTATGCAATATTTCAGGTCAATCGGAAACCGGGAAGTGGATCAAATTTAACTTGCAAGATTTGATTACAGACAGACAACAGTCAGGTGAAAGTAAATAAAAGCTTGTAACAATACATTATGACTATTTATGACTTAAAACTTTATGTGAATCAAATGGACAGACGAACAAATGTATAGACTTATTAGTAGTTTGGAATGCTAGGGACCATTGAAATTATTCCCACACTGTTTATTGTCGTTGCTTGTTCCCCCCCCCCCCCCCCCACGCACTCTCGCACATAGCTAATTAGAAACATATGCTAAAAATGCTTTTGGTACAAACAGCACCGGCCTAGCCAAGGCTTTGTGTCTCTATTACTCTCTCATATTAGTGCGACAGTGACAGTTGCGTTTCGATCGCTACGAAGCATAAGCGATTGGCATGTTGACTACGCGGCCTGAGTCGCTTAACTTCAAACTCGGGTAAATCCATCTGTCAGATAATGCGGTTTTAGTATTAAGAAAAGGTAATAGGACTAATAGGGCAGATATTTGCTGAGAGGGTCGAATGGATTTACCCGAGATTAAAGTTTAGCGACACAACCGGCTATAACCGCGAAAATCGAAGTTCGCAAATTGCGGGCATTTTTCTCTGTCACTCTTATTACGCCTTCCTTGGAGTAAAAGAGAAAGATCCCCGCAATTTGCGAATATCGGTTTTCGCGGTAGCCCCTCTGTTTATCGGTGGATCTTATTACAAGAGGCATAAGGTCTACCGATGGACAATTAACATTGTGGGCGATGGTACTACCAGTAGGACCGCAGGCATACGATGCAGTTATCAGACTCACCTTCTAAAAGCCACCCCACACACGTCGCACGGAAACGGCCGCTCACCGGTGTGAATCCTGTGAGCAAACAAGTAAAATGAAACGAGAAAATAACACGATATTTTACTTTACAAGTATTCAATATAATAGCGTTTAACTACTTATCTTTCGATTTTTGTTAGTGGACCGCGAGTACTTTATTAAGTGCAATAATACTGTACTATATGTAGGACATATCTGGAATGTTCGATGAGCATGGACGCAGCGCGAAACGCTTATTTGCACATATTACAATACAATTCTGGCCAAGATGGGACACTCTGACAACACCGATTGTCGTAGGTATGTGTGGCGAGGAGGAAGAGACAGTAAAACACCTAATGTGTGAATGTCACGCCCTCGCCAGACAAAGAATGTAGGACTTTGGAGCAGGATATCTGGAACCAAAGGACTTCAAAACGCTACCCATGAGCTCCATCATCCGGCACATGGCGATGGTGGGAAAAGCTCTTGAGTAGTTGACGGATCTTCTCTAGGGGGTAATTGCACAAAAGATCCCTATGGGTCGAAGTGTATCCGCAGGGGCCCCCGAAAACAATAAGATAAGATGCACATATTCCAGGTGTAACCCCGTGTCCTTTCTGAAGTACAATAATTGCGTGCTATATGTAGGACATACCTGGAGTGTTCATTAAGCATGGACGCAGTGCGGAAGGCGTGACCACAGACGGTGCAGGTGTGTGACCGGGTGGCCGGATACTGCGCATCTTGCCCATGGACCTCCCTGATGGACATTATACATTATTTATACATAAGATACAAAGTTGGTTGCTTCTGACAAGTACTTATGGAATAAATATCGTAAAGTCCAACCACCAATTGAGTCGATTAACTTCAAACTCTTAAGGGGCCCACAGATTACCAGTTCGCCGTACGATATCAGCCTGTCAGTTAATCGCAAAAGGTGACAGTTCCGAACTGACAGGCTGATATCGTCCGACGAACTGGTAATCTGTGGGCCCCTTTAGGAAATATCTACCCTATTATTTTTTCTTAACACCAAAATCTCAAAATTTGACAGTTGGGTTGACGTTTCGAGTTTGAAGTAAAGCGACTCACATAATGTAAGAGTAAGAAAGCTTAATCATACGACACAGTTTAACCTGTGGAGGGTTTTAAAGGGTTTCAAAACCTCATAGTAGGGAATTCGCCAGTAACTGGCCACCCTAACTAAAAATGAATTCTATTCACCTATAAACAGAATTCATTTTAGTATAAGGTTTCAATAACTGGCCAGCCTTCAATAACTAGCCACCTTATACTAAAATTAATTCTGTTTATAGGTGAATATAAATCGTTTTTACTTTAGGGCGGCCAGTTACTAACAGGTGGCCAGTTACTGCCAGTGCCTGCTACACAAATTTAAAAAATGTAGGCGCCATGGGCTATCGTCCCATAGAAAATTTGAATTTCGCGCCTTTTTCTACTGACAAACTTGCTTGACCGGCTATAGTTACTTGAGATGGTGTGACAGCAGGTTGGCGGGGAAGCTGAGCCCGCAGTGCGTGCACGCCGCACGCGCCTCCGTATGCGGCTGACCACCCAACCCTGTAACGTTCATTCACATTCTTAACCCTTAATGCATGATTTTTTCTTTTTGCCCGAAGTTAATATATGTATCACATAATTGTTTGCCGATTCTAGGAAAAATAGTAAAAAAAAATATAATGATTTTCACTGCGAAATCGGTGTTAGAAGTTGAATTGGCTAAATCATATTTCTGTAAATATGTAATTTTCAGTAATAGATATATGAATATTTTTACTACCATTAGAAAGGTACACTATTTGTGATCTATATGATAAAGTTTTTAAATATAAAATAATTACAAACCCTGAAAACACGCGTTCAAAATCACATACTAAAAATTATCAACTTCTGGATTTTTCTAAGCTTTCCGACTTTTCGTCTTAAAACGAATATAATGTTTATAAATTAAAAATATTGCGTAAATTTAACCGTTAAATCGTCACCATGCTACTTGACGTTTGGTATAAAGGTGCGTTCAAGAACGTAAGCCTTTTTTTAAATCTGTGAGCTGTCTAATGCTTTGTAGACATTTGGCAACACTATGTATTTAAGGGTTAACCCTTTCAACGCCGCGTGGGGCGCGTCATCGTGAACCTTGTCGTGTTGAAAGTTGATATTGGGCTGTAGCCGCGCGCGTCAGTTGACGTCTGTGACGATCGAAGAGTTAAGGATAAGATCGAGCGCCAAGGCTACCTTTGTAATTAAGTTAGCGAGACCCCAAGCTCATATAGTGAGTCGTGGTCAAATTCGACAATGGTAGGAAGACGATCTCGTAAACTTTTGTGAAATATTAAATATTGAAAAAATATTTTTTATGTATTTTTAAATTGTTATACATATTTATTACAATTACAACGTTACTTCATATACCAATGAGTTTTTCGGAACTTACGTACTGTAAAATCAGGTAACTTTCGTCCACAACTTACATAGTTACCTAATATCATTTGATATTTACCAGTCGCTTTTCGGTGAAGGAAAACATCGTGAGGAAACCGGACTATTCCCAACAAAGCCTAGTTTCCCCTCTGGGTTGGAAGGTCAGATGGCAGTCGCTTTCGTAAAAACTAGTGCCTATGCCAATTCTCGGGATTAGTTGCCAAGCGGACCCCAGGCTCCTGTGAGCCGTGGCAAAAAGCCGGGATAACGCGAGGAAGATAATGAACGTTAAACTTCACCTTTAAAAGCCGGTCTGAGTGATAATTCAACAATAAAAATCTATACACTAAATGACTAATCACTAAATTATGATCTCATATAATATAACATATGATAAAAAGTATGATTTTATTTCTCTAAAATATAATACAGCGAAACTACATCTATTTTGTATTATGCTAATATTGAGAACGAAACCTAAAATTAACTACTAATAATAATAATACCTAGGTGATATGATGACTGAAATCTAGAAATACTCGATGACTGTAATGTGATGATGATGATGATTTATTACTTATATTACCTTGATTATCATTGATCGGCAATGACACGTAACTGTGCTCCTTCTTCCTATGCTTATAGAGTGCAGTTTTGTTTGGCAAAACTTCGTCGCAGTCGCGGCATGGGATTCTTCGGCAATTATACTTAATATTAATATTTTCATACGGACACTTAAAACGACACTAAGAAACGGCGATAAACAAGAAGCGAGTGGCGTTGAGTGACTTGTATTCGGTTAGTAAAACTATTCGCCATTCGTGTAAACCAAAGAGAATAGATAGTATAGAGGGGTCCTGTCATAGTAAATTTTGTCGTCACAGTAAATTTACTGCCATCTATCGACACACGACTAAAACTCAAAATGAAAACGTATAAAATTATCAAAAAATGTATATATATGGATAAATGATTTTATTATTTTTATATCATTTTTACCCATGTTCATTCACTGATATCTATGTGTTAAAATTGTTAAATATGAAACGGTGTCGTCACGCCATCTAGCCGAGCATAGGCCAAAGGTGTGTGCGCCATCTATCCGAGAATGACTTTTTCTTGATTTCCGGGGCACGTTTTTTTCTTAGACTTTATTCATCTTATACGAAGTTACATATGTCTTTGGTGTAAACAGACTAAACAGTTAACGATTAGCATTTAAGTATAGAGAGTTAAGTGTCATGGTAAATTATGTAGCTACAGTACATTTACTGCCATCTTTCGACAGAAGATTAAATTTGTTAGAATGCCATTTGACTTTGATCATTATTCTTTCACTGATATGTGTTAACTTGTTAAATATTAATATTAACGCCATCTACTCGAGAGTACGCTGAAGGTTATGGCGCCATCGCTTGAAAAGATTGCACCATACCTTTGGCCTATACCTTTGCACCATACCTTTGGTCGAAAGATGGCAGTAAATTTACAGTGGCTACATAATTTAGTATGTCAATCCGTCTCTATACACTCTGTTCTCTTTGTTATGTCCATCTTCTGTATTCGCAACAAGAGATCTAGATACATCTACACGTATAAATAAAAAAATGTTTTTATTTCACCTCACAAAGGATAATTTTACAAACTAAATTTTTTGTTTTATATTATTTTTACAATAACCTTTGTGAGGGACTGGAGTCCAAACTAGGTTGGACCTGTATTACTGATCTCCAGGCCCTCACCCCGGAAATACGAGTTTCTGTGATAACGTTACAGTATTCAAGTGGTGACAATATACGGTATATACGTTACTTGCGCGAGAAAAGTAATGATATTATGACTAAAGATAGGCTATCCCTTATCCAGGCCTATAGTACGATTAATAGTCCACATACGAGTACACGCCAATAGAATTTCAACTTTAGCATTCCGATTTAAGGTTCAAATAAGATTACACTTTCGCGAAATGTGACCTGTCATCAAATGAACCATCAAAGCTGGATTAATTGGAATATATTGGGATTTTTGGGAAAACCTTGTAGATTGGTGCGGCCTGGAAAATGGTTATAGGCGTTCCAAAATTGAAGCGCTTACCTTGTACAGTCACCTGCAATAATATGTTACACAACGAAGGACGCAAAAATATCTGACACGATCTTATTAGTAGAGCTATAAGAGCGTGTCACATATTTTTGCGGCCTTCGAATAGTAACATATTATTGCAGGTGACTGTACAATACAGTACAGTCGTGCGAGAAAAGTGCAAGTGCACACCGAAAGAGAAAGAGACAAGCGTATGCTTAACAACGAGTAGGAAAAGATGAATGGAATGCGAAAATTAATCAAAATTAACAGATTTCTTCGTAGGTAGTAGGAAGTATTTTTTATGTTCCTTATGTATGAGTAGAACCTATCTATAGTTAACACCCGGTTAACAAATTATACACCTAAACCTTCCTCAAGAATCACTCTATTGATAGGTGAAAACTGCATGAAAATCCGTTCAGTAGTTTTTGAGTTTATCGCGAACATACAAACACAAACAGACAGACGCGGCGGGGGACTTTGTTTTATAAGGTGTAGTGATAATATCATTGGAGAACAGCCGACTAATAATCGCTGTTTTGCTGCCGAACCGACAGCTGTAGTTTGTCAAAGGACTGTCTCATTCCAATCATAGACAGTGAGAATCATACTATCTTTGTCTTACACTAGTACTAGCACCCGAAAGAAAAGGGTGAGTATAGTTTTCCTGGTTCTTACTGACTGACAAATTATAATTTACAATATCGACATCCTATAGTAGTTTGTGTTACAAGAGATCAAAATGATATATTTCCGTCAAGGGCGTACATTGAATCCTGAGCGTAATGAGGGATTCAAGTGTAAACGCCCAAGACGAAATAATTTTGATACCGTGTGACACATACTGCTTTTCACATCAGCTATGAGGAAAATAAAAAAATCTTAGTGTTGAAATTATTATGTTTGAAAATATTATTCAAGCTAAAAAAAGAATGCAAAAAATAACAAAAACAGTGTCCTAGAACAGAAAAGTGCCACTTTGATCCCCCCTAGCAGGGAGGAAAAGTGCCACTTTGATCCCTCCTAGCGGGGAAGAAAAAGCCCTTTTCCGAATAGGTGATGCGAAAAGGTTGTTACCTATAGTCGGTGTGGACTGTTTTAGTGGCTCCGTTCCCCTTGTCTGCCGGTTTGCCGTGGACCTTCTTTCTGTGGTACGCCACGCTCCAACTACAAACGTACATACAAACAAACGTATACATTATTTAATGTATTAGTCTAAATCATTGACAAACCAGATCTATACTCTGTATCTTTAGGTAGGGTCAACCGGGTTAAATGCGTCTCTTGTGGTAAATGCGTCTTATGAAGATATCTTCCAAACGCAACATATTATAACGATTATATCCGTCTACACTAAAAGTTCAGAGACCACACTTCGAACAGGGAGGGTTGCAATAGTTCCAAAATGTTCCATTCAGAAGAAACGTTTAAAAGAAGCATTTACCTCAAGTGACGCATTTACCCCGGTTGACATTTAAAAAAGAGTAAACAAAATCTGCCCTCAAATGGCTTCTTAAGCCAGTTGAGGGTAGATGAAAACATTACACGATCAAATAATGTAGGTTAAAGTCAGGTCGTTCAGTGACGGATCCAGGTTGTTTTGTATTTGGTTGGTTAATCAATAAATGTTATAACTAGCCGAAAATTTACAAATTACTTGTTTACTTTTATTTAAGTACCTAAAGATACAGAGTATAAGGGTAGTATTCCACCTGTCTCATTTCTTTGTCCAATGTGTATTTTCGTCTCACATTGGTTAGTAAAAGAGTGAGTCACAATACACATTGGACTGATGGAATACCAACCTAAGACGTGTCAAGTGCTTAATGTAAAATATTGTAACCGCAAGGACAAATGAGTCGCTTAACTTCAAACTCGGGTAAATCCATCAGATTATGCGATTTTGTCCCGGGTATGTCCTTCAACTACGTCCAGGACCCGGGTATGTCCTTAAACTACGTCCAGGACCCGGGTATGTCCTTAAACTACGTCCAAGACCACCGGTGGACGGGCAGCAGCGTCCCTCAAATTCAGTGTACTCGACTGCGATCGCCAACCCGCCTGCCAAGTGTGGCGATTATGGCATTCACCCCCCAAAGGGGGAGGCCTATGTTCAGCAGTGGAGGTCTCTATTGTTTCCCAAATAGTTTTACATAAGTCATAATGTATTGTTTGTCCGAATTTTCGTTAGTCATAATTGGCTTTTCTCAGAAACGCGTAAGTTTTCAGGATTGCCATAAAACAAACCTAACCTAACCTAACCAATCTATAGAAATAACCTTACGAAAATCCTGAAAAGTTAACGGTTTCTGTTTTATGACTAACGATAATATGACAAACAATACATTATGACTTAAAACTTTATGGGAAACAAAGGGACCCCTCAGCAGTGGACGTCTTATGGCTGAGATGATGATGATGATGATGCGATTTTGGTATGTATTAAGAAAAGGTAATAGGTGTTGTGTCCTGGACGTAGGTTTCCAAAGAAAACTCCAAATTATAGGATACTGATGTGCTACGTTTAATGTTCAGATACAGACTGCCGTAAATTACATCTCCCCTCTATATGAAAACATAACAATAGGATAGATATAGCTGGTCAAGCAAATCTTGCCAGTAGAAAAAGGCGACAAATTTAAAAAATGTAGGCGTGAAGGGTTATCGTCCCATAGAAAATTTGAATTTCGCGCCTTTTTGTACTGACGAGATTTGCTTGACCAACTATATTTGCTGAGAGGGTCGAATGGATTTACCCATAGTCTAATAAAACATGGTCTTCCATTCCCAGAGTGACACGGGGCTACGTCACAACAACATGGCCGCTATATATAGCGCTATCGCATATTATCATATAGCGCTGTCGCATGATGACGTAAGCCCGTGTCAGTTAGGTGACCTAGAAAAGACGGGAATGGAGTACCAGGCGGAGTATATTATTATACCATGGATTTACCCCAGTTTGAAGTTAAGCGTCACATTTGATGGTCCTAGAAGATAAATGTTTGTATTTTATATGTAGGGTAGATCTAAGGTAGTTGATTTCTGAATACCCGTTAATTGTTTTTGTACCGAATTTAAACAGTCTAATACAAAAAAAAAATTAAGTTATTGTTTTTGTTTCAATAAATATTCTGTTAGATTTTACTAGGACATAGTTTGTTTAAATTCATCTAAATAGGTATAGTCCGACAAGAAATTGTAGAAAATTATTGAGGGCGCCACTTCCTACGTAACTGTCACATTTTTGACATAAAATGCTTAAACATGGCAACAGTTTAGTATGGATTTAGTATGATTTCTACTGTTTTATGTGATCATCATCATCATCATCATAACAGCCCTTTATCGCCCACTGCTGAGCATAGGCCCCTCTTCCAGAACGCCACTTGTCCCGGCCCTGAGCTAATCTCATCCAAAAGTACCAACCAAAATGTTACCAAGCTAAAATGGAGTTGGGCGGGACATGTTGCTAGGCAGAGTGATGGCAGGTGGACCAAAATGTTAACAGAATGGTGGCCGCTTTCGGATGAAAGAAGCGCCTGGCGTCCGTTGGCTCGTTCGGACAACATACGGAAAATTGCAGGTGACTTTTGGATTTTATGTCGCACTATATTAGAGCGTTTCTTTTGTTTTTTGCCATTTTTATATATTGTGACCTTTTTTGCCACTTATGTGTTATTTCCAGTCAGGATCGCGAGCCCTTTCCTTATAGGAGACAAATAGGAGAAAAAAAGTGTCTTAAAATTTCCATACATTTTTCAAACTTTCCTTTTTGTTACCGCCATACAAAGTATATGGGGAAATGGTAACACAATAGGAAAAAAACTCTGGGACATTTTTTTATCCCATTAGGATCGTGATTCTGAGTAGAAATAACACAAAAGTGGCAAAAAGGTCACAATATATAAAAATGGCAAAACATAAAAGAAACGCTCATTAACACTTTCAAAGTCTGGTCAAAAATGAATCAAAGTCACTTGCCTATTAGGGAAGGTCTCCTCGCAGTGTATGCACTTGTAGATGAAATTCTCATTAGCGTGTTTCATTCTTCTATGCACTTGCAAGTACGTCCAGTGCAGATATGACCGCCCGCAGTCCTGAGAAACAAAAACGAATTTTAAAATCAATCTCCTTAAGGCGACAGTAGCGGTGGGTAAAATTTCAGATTCTGTCAATTTACCCCATTTCACACACAAGCGCACTGCACGCACACTACCTCACTTTACTGGGACAGGTCAGTGACCCATCATGTTTTTTTTAAGATTGGACTTTTAGTTTAGTATTGACCAGCCTCCTTTGAGGGTAAAAGCGTTCCATTGAAAGATGAAAGAGAAACAATGCATTTAATCTTGCTTTCCTTGTCTGTTCATGTCACACGTGACGTACTTACCTATTTAATTAATTTGATTGTTGACTGTTTTACTACCTAATATTGCTTTGTCGAGATACGCGTTTTGTACAATTAAAGCGAATAAAACAAGATGTCATTAAGTCAGATGTAAAATGTTATTTACTACTCTATACGGTTTTTCATAAGGTGCAAAATCCATTCAATAGGAATTTAAATAAATAAAGTTTCAGCAGGGTGGCAATTCCATTTTGGCGGATAAAGCGAAACAGAATAGTTCTATCGAACCTGCTTACAAATTTTCACGAGAATCAGTTGAGAAATGTGATCTGCAAAGGAGAACATAAAAAAGCATTTTTGCCCAAGCTGAAACGGAGACCTTTGCTAACGCTCGGCCAATGATGGTTTAGGTACACCTATAAAAAATGGTTGTCCCTGCTGTAATTTTAATATCTTTATATTTCAACGGTATAGTTTTGCCTTCAAAAATAATCAGTATAGCTAAACAATAGCGGTACCATACTACTTATACGATCACGAAATCGGTATCTGCATAACTTGATTGTTAGTAAACTAACCTGAAAAATAATCTCAAAATCACCGAAACATTTATGTACAGTCACCTGCAATAATATGTTACGTCATTAGCGCCAACTTTGCCTCCAGGGAAACTTTGCCCAAAACGACAATTTTAAACAAATTCGTTAATGTAGAAAAAATTATAATAGTTATGGCCACCCTGCTATTTTTAGTAGAAAATAGGTTATATTTCTGACAAAACTATATACCAAACTTGTGCATAACTTGACTTGGGAATTTAGAGTTTGAGCGAGTTGTCTAATATAGGGTATATTTCGGCGGGCAAAAAATTGATAAATAATGAATGCAAGTAGAAAAAATTGAGAACCCTTTGACAAATATTTCCGGGTTTGAGTTATAACACATGAAGCATAGATTATGTCTATTGAGATTTAAACTAAAAAGGCCTAAATACACAAAAGTTTTAGCGGTGGGCAAAGTAATCCGGTAATTTGGCATCTATACCAACATTGGCCACCACCAAAAACGGATTAGGGTTGTCACTTTCATCTAATTTACCCAACTTCGCAAGTAAAAGAAGGTTATGTTTGTACACTAAAATAAGTTTATAAATATATACTGTATTTAATTTGTCTTATTATCCTTTATTTAGATGTTTTATCCCGTTAACGAATGAAAAACACAACAAAAATCATATTTTTGGCCATTAAACTATTGTAACAGATTTTCTCAAAAGTGACAACCCTAGCCTTTGTAAAATGCTTAGGCGAGCCTTATTTGGAAATGGGCAAAAACGGGTAGGCAACATTGCCCAGCAAATTTATTTTTAAGTTTTTACACTTATCGCTAAGTTATTAACAGGGAATGGTAGGATTGCCCAAAACCTTTAAGTGATCCTTAGACATCATCATCATACGAGCTGTATTTGAATACCAAATTGACGTGGGCAATGTTGGCGAAAACCCCGGATATCTTTGCCCGCCCTCTAAAACGCAAAAAAATGAGTAAAAACACGATAAAAAATATTTTTTTTTCAAATAAACTGATGCGTTTGATCACAATGGACTTGCTGAGCAAAAAAAGTCATATGATGTGATGTTTTTTGAGAAATTCGTTTTAAACAATAAGCGGGCAAAGTTGGTGATAATGACGGTACCTACTCTTCGAAGGCCGCAAAAATATGTGACATGGTCTTATGGTTCTACAAATAAGATCGTGTCAGATATTTTTGCGGCCTTCGTTGTGTAACATAAATTGCAGGCGACTGTACATTTGGAATAATTATTTTATTTAGTTTCAACGAAAGTTTCAAGTTTAGTACGAAAATACTTCAGATATGCAATATGTACAAAATGTAGACCTAATCGAAATAAAACATTGCTTTTTATAGGTAATTTATAAAACATTCGATACATAGGTATACATAACAATAACTAGAGCGCTATTGGCCTGTAAGCTTCATCTCGGTCTCCAAAGCCGCAAAAACTCGCTAGTACTTAGTGCTGGTCTAGCCGTTATTTTTTCTTGAAGATTTTCAGAGAACAGCACGTACACGCATTATACATATAGACGGAACGAACCGCATAATCATTATCATTTATTCGTCGCAATCCATGGTATTACAGATCTAGGTACAAGACTTTCAGGTATTACTTATACGAATTACATAACTCTTCCTGTTAATAGGCATTATTTTAAGATAAAAGTTCTATAATATAATACAAGATTACAATTGTCATCAAAATTCATTGACGTACAGAAGTCAAATACGTTTTTAAACTGACGCAAAATGATACCAGCATAATAAAAATTGATCCCAATCAGTAAAGATGAGTCTTTAAACTTATTTCATTTTAAGCGAGTTTTGAAGGAACATAATACTTAAATTCGACTGTAATCGTATTGTTTTAAGATAGTTTACTGCGGTTTTCAACCATTATAACAGCAAATCAAATTTAAATGAGACGCGAGCTGATATTTATGTACCCTATTTTTTGAAATACAATTTATCTACTGGTATACTTTCTCGTGTGCGTATATGATTTAATGTCAATATAATTGTCAAAAGCAAGAAAATCAAGCTGTCATTTTCATTTGAAGAAGTACACGTGTGCTCCGGTGTAGCCCCAACGGGCATCTGACTTGAAGAAGAATTTTGAGTGATGTCGTCAATGTATGGAAATTGTTCGAAAGTTTACATTTGAGATTGAATTTCTGTGTTGTCTTTGTGAGTAAAAATATAAATCGCTAATAAATTGGTAGCTGAATTATCTAGCTTTCAGAATCATACAATAATTCAATTACTGTCAAAGACAAAATTGTTTTGCTTCTGTCTCAAACGGAACTCCATATTTTGATTTTTTGATACTTTTAGTGTCGATTTGTAGAGAATAACAGCAAATTAAAAATACAATGGCATGAAGAGTCGGTACACGGTTTCTTCGTGAACAAATTTACGTGTAATTTAATGCAATTATTAAACATTTATTGAACAAATTATGGTTACAAAGTGAGGTCTAAATCGAAAACGTCATATACCGGCCCCTTAACATATGTAAATACAATGAAGAACAGAGAAAATGGGTTAAATTCGTATAGAAATGTCCATAATGTATTTTATAAAGTGTTTTGGTTTATCATTTGATATTTACCACTAGCTTTCGGTGAAGGAAAACACCGTGAGGAAACCTGCATACATCTGCGAAGAAATTCAAAGGTGTATGTGAAGTCCCCAATCCGCATTGGGCTAGCGTGGGGACTATAGACCAAACCCTCTCGTGTATGAGAGGAGGCCTGTGCCCAGCAGTGGGACGTATATAGGTTGTTGCTATTATTTTGGTAGGTGTTATAAAAATGAGCGTAATAAATATTAAGTATCGCTAGTTTTGTTTCATTAAATAATAAGACAAGTGGAAACATAACAGCATAGTATTACGTAATTTGTCATTTTTAGTTTTTTTTTCTGGAAATTTATGATTATTTTTGTGCAGGGTAGATATGAATCACTACATTTTTAACTACCTGCTTTATACGTTTTTATGTTATTTTTAACATATACGTCGTTTATTTGTGACGTTTTCAACTAAAAGGTAATTGTCGGTTGTCGATAAGGTTGATTTTCGTTTAAGTACTTTAAAACGTTCCCTATATATATTTATTATTTTTGTGCAGGGTAGATAGGAATCACACAATGCTTAACTATCTACTTTATCTGTTTTTTTAGGGTTCCGTACCTCAAAAGGAAAAAACGGAACCCTTATAGGATCACTAGTGCGTCTGTCTGTCTGTCTGTCTGTCCGTCTGTCACAGCCCATTTTCTCCAAAAGTACTGGACCAATTAAGTTGAAATTTGGTACACACATGTAAATTCGTGACCCAAAGACGGACATCTTACGTAAACAACATCTTACGTTTTTTAAACTATATCGTGTTACATATCAAATGAAAGAGCTCATTTTGAGAAGCTCAAATATATATTTTTGTAGTTTTAAAATAAATAGTTTAGAAATTATTTAAGAAAATAGCCAAAAAATGACCATTCCCCCCCTTTATCTCCGAATCTACTGATGGGTCTAAAATTTTGAAAAAAATATACAAAATACTTCTTTACCTATAGATGACAGGAAAAGCTATTAGAAATATGCAGTCAAGCGTGAGTCGGACTAATTACTTAGTTTTTGATCCGACCCCTA
This sequence comes from Cydia splendana, assembly GCF_910591565.1. NCBI lineage: Eukaryota > Metazoa > Arthropoda > Insecta > Lepidoptera > Tortricidae > Cydia > Cydia splendana. The sequence continues at coordinate 5,802,580 of NC_085984.1, forward strand.
CGGGTTTATTAAAGGCAATTCAATCGCGTTTCACATACAAGGTGGTCCAAACCTTGACGTACAAAATTTTTTTTAGATTCGTCACGTCGTGGGCTATCAGAATATACCCCATGTATGTTAGCCGATATTTAGCAGTTTTCGAGTTATGAATTTTTTTACTTTTGTTAAGAAATTCCGGGGTGAAGCTTTGCTTTGCTTTTATGCCTACTAGGTAATTATTGTTGGTGGTATTTGCACTGATAACACGAAATAGCGATGGGGAAGTGACCCCATAAAATAACAGTAGGTATTGGAGCAGGTAAAAATTAACCCTTTGTAGATAACAACCCGTCGCGACGCGGGTCCAGTTAAGATAATGAATAAGTTAAGCAAAATGATGCTTGGTCAATCACATGGCACAATATTAATTTCTCGTGGTAATTTCTGTTTGATTAACGTTAGGAATAACAAGAGGATTTTATTTAATGAATTACTAATTTGGAAACTTTCCACCTCAGTTCCTTTGACCGGCGACTCTGTCAAATTAGACTATTAAGTATCACTATTTTAAAAACTTAGTTCCTACAATAACCATAAGTCCTTGAAATTGCTTGTATTTTTTATTTATTTAGGTAAGCGCAAAGTCTAAGCTTGACATGCTTGAACGTAAAATTTTGTCGTTTCCTTTTTTTTCCAACTCACAACAGCCAAGTGAAGTTGCTGATTTTTTTAGCAACTGCGCCGTTTGTCAAGGATTATGTTACAAAAAGAAACATTAAAAAAACTTCAAGTTTTTTTTTAAATAAATTAATTGCAATTTATTAACAAAAGTTAAAACTTTAAAAAATCATAACTCGAAAACTATGAAAAATCGGCTGACGTACATGGGGTATATTCTGATAGCCCACGACGTGAGGAATCTAAAAAAATTTGGACGTCAATAAAAAACAATGTTAAAAGTTGGGTAATGTACGGAACCCTTGGAACGCGAGTCCGACTCGCACTTGGCCGGTTTTTTTTAACTTCGATGTCGTTTATTTTATTATTACAATTTAAATAGGGTTTAGGTTTGTTTTATTTTTATTAATTTAGAATAGTTAGATACTTTTAGTTTATAAGTTTTTATACAATATTTATATTTATTTGTTTAATGGTTCAATATCTAATAAATTATAGTTAATGTAAATTATATTAAAATCAGGTGAATATTTTTGTCACGCAATCAAGTAAGGCTCCGCAACGCCTGTATACAGTTATAATACAGAAATAGTCCCAATTCCAAGGTTAGAAAATAATAAATGTTCGCGACATTAAAAAAAAAATTAAAAATGTTAAACGGATGTTAGGATAAAATATCGTTATATTTATGTTAATTTTCGGAGTAACGTAGGATTCATAGGATAATATTGATGTAATCATTCAGGCGTCATACTTTTTATTTTATATACTAAAATAGGTGTCATATACAAAAGAAAAAACTGGCCAAGTGCGAGTTGGCCTCGCGCACGAATGGTTCCGTACCATTACGCAAAAAACAGCAAAAAAAATCACGTTTGTTGTATCGGAGCCCCACTTAAATATTTATTATACTCTGTTTTTAGTATTTGTTCTTATAGCGGCAACAGAAATACATCATCTGTGAACATTTCAACTGCCTAGCTATCACGGTTCATGAGATACAGCATGGTGACAGATAGACGGACGGACAGCGTTTAATTTGATAAAATAAATAGTTTTCATAACTTGCAGGTGAATCAGTTCTCTCCATTGTGAACCGTTCTGTATTTGTGTGTAACTGGATGTAAATATGTATGTACTGTTGACAGGTTGTTTTAAGCGTGCGTGATTATGACGTAGTTATTATTATTATGAGCTGTTATGTCCCACTGCTGGGCAAAGGCCTTCCCCCTCTTCTTCTACTCGTCCCAGCACGGCTAGCACATGATTACACGCGGGATAACTCGCGCCGCGAAAGATAGCCGTCGCCCGTCACAATTTTTTATCTCAACCTGTCAATTCCTCGATTTTGGTAGCATATAAGTTCGCACATCGAGAAGAGTTCCACGAGAGAGAGCCATCCCGCGCGCGACTTAGCCGGGGTGGCCATTTCTACATGGAACAAACTTTTCTTTTGTTACAGCGCGAGAGCTCTATGTCGCGGCGTTTTCTCGCTTGTCGACTGTCGCGCCCATCATGTGCTAGCCGTGCAGTTTTGAGCTACATATGACCATTATGACGTAAAGGCAAAATAATTTCTTTTGAACAGTTACCTCACACAGGAAATGTTTGACGACAGGGAACCCCCCGTAGCCTAGCACGCCGCGCGCCGACGGGCCGGAGTCCGCTCGGCTCGGCCCCTCGCTCTTCACGTCCGCTAGGGGGCGCTTGTAGAAGCCGTGGGTAGTTTTGTGTGTTGTACATCTGTTCACAAAATATTATTTATTAATTTATTTTAAACTTTATTGAAACTACATTTTTAATAAAACAAAGATTAAACAAATGATCATAAGTCTAAACCTAAATTAGCCTGAGGCATTGTTCCCAGGACGCTGGCCGCGTTCCCCCTCTGCACAGTGAGGCTGAGTTTTTGCGCAAAAAATGCGTCTGTTCGTAGGTCGCCAGACACCCAGACTAGTTTGGTAGAAATTTCTTTTACTATTTTTTTGGTGACTGACGACCAAGGACCGAAAGGCACAATCGCAAGTGCCGCAAATACATAATTCGTTTTCAAACTTGCATATTTGGGACACTTGGCAAAATTTATTTAAAGTACAAATGGCGGATATATGCCTAAAGGAATTCTCTACCAGTCAACCATCAGGCTAAACAGAAACAGTAGAAGGAACAAACAAAAAAAGCAGAATAGGTAACTTAAAATAAAAAAAATATAGCGATAAATAATACACACTAACGAAAATAAATTTACATACATACAACTACTATAATTATATTAATAATTATAACTTTAATATAGTTAACATAGTGGTAGTGTTAATCTATTTGAAGACATATAGAGTACGTGGCGAAGCTAACTTTGCAGATATCCCCGGTGAATGATTCTCTCTCTCGTGAGCTACTTTTAGTTAATGCCTAGAGTACGAAAAAAAGTTGACTTTTTATTTACCGCAGGGATTAGATTTCTCTCCTTTGTGAACCGCGTAACGAAGTACTTTTTGTACCAAGACTGACTAAAATAGCAAGACACGTTCGTACGTTTCCGTGAAAATACGATGGCAAATAATTACGCACTACATCTGCATGCTATATTTGCATATTTCTCAGGTGAATGGGATCTCCCCTTTATGATCCGCTTAGCATACATACTTTGTGTTCGTAACTGACTTGGTGTTCGTAACATAATTTCTCTCCTTTGTGAACCACTGAATTACCTAGAATAAGTAGCGAAGCTGACTTTGCAGATGTGGCAAGTGAAAGGGTTCTTGACCCCTTTATGGATGGCTCGGTGTTTGTTCAAATCCTCCTCCAGGTAAAACACGCTACAATGAAAATTCACATAATTAGTACAGTGGTCGAGCAATATCTTTTCTCTCTGGTGTGAAGTGACCGAAAAATACTGCTTAATAGTAGTACCTACCTATATTTTTATACAGTGTGTCTGTGAGTCTATACTAGAGATGCAACGGATAGTTGTATGGCCGGATATTCGGCCAGCGGAACTATACCTACATTTCGATTTTTCGGGTGCGCATTCTGCAGGTTTGACCTGTTTCCTAGTGAACGTTCGCGCGGACACATTTCTAGGGTTCGAAATGAGTGCGCGTGCAAGTCAGTGGAATGTTTAAATTGTTTTAAAATAATAAACAAGTACGATTATAACCGTGACTGTTTCTTAAATCCAATTTGTTTACTCTGAAATCAAGCAATGTTACTATGATCCGGCCGGATATTATAATAATGGCCGGATAGGCCGGATACCGGATAGTAACCGAATATCCGGTGCATCTCTAGCCTATACTACTCTATACAGAGTGTATGTAGTCTTGGGTTTAGTAGGGGCGCACATATAGTGCGTGGCATAGAAGGTAATATGCTGCTAAGTCTATAAGGTGTTGTTACAGGCATAAATGCCTTGTTGTACAAGTTGTAGAGTCTACATGTCGGCGGCCAATCGTAAGATAATTACTTTCACGAAAAAGAGCGATCCCCTTATATCTCGGAAAGTTGTGAAGATATGATATTAAAAAAAGGCTCAAAAGACGCATAATCACGAGAGCTATAAGGTGCAAAATAATTATTCGAGACAGTCAAAAACGGAAAAAGTTATGGTCGAAATAGTGAAAATAAAATTCATTTTTTTCCGAATTTTTGATTTTGGTGCTCAATAATTTTGAAACGAAGAATAATATCAAAAATAATTGACTTATGATTATATTAATTTTTTTCTTTAATGTATTGGTTTTCGGGATATATTCAAGCGATTTGCTTCAATTTTTTAAATAGTGTTGTTTATTTAGGTATGCATCGATACTCAAAAAACGAATACCAGTTGTCATATGAAAAAAAGGAAAACAAAAATAAAACTTTTTTTTATGTCGTGGTGAAGTAGTGACACCTGGTCTCTAATTTTTTCTTCTAGTTGTAGGCCAGACATTGGCCTACTACTTGCCTAAATATCAAAATTTTCCAAACGGTACTTCCTGTCAAAAATTAGCAATGTGTGTGGTCAAGTTCTGTTCTCAATCGGTGTTTTTCAATGTAGTATACAAACTCTTCGATTCTGTTTGCGATTTCTTATCAGGTTGTCGTATTTAAGAGTAAAATGCCAATGACAACTTAATGTTTGTATACTACATTGAAAACACCGATTGAGTGAGAACTTGACCACACACATTGCTAATTTTTGACAGGAAGTACCGTTTGGAAAATTTTGATTTTTAGGCAAGTAGTAGGCCAATGTCTGGCCTACTACTAGTGTAGTAAATAAAGGTAGTGGACCCCGCAGTAATTCCTCAGCCAGAAAAAACTTTACAGTATGATAAAGTATCAATAAATAAAAAGTATTGTATAAATTTCCAAAGAATAATAGTAATAGGATTTAAGTAAATACCTAAAGTCTTAAATCGTTAATATCTTTTTACGGAAAAATGCTCCGTTTAAACTTTCTCCTCCGGACATATTCATGTAACGTATTGCAACAATATATGAAATATCAAAAAAAAATATCCCCGCAGAAATATAGTCGCACCAAGAAAAGTCTGCAGCGGATTTGATAGCCCACGCAGTGTAAGTGTTATTCATGGGATCCCTTTGTTTCCCATAAACTTATTGTTTCGAATTTCGATAGTCAGAAATTGATATCCATATAATTTATGGACATAAACATCAATAGTCATAATTTTTGTTAAGTATAACGTTTCATAGTTCTAATGTTAAACATCTATAATAGTAAACGCTATAATCACAAAAGTTATAAAATTGTTGAGTACAACATTCAAAGGTATATCAATAATTATTAAGAAATATTTTAAGGCATATATTTTATCGGACTAATGGTCGTTAATCATATCGTTTTAATGTCGTCTCTTTGTTTCCCATAAACTTACTGTTTCGAATTTCGATAGTCATTTATTTATTTATTTATTTTATTTGAAAAATGTTTACATGACCTTACAGACAGATCCAATGCGCCATGAAACTTAACATTAACATATACCAAAGGTACATATAACAATCAGGTACAAACAAACAATTACAAATAACACAATTACAAATCACTAGGTCCTTATCACATCCACAATTACACCTTAACGGATGTAGGCCTCGCATCCATCACCTCACAGAATCTCATGCATTCATTTCTCACAGACACCCAACGCCACGCAAACAGGTCGCACTCGGGTACTGATGCCAAGAGTGCATTCAACTGTGTGAGGGCACGGAGCAGCGGAGAGTTCAGTCGTGACACGGTGCGTCCCGCTGGCAAAGCCAACAGATCGCGTCGCCGCGGTCTGAGGGCTATCCTGGGGATGTCTGGCACATGTAGTCGCACAAGTCGACTCACCAATTCTGGACAGTCCGAATCACCGCGCAGGGTCCGACACGCCAACGTCAATAAGCTTAGGTTACGTCTCACCTCCAAAGAGTTGTAACCTAAGGCCCCAAGGAGATACTTTGTCGGATAAAGAAACGGGTAATATCCAAACATTTTTTTGTATAAAAACCTTAAAAAGGCTTTTTGTACCTTTTCAAGAAGCAAACTGTAGGTAGATTCGTAGGGATGCCAAACGATCGATGATGTCTCAAGCTTGCTTCTTACAAGTGCATTATAGACAAGCCTGATAGCAACAGGATCGTTAAACTGACGAAGGTTGCGTGTAACGAAGCCCAGTCTTCGAAAGCAGTTGGCAGCAAGCGTCGAGATATGCTCATGATAAGTGAGCCGCGTATCGAAGACCACACCCAGATCTTTAATAGAACACACGCGGTTTATAGGCTCGGACCCCAGCACATATTGTGCATGCAACGGCATATGAGCACGGCTGAAAGTGCAGACGCAACACTTAGCCGGGTTGAACAGCAGCTTGTTTTCGGTGCTCCAGAGAAAAACCGAGTCGATGTCCCTTTGTAACGACTCACAGTCAGTACTTTGCTCCACTCCATACACCAACTTAAGGTCATCTGCATATAGAAGACACTGAGCCGATTGAAGGACTGAACTGAGGTCGTTTATCATGATGCCGAACAAGAAAGGACCTAATATGGAGCATTGACTAACCCCAGACCGGGTATGGTATGGGGCCGAGACAAAACATCCATGCTTGACGTACTGCTGCCGATCGCGTAGATAACTAGCGAAGAAAGACAACAATGCGGGAGAAAAACCAATCCGATCTAGTTTCGCCAACAACACATCGTTATCCACGCGATCGAAAGCCTTACTGAAATCAAAATAAAGGACATCGACTTGGATACCTCTATCTAGGTGCTCAGATATGCTATCAGCCAAAATTAATAGGTTGGTGTTAACCGAGCGACTATGTCTGAATCCGTGTTGTGCGTCACATAATATGTCCTAAATCCATAATACGTCATAAAATGATATCCTCTAATATTCTAATATTTAGGATATTAGAGGATATAATATTAAACATTATGACTTTCAATAATTATGTCAAACAAAGGGCCATTTTTAATGACATCCTTCATATAAAGAAAAATGAAATCTGTTTCCTCAGGTAGGTTCGTTAGTTACCTGTACGTCTACCATCAGTTTTGACATTGACATATACGCTCACGTCTACGTAAATTACTTTCTATGCATCTCGCTCGTACTCGCATATTAGTGCAAGCGAGATATACAGAAAGTAAATTACGTAGACGTGAGCGTTATGTCAATGTCAAAACTGATGGTAGAGGCTCTTGTGTCCCTCAGAGCGGAAATAGGAGCCCCGCTAAGCGGGGCTCCGTCGACTCGTTGGCGGGATGAAATGGCTTAATAAACTACATGAAAAATAAGAAATGGCGGGAAATCAGTAAACCAAACAATAAAACATCTGATTCCTCAGGTAGGTTCGTTAGTTACCTTGTGTCCCTCAGAGCGGAAATAGGAGCCCCGCGAAGCGGGGCTCCGTCGACTCGTTGGCGGGATGAAATGGCTTAATAAACTACATGAAAAATAAGAAATGGCGGGAAATCAGTAAACCAAACAATAAAACATCTGATTCCTCAGGTAGGTTCGTTAGTTACCTTGTGTCCCTCAGAGCGGAAATAGGAGCCCCGCGAAGCGGGGCTCCGTCGACTCGTTGGCGGGATGAAATGGCTTAATAAACTACATGAAAAATAAGAAATGGAGGGGAAATCAGTAAGCCAAATAAAAAAAATCCCCAGGTAGGTAGACAAGCATGCAATTTGTTTTGTTTAATTTTATAACTATTGACAATATGACTAATAAAAATTGTGATGGAAAACGATATGGTCTAAAAAAAATCGGAACTTAAAATTTAGAGAATGCAATAGATCCCCTACTTATCATTATAACCTGCAATAAAAGACCTTACAACGATTATTGTAAGCAAGTTTATTGCCTTCAATATTATGTAGTGGTATACCTTCTGGACTTTGAATATTATGAGTAACAAATTTTATGACTAACAATAATAGTGACCTGCAAAAATCGGAACTGCAATTTATATTGTTAAAATTTATGACTATTGACAATATGACTAATAAAAATTATGATGGAAAACGTTATGGACTGAATAAATCGGAACAAAAAAATTATGGGAACCAATAGAGACCCGTTATTCATACGTCATAATTTCATAGAAGTTTGACGTTTAAAATGACACTTGCTATCAAATCCGCTGCAGACTTTTCACGGTCTGACTATACCAATATTAACAAAATATAATTTTTTGGCGTGTCTTGGACCGGAAAATTGCTCAGTCTAATTTTTTCACTGGAATGCCATTTTATTGCCATGTAACTATACTTTTTTTCAGAAATTGGGTTTTTACTCGCTGTGGAAAATTTCTCTATCCATTTTATTTATTGAATTAAGTTCACAGTTTTCTTTCCATTCAACTATAAAAACATCCAAAAAAATAACGAGCGTATTAAGAACTAAACATATCGGGAGCAGTGTATAGGGAGCGGGGAGTACAAGGGATGATATTTCTTTTGGATATTTTGGATTTAAGTATATACGTGACTACTTAGTATATATTTAAAAATAAATCAGACTGATAAATTTTCCACTCTCAGTATACAGGGTGGAAAGGCACGACGATCCTTTCCGGAAATGGGAGATAGTTTATCCTTAGCTCTATATTTTCTCCATTAGAAACTATGTTAATATGGGCAACCGTTTCTAAATTATGACCTTTTAAACATCCACGCAAAAAACTACTTTGTTCTAACCCTAACAGGTGACAGGGTCAATGAACTTACTTGTAAACAATCAGTATTCGACAGGAAATTATGCTAATTTGTTGCCATCTAACCATTTTTAGGTCTGCTTACAGCACGGTAAGAATCATTGCAGGATTTTCGCTTTCTTAGTGGTTCCACTTGTTCAATACTTGAATGAAATAGTTATGTTATTCCTTAATATTAATAATACTAACCACAACATTGTTTACAACGACAGTTCAAATGGTGACATTGACAACCACTCAAAAGTACGCAATCGTCTTATAAATATCTCTGGTTTCCTTGACTGATAAAAAGGTTTTAGTTTCATTAACACGTTTCACAAAATTATTTTCGAATAATTGGAAACTATTTAAAATAATAAAAAATTACATGTAGGTTGTGTTAGTTGCACCAAATGAACTTGCAAAAATGAAATACTAAGAATAAATCAAGAATAAATACTTCTTCAATACCAAACTAACAAACCTTCTTGCGTGGTAGGAAATAGACAAGACGTCTGATGTTTGAAATTAAATTTTCATTGAACTATACTTATTGAATGTCATATTCTTCAAATAAAAATGTTAGATGCTCGTGGCTATTTAAATTTGTGGGGCTGTGTAAAAGATATGGTGTACCAAACCAAACGGAATGTGAAACTGCGGACGAAATGAGACAAAGGCTAATTGGTGCTTTCTGCGGAGGATAAATGACGAAGAGCATACACTATATCGCATGTGCATCGACATACTCGGGTACGGGCTGCGGCGGCGTTGTAATACACGGAGGTACATTTGAACACCGTATGTGAAAAGAAGATAGTATTAAATATTGGAAAAAAGTAATTATCTAAGAAAGTAATAAAATTGTTTGTAATATTTTTGCATGCATTTGATTTATTTGACATTTATGCGTCATTCATACATCATTGCGATACTGTCAACGATCGGAAAAAAGTGTAAAGTCCCGAGCTTTCCCGACGGAGATCCTTAATCTAGCCGTCATGTGCACATGCTATAGGGTTATCACCACAGTTAAAAAGTAGTATTTTTGCAATTTTTATTTTTTACTCAATTAACGATTCTTACCATTACCAATAGTCTCTGTATCACTTAAACGACCTAATACTTCCGGGAAGGATCGTCGTGCCTTTCCACCCTGTATAATAGTTCTAAAATACATAAACTTGGGTATGCATTATTTTTTGGATTTTCTTACCCACTACGCCAAAATATATTCTAAGATCATATAAGAAGGAAAAAATAGCAGAGCAATTTTCCGATGAAAATGAGCGTCAAAAAAGGAATTATCATAAAAAAAAATTCTCATGTTTGACAAAAGTTTTAGTTTTTTTTTCTAGTATCACATACTGATACAAATAACTTATTTGGTAAAATAATTTTGGACGGAGGAATTACTCGGTTCAATATATAAACAGATTTGTATTTTTACGTTTAAATACCTAACTTAGGAGTGTTTTTTTTTTGATATTTATATGTTATTTTCGGCTCATACTATACAATAACCAAGCAAAATTTCATCGACTGAGAAATTAATGCATGGGTCTCCATACAACAACTTGCTTCATTTACTACACCAAACTGGAAAAAAAATAGAGGTGTCACTACTTCACCACAACATAAAAAATTTATTTTATTATTGTTTTAATTTTTTTCTTTTTTTTTATATGACAACTGGTATTCGTTTGTTGAGTATCGATGCATACCTAAATAAAGAACACTATTTAAAAAATTGAAGCAAATCTCTTGAATGCAAACCGAAAAACAATACATTAAAGAAAAAAAAAACATAAGTCAAAAACTGTCACTAGTAGGATGTTGATACTCAGCAAAAATATCCTTCACCATAAGAGGTACTCACAAAAAACACCCGTATCAAATTGATTTAAGGGCCAACTTACTATGGAAAACCGCGACTATGGCCTTTGAAAAATTGCGGGTTAGCAACACTATTTTCGAATAATTCCAAAATCGCGTGTCATCTGTGTTTTATCGTTTCAGTGGATCGTGAATGACAGCCATCTTGTTTGTTTACATTCTGAATCGTTGCTATTTCAAGAGAAATTTCTGCTGTCACCATTAAATACCAATATACACTCGGGTGCAAAGAAATCGGACCACCCCAGCATTTTCAACATTTTTTCAATTTGTGTAAAAACTGTAACCTCGATCATGATAATTTAAATACCACGTGGTAGATAATTTTCTGCCCTATCAAATGACATCAATATTCAGGGGTGGGGATGGATATTGTGCAAAATATGGGCCTGGAAATCACCCCCCTCCAACTGCCTCATTAGCGCATGCACTAATTGACCACTTATCATTAGGTATAAAAACAGTCATTATCATTGTTTATGCATCATTCGTGATTGGTACGTCTTCCTGAACACTACTCTCATCGCCTGAACCTAGAAAAACTGGAGAAAAATGGATACTACCTCGACTGAAGCCGGCCAAGCAGTTGCCCTATTGCAGGGAGGGCTTAGTCAACGTGCAGTGGCTCGACAACTCAACCTATCGAAGTCATCGGTTCAACGTGTCTTCCAGAGATTCCGCGTAGATCAGACGTTATCCAGAAGACCCGGAACTGGCAGAACTCGCATCACTTCTGAGAGAGATGACCGTTTCATCGTTCTTACCTCGCTACGAAATCGTCGACTGAATGCCGTTCAGCTTCAGCAGAAGCTCCTAGAGACCAGGAATGTGTCTATCAGCCGATGGACAGTTAGAAGACGACTGAAGGAGAAGGAATTGACAGCTCACAGAGCTGCAAATGGCCCAAAACTCACCCCAATACATCGTGGACAACGACGCGTCTTCGCTCGCGAACATGAAGAATGGACCCTTCAGCAATGGAGTTCCGTACTTTTTTCCGACGAGTGCAGGATAACTTTGTCTGGCAATGACGGACGGGTACGAGTCTACCGAAGACCTGGGGAGCGGTTCTCTCAATGCTGCATCGAGGAACGTGTTGCTTATGGTGGGGGGTCAATCATGGTCTGGGCTGGTATTTCTTTGGAAGCGAAGACGGACATTGTGTTCATCACAGGGCCAGGTACCAGACCGAATTCAGGCGGTTTGACTGCACGTCGGTACGTGGAGGAAATCCTGGCTGATCATGTGGTCCCATTTGCGGGTTATATCGGCGATGAGTTCATCCTCATGCAAGATAACGCTCGGCCGCATACAGCCCGGATCACTAAGGAGTACTTGGAGGAGGTCGGCATCAGAGTCATGGAGTGGCCAGCCCGCAGTCCTGACCTAAACCCGATCGAGCACATTTGGGACGAGCTGAAAAGAAGAATCCGGGCCAGAAATCCCGCCCCTGAATCCTTACTGGAGCTAAAGACTGCGATCGAAGAAGAATGGGCCGGGCATCCCTCAAGACACTGTAAAAAAATTCATAAGATCAATGAAAAACCGAATGACTGCATGTCGTAGGGCTAGAGGATAGAGGTAGGGCAATATACGGTATTAAAATGCTGAAAATTGTTTTAATTTTTACTTGATATCTTTAGAATCGCAGTTTTCCCATTATGCATAAGTTTCACTCCAGTATGCATTTTTAGGGTGACAAAGTTCTTAGCCCTGAAAGCCTGAAAATATTGGAAGTAAACCTGTGAAAAGCACATCAATTTATAGAGGAAAAGCCAACCTTTCATTAGGTATATAATATGTCACAGTAGCACATACAGTTTTTACAGAAATTGAAAAAATGATAAAAATGCTGGGGTGGTCCGATTTCTTTGCACCCGAGTGTGTTAAATAAGATTGTGCATGAACTTAAGCAAAGTCAAGGTGCCTACAATGTACAACCATGCTCGTTGATCGTAAATATTTGTAATATTTGAGGTTATGATAATTACATATTTTGGTTCGATGTACATTGCTGCTTTTCTTAGCGCAATACTGCTCTTTGAGTGTTGCCCTACTTCACTTTGCTGTACATTGCTACTGACATACTTTGCTCGACAGACTATAATACGTACTCCTCGCAGAACTCGCAGCGGAAGGCCTTGTCCACTTTGACGGCTCGCACGACGGCGCGCAGGGCCGCGGGGAGCGGCGCCAGCAGCGCGGCGGCGCCGGCGCACTGGGCTTCGCGTTCTATGCCGCTGTGGCCCGGTGGTTCTACTAGGAAAATAATATAAATTAATACTAAATATCTGGGAGACCTTAGATTAGCTTAATCAATTAAAAAAATAATTAAAAAACCGGACAAGTGCGAGTCGGACTCGCCCACCGAGAGTTCCGTACTTTTTAGTATTTGTTGTTATAGCGGCAACAAAAATACATCATCTGTCAAAATTTCAACTGTCTAGCTATCACGGTTCGTGAGATACAGCCTGGTGACGGACGGACGGACGGACAGCGGAGTCTTAGTAATAGGGTCCCGTTTTACCCTTTGGGTACGGAACCCTAAAAAGAGAGAGATTAGCTTATGATAATATATTATGTAAAACGTTCATAAGTGCTTGTTGCTAGGCCTACATGAATAAAGTATATTTGACTTTGGCTTTGACCGAGCTTTGCTCAATGCAAAAATGGTAGTTTTCTCAGAGATATAGCAAATTTCATCAAAATCGTTAGACCCGTTTCCGAGATCCCCGAAATATATAAATAAATAAACAAGAATTGCTGGTTTAAAGGTGTTAGATAAGTTTTTGGCAACAAAATCATATTTGGTACAAGCTTTTATCACTGACTGTACTTTTCTTTCCACAGGCAACTAATACTCGAGACAATTCTAACAACCCCAAACATAGTTTGCTTTGTTTTATCACAAAGTTCCTATGGCCACCTGACTTCATCATCAGATCAGCTCCATAGTCATTGTATCCATGTATGCAAAATATCAGCTCAATCGGAAATCGGGAAGTGGGACTCAATTGGGTCATATTTAGTTAACTAAATCCAAATACAAGAAATACCGTTTGTACTGAAAGAAAAAAAAAACAACGGGTTGCACTCCGGGAGTGCCGACAGAAGTGAAACCTCAATGACTAGTCCAAAATGTCTGCAGCACTATGTATAATTGACCCATCCTCCTTTCTATTGAAAAACTTTAGTTCCGAAATTGCTGGTCAGTGAGCTTGTTTAAAATTCGAAATTCAAATCTGTAGCGTTAATTGTTTAAAATTAGAATAGAAATTGTAATGTTACCTTGCAGACCTCGCATCTAAATATATTTGGCCATGATATTTTGAGTTTTATTCACCAGTACTAGAGTTCACATTTATTAGCGATTTCATCAAGATGTAGCTTTATTGAATTATATTTGAGTGATATAAAGTTAGAAAGTCACTGTGAGATCCTCGTATTTCAACCCGTACAAGATTAGAACCTTTTTCATGTAATGTCATTGAGTTTTTCTTTATTGATTTAAATGCCATCTAAATGAGTGGCCTGGATCTAAACGTTACGGTCACGTGATCGCGTTACGCTGTCTCGAGTTTATCATTTTTTCCCCACCTCAAGAAGATTTTTTATTTGACGGGTAGGAATATAACAGATGTGAAAAGGGTGATTACTAGGGAAAGCAACACGGCTCTGCCAATGTAGTGACAGTTTTTAGAATAAACAAAATTGTTGTGTGGAACTAGACGAACTAATTTGCATCGGGGCTCCTACATACATACTAAAAGTTGCTTAACACTTTAACTGCCAGCGACTCCCTAGGGGAGTTCACTGTTCGTAGGCGCTTTTCGCTACATACGGTTTTTCCCGTGTTATCGGCTACGCTCGTAGCGCGTAGCACGGGCTGGCACTGAATGTGTTAAATAAAAGTGAGTGAAAACGAACCTTCCAGTGTGGGTCGGACTAGCCCACTAGTGGGTGACAGCACGGCGGCCGGCTTTTCATCTTCGTTCATATCGCACGAGAATGCCCCCAGACACTCCGGTGACTTCTTCACATGCTCCTATTAAATCAAATAACCAAATTATTACTTGGTTCTTGGGTTTTCTCGGTATTCCAGGGAATACCGGTTTAATGAAATTAGGGAATACAAATCGGTTATAACCGTAACCGAAATAATCGGTTATAACCGATTATTTTGACCAAAAATTCATAACCGATTATTGGAAACTCAAATAACCGGTTACGGTTACTTTCGGTTATTTATTTATTTATTTATGACTTAAATTCTGTTTTTATCATCTAATGACTACAAAATCCTGCCTTTTTTGCCTGTGACACCTGTGGCTATAATTTTTGTCATTCGTGTACTTTAATAATGAAAATATACCAAATTTACTTCCCTTATTTTTTATGAAATATTTTTAATGAATATTGTATCACGTCCACCACATCCACCGATGACCACCGATGACCACGATCCTCAGTCATGAGGGAGCGACCACAGAGAGAGTATCACGTCCAAGGTCATATTTTAATTTTACTGTATTTTGTGTGTTTTATTAAAAATACGAAGACTTATACTCACATTCCCTAATACTGTACCTTTATTTTCGTAATTTTCTCATGACTTCATTGTTAATCTATCATTTTTTGTCGAAAATCACCGTAACCAATTATAACCGACATTCGGTTATTTTATTCGGTTATTTCGGTTATTCGGTTTTAGTACTTTAAGAATTAGTTTTATTTAATTTAATTTAATTTATTGCATTAGGTATTTATATATGTAATGTAAAATGTATGGATCTTGTTATCCGAAATAAATATTAAAATAAATAACCGTAACCGAAACCGGTTATGAAGTTTGGCCGGTTATTGCATTCCCTAAATGAGATGCACGGGCCGAAGCGAAGTGCATCTTATATAATAAAATTATTCACTACATTAATGGTTTGGGCCTAGAGCGGGACAGAGCGAGCAGTATATAGCTGTCTCACCACAGCGGCGCAGACGGGCACTAGAGCGGGACAGAGCGAGCAGTATACAGCTGTCTCACCCCAGCGGCGCAGACGGGCACTAGAGCGGCACAGAGCGAGCAGTAGGTATATAGCTGTCTCACCACAGCGGCGGGAACGTTCTGGAAGGCGCGGCGGCAGGCGGCGCAGACGGGCACTAGAGCGGGACAGAGCGACTCCTCGTGCGCGCGCATGTGCATGCGCAAGCGAGAGCGGCGAGTCAGCTGCTTCATGCAGATGTGGCATTGGTATGGTTTGATCTGAACAATACAAAGTCAGTATAAATGAATACTATAAATAAATGTAAAAGTACAGTCCGCAGCAGAAGTTGCTAAGCGGGCGAGGTGTTCAAAATGATCTTGACGCGACTTTATTGTTAAGAGAATAAAAGAGCGTGTCAAGGTTATTTTGCGCACCTCGCCCGCTTAGCAACATCTGCTGCTGATTGTACAACCAGGGGCCGATTGCATAACAAACTACAACTAATATTACAAGCGGAACTCCTTATTTAATAAGTGAAATTAGAAAAGGAGTTCCGCTTGTAATATTAGTTGTAGTTTGTTATGCAATCGGCCCCAGGACTTGTTCCTTTCGTATATGACATATATTTTTTAAATTTAAATAAAAAACTACTTTACCCTTGGCACAGAATAAATAATAGTACTAGGTACAGAAGACTCACTCTCTAACAAAACGCGTCTGTTACTATCAGGACAGGTATGGCCGCTAGGTGGCGACAGCGCCATGCGCGGCTTATGGCTAGCCACTAAAATTGGTGTGGAATGGATGTACTTGTAGCTACCTGTTGCAAAGCGACGAAATCGTGGAGTGAGCCACGCCTGCCCTTGACGACAAAAAATTTTGAAAAAAGTTTTGGAAGATTAAAATCCATCCACATAACAGAATGGTTTTTTGATCTAAGTCATGAATGTCATAATCCTTCTAGCGTTGTTTAATCTTTTTGAAACTGCTAAAAACGAGTGTGCGGGCCGCAGGGTAACCTAATCTCAAAAAATCGACGTAGGCGCTAAGTTTTATGTAAGCGACCACCACCTGAACTTAGACGGGAAACTAGGTCTTGCTACAATTAGCCCGGTTTACAAAATGGTCTGCACCGGTGTCCAATATGACCTGTACCCGCCCTTACACTCTCAGCGAATAGGTATGTTCAGATAATTTTGAACACCCCGCCAGCTTAGCTTCTATTACTATCTTTAGGTACTTAAATAAAAGTATAAACAAATAATTCGTACATTTTTATTAACCAACCAAATACAAAACCACCTGGATCTGTCACAGAACGACCTGACTTTAACCTACCTACATTATTTGATCATGTAGTTTTCATCTACCCTCAACTGGCTTAAGGAGCCATTTGAGGGTAGATTTTGTTTACTCTTTTTTAAAAACCTAAGGATACAGACTATAATTGTGGATACAAACCTGCAAATGTGTGACTCCGTGTTCATCCAAAACGTAAATTACTTTCTATACATCTCGCTTGCACTAATATGCGAGTACGAGCGAGATGCATAGAAAGTAAGTTACTTAAACGTGAGTGAATATGTCAATGTTAAAACTGGTGGTAGTGCTTCAGGAACCTCTTGCCGCAAGTACCGCAAACGTAGCGCCGTGTGTCTGTGTGCGTGCGGCTATGTTTCGTCAGAGACGCTCTGTGAAAGTTACTTACCTACTACTATGGACTGTTCTAGAGATACCTGTAAATGTGTGACTCCATGTTCATCCAAAGTCTGTTTGTCCAGGAACCTCTTGCCGCAAGTACCGCAAACGTAGCGCCGTGTGTCTGTGTGCGTACGGCTATGTTTCGTCAGAGACGCTCTGTGAAAGTTACTTACCTACTACTATGGACTGTTCTAGAGATACCTGTAAATGTGTGACTCCATGTTCATCCAAAGTCTGTTTGTCCAGGAACCTCTTGCCGCAAGTACCGCAAACGTAGCGCCGTGTGTCTGTGTGCGTACGGCTATGTTTCGTCAGAGACGCTCTGTGAAAGTTACTTACCTACTACTATGGACTGTTCTAGAGATACCTGTAAATGTGTGACTCCATGTTCATCCAAAGTCTGTTTGTCCAGGAACCTCTTGCCGCAAGTACCGCAAACGTAGCGCCGTGTGTCTGTGTGCGTACGGCTATGTTTCGTCAGAGACGCTCTGTGAAAGTTACTTACCTACTACTATGGACTGTTCTAGAGATACCTGTAAATGTGTGACTCCATGTTCATCCAAAGTCTGTTTGTCCAGGAACCTCTTGCCGCAAGTACCGCAAACATAGCGCCGTGTGTCTGTGTGCGTGCGGCTATGTTTCGTCAGAGACGCTCTGTGAAAGTTACTTACCTACTACTATGGACTGTTCTAGAGATACCTGTAAATGTGTGACTCCATGTTCATCCAAAGTCTGTTTGTCCAGGAACCTCTTGCCGCAAGTACCGCAAACGTAGCGCCGTGTGTCTGTGTGCGTACGGCTATGTTTCGTCAGAGACGCTCTGTGAAAGTTACTTACCTACTACTATGGACTGTTCTAGAGATACCTGTAAATGTGTGACTCCATGTTCATCCAAAGTCTGTTTGTCCAGGAACCTCTTGCCGCAAGTACCGCAAACGTAGCGCCGTGTGTCTGTGTGCGTACGGCTATGTTTCGTCAGAGACGCTCTGTGAAAGTTACTTACCTACTACTATGGACTGTTCTAGAGATACCTGTAAATGTGTGACTCCATGTTCATCCAAAGTCTGTTTGTCCAGGAACCTCTTGCCGCAAGTACCGCAAACGTAGCGCCGTGTGTCTGTGTGCGTACGGCTATGTTTCGTCAGAGACGCTCTGTGAAAGTTACTTACCTACTACTATGGACTGTTCTAGAGATACCTGTAAATGTGTGACTCCATGTTCATCCAAAGTCTGTTTGTCCAGGAACCTCTTGCCGCAAGTACCGCAAACATAGCGCCGTGTGTCTGTGTGCGTGCCGCTATGTTTCGTCAGAGACGCTCTGTGAAAGTTCCTTACCTACTACTATGGACTGTTCTAGAGATACCTGTAAGTGTGTGACTCCATGTTCATCCAAAGTCTGTTTGTCCAGGAACCTCTTGCCGCAAGTACCGCAAACATAGCGCCGTGTGTCTGTGTGCGTGCCGCTATGTTTCGTCAGAGACGCTCTGTGAAAGTTCCTTACCTACTACTATGGACTGTTCTAGAGATACCTGTAAATGTGTGACTCCATGTTCATCCAAAGTCTGTTTGTCCAGGAACCTCTTGCCGCAAGTACCGCAAACATAGCGCCGTGTGTCTGTGTGCGTGCCGCTATGTTTCGTCAGAGACGCTCTGTGAAAGTTCCTTACCTACTACTATGGACTGTTCTAGAGATACCTGTAAGTGTGTGACTCCATGTTCATCCAAAGTCTGTTTGTCCAGGAACCTCTTGCCGCAAGTACCGCAAACGTAGCGCCGTGTGTCTGTGTGCGTACGGCTATGTTTCGTCAGAGACGCTCTGTGAAAGTTACTTACCTACTACTATGGACTGTTCTAGAGATACCTGTAAGTGTGTGACTCCATGTTCATCCAAAGTCTGTTTGTCCAGGAACCTCTTGCCGCAAGTACCGCAAACGTAGCGCCGTGTGTCTGTGTGCGTAGGGCTATGTTTCGTCAGAGACGCTCTGTGAAAGTTACTTACCTACTACTATGGACTGTTCTAGAGATACCTGTAAATGTGTGACTCCATGTTCATCCAAAGTCTGTTTGTCCAGGAACCTCTTGCCGCAAGTACCGCAAACGTAGCGCCGTGTGTCTGTGTGCGTGCGGCTATGTTTCGTCAGAGACGCTCTGTGAAAGTTCCTTACCTACTACTATGGACTGTTCTAGAGATACCTGTAAGTGTGTGACTCCATGTTCATCCAAAGTCTGTTTGTCCAGGAACCTCTTGCCGCAAGTACCGCAAACGTAGCGCCGTGTGTCTGTGTGCGTGCGGCTATGTTTCGTCAGAGACGCTCTGTGAAAGTTCCTTACCTACTACTATGGACTGTTCTAGAGATACCTGTAAGTGTGTGACTCCATGTTCATCCAAAGTCTGTTTGTCCAGGAACCTCTTGCCGCAAGTACCGCAAACGTAGCGTCGTGTGTCTGTGTGCGTGCGGCTATGTTTCGTCAGAGACGCTCTGTGAAAGTTACTTACCTACTACTATGGACTGTTCTAGAGATACCTGTAAGTGTGTGACTCCATGTTCATCCAAAGTCTGTTTGTCCAGGAACCTCTTGCCACAGGTACCGCAAACGTAGCGCCGTGTGTCTGTGTGCGTGCGGCTATGTTTCGTCAGAGACGCTCTGTGAAAGTTCCTTACCTACTACTATGGACTGTTCTAGAGATACCTGTAAGTGTGTGACTCCATGTTCATCCAAAGTCTGTTTGTCCAGGAACCTCTTGCCGCAAGTACCGCAAACGTAGCGTCGTGTGTCTGTGTGCGTGCGGCTATGTTTCGTCAGAGACGCTCTGTGAAAGTTACTTACCTACTACTATGGACTGTTCTAGAAATACCTGTAAATGTGTGACTCCATGTTCATCCAAAGTCTGTTTGTCCAGGAACCTCTTGCCGCAAGTACCGCAAACATAGCGCCGTTTGTCTGTGTGCGTGCGGCTATGTTTCGTCAGAGACGCTCTGTGAAAGTTCCTTACCTACTACTATGGACTGTTCTAGAGATACCTGTAAGTGTGTGACTCCATGTTCATCCAAAGTCTGTTTGTCCAGGAACCTCTTGCCGCAAGTACCGCAAACGTAGCGTCGTGTGTCTGTGTGCGTGCGGCTATGTTTCGTCAGAGACGCTCTGTGAAAGTTCCTTACCTACTACTATGGACTGTTCTAGAAATACCTGTAAATGTGTGACTCCATGTTCATCCAAAGTCTGTTTATCCAGGAACGTCTTGCCGCAAGTACCGCAAACATAGCGCCGTTTGTCTGTGTGCGTGCGGCTATGTTTCGTCAGAGACGCTCTGTGAAAGTTCCTTACCTACTACTATGGACTGTTCTAGAGATACCTGTAAGTGTGTGACTCCATGTTCATCCAAAGTCTGTTTGTCCAGGAACCTCTTGCCACAGGTACCGCAAACGTAGCGCCGTGTGTCTGTGTGCGTGCGGCTATGTTTCGTCAGAGACGCTCTGTGAAAGTTACTTACCTACTACTATGGACTGTTCTAGAAATACCTGTAAATGTGTGACTCCATGTTCATCCAAAGTCTGTTTGTCCAGGAACCTCTTGCCACAGGTACCGCAAACGTAGCGCCGTGTGTCTGTGTGCGTGCGGCTATGTTTCGTCAGAGACGCTCTGTGAAAGTTACTTACCTACTACTATGGACTGTTCTAGAGATACCTGTAAATGTGTGACTCCATGTTCATCCAAAGTCTGTTTGTCCAGGAACCTCTTGCCGCAAGTACCGCAAACATAGCGCCGTGTGTCTGTGTGCGTGCGGCTATGTTTCGTCAGAGACGCTCTGTGAAAGTTCCTTACCTACTACTATGGACTGTTCTAGAGATACCTGTAAGTGTGTGACTCCATGTTCATCCAAAGTCTGTTTGTCCAGGAACCTCTTGCCGCAAGTACCGCAAACGTAGCGCCGTGTGTCTGTGTGCGTGCGGCTATGTTTCGTCAGAGACGCTCTGTGAAAGTTCCTTACCTACTACTATGGACTGTTCTAGAGATACCTGTAAGTGTGTGACTCCATGTTCATCCAAAGTCTGTTTGTCCAGGAACCTCTTGCCGCAAGTACCGCAAACGTAGCGCCGTTTGTCTGTGTGCGTGCGGCTATGTTTCGTCAGAGACGCTCTGTGAAAGTTCCTTACCTACTACTATGGACTGTTCTAGAGATACCTGTAAGTGTGTGACTCCATGTTCATCCAAAGTCTGTTTGTCCAGGAACCTCTTGCCGCAAGTACCGCAAACGTAGCGCCGTGTGTCTGTGTGCGTGCGGCTATGTTTCGTCAGAGACGCTCTGTGAAAGTTCCTTACCTACTACTATGGACTGTTCTAGAGATACCTGTAAGTGTGTGACTCCATGTTCATCCAAAGTCTGTTTGTCCAGGAACCTCTTGCCGCAAGTACCGCAAACGTAGCGCCGTGTGTCTGTGTGCGTGCGGCTATGTTTCGTCAGAGACGCTCTGTGAAAGTTCCTTACCTACTACTATGGACTGTTCTAGAGATACCTGCAAATGTGTGACTCCGTGTTCATCCAAAGTCTGTTTGTCCAGGAACCTCTTGCCGCAAGTACCGCAAACGTAGCGCCGTGTGTCTGTGTGCGTGCGGCTATGTTTCGTCAGAGACGCTCTGTGAAAGTTCCTTACCTACTACTATGGACTGTTCTAGAGATACCTGCAAATGTGTGACTCCGTGTTCATCCAAAGTCTGTTTGTCCAGGAACCTATTGCCGCAAGTACCGCAAACGTAGCGCCGTGTGTCTGTGTGCGTGCGGCTATGTTTCGTCAGAGACGCTCTGTGAAAGTTCCTTACCTACTACTATGGACTGTTCTAGAGATACCTGTAAGTGTGTGACTCCATGTTCATCCAAAGTCTGTTTGTCCAGGAACCTCTTGCCGCAAGTACCGCAAACGTAGCGCCGTGTGTCTGTGTGCGTGCGGCTATGTTTCGTCAGAGACGCTCTGTGAAAGTTCCTTACCTACTACTATGGACTGTTCTAGAGATACCTGTAAGTGTGTGACTCCATGTTCATCCAAAGTCTGTTTGTCCAGGAACCTCTTGCCGCAAGTACCGCAAACATAGCGCCGTTTGTCTGTGTGCGTGCGGCTATGTTTCGTCAGAGACGCTCTGTGAAAGTTACTTACCTACTACTATGGACTGTTCTAGAGATACCTGTAAGTGTGTGACTCCGTGTTCATCCAAAGTCTGTTTGTCCAGGAACCTCTTGCCGCAAGTACCGCAAACGTAGCGCCGTGTGTCTGTGTGCGTGCGGCTATGTTTCGTCAGAGACGCTCTGTGAAAGTTCCTTACCTACTACTATGGACTGTTCTAGAGATACCTGTAAGTGTGTGACTCCATGTTCATCCAAAGTCTGTTTGTCCAGGAACCTCTTGCCGCAAGTACCGCAAACGTAGCGCCGTGTGTCTGTGTGCGTGCGGCTATGTTTCGTCAGAGACGCTCTGTGAAAGTTCCTTACCTACTACTATGGACTGTTCTAGAGATACCTGTAAGTGTGTGACTCCATGTTCATCCAAAGTCTGTTTGTCCAGGAACCTCTTGCCGCAAGTACCGCAAACATAGCGCCGTGTGTCTGTGTGCGTGCGGCTATGTTTCGTCAGAGACGCTCTGTGAAAGTTCCTTACCTACTACTATGGACTGTTCTAGAGATACCTGTAAGTGTGTGACTCCATGTTCATCCAAAGTCTGTTTGTCCAGGAACCTCTTGCCGCAAGTACCGCAAACGTAGCGCCGTGTGTCTGTGTGCGTGCGGCTATGTTTCGTCAGAGACGCTCTGTGAAAGTTCCTTACCTATTACTATGGACTGTTCTAGAGATACCTGTAAATGTGTGACTCCATGTTCATCCAAAGTCTGTTTGTCCAGGAACCTCTTGCCGCAAGTACCGCAAACGTAGCGCCGTGTGTCTGTGTGCGTGCGGCTATGTTTCGTCAGAGACGCTCTGTGAAAGTTCCTTACCTACTACTATGGACTGTTCTAGAGATACCTGTAAGTGTGTGACTCCATGTTCATCCAAAGTCTGTTTGTCCAGGAACCTCTTGCCGCAAGTACCGCAAACATAGCGCCGTTTGTCTGTGTGCGTGCGGCTATGTTTCGTCAGAGACGCTCTGTGAAAGTTCCTTACCTACTACTATGGACTGTTCTAGAGATACCTGTAAGTGTGTGACTCCATGTTCATCCAAAGTCTGTTTGTCCAGGAACCTCTTGCCGCAAGTACCGCAAACGTAGCGCCGTGTGTCTGTGTGCGTGCGGCTATGCTTCGTCAGAGACGCTCTGTGAAAGTTACTTACCTACTACTATGGACTGTTCTAGAGATACCTGTAAGTGTGTGACTCCATGTTCATCCAAAGTCTGTTTGTCCAGGAACCTCTTGCCACAGGTACCGCAAACGTAGCGCCGTGTGTCTGTGTGCGTGCGGCTATGTTTCGTCAGAGACGCTCTGTGAAAGTTCCTTACCTACTACTATGGACTGTTCTAGAGATACCTGTAAGTGTGTGACTCCATGTTCATCCAAAGTCTGTTTGTCCAGGAACCTCTTGCCGCAAGTACCGCAAACGTAGCGCCGTGTGTCTGTGTGCGTGCGGCTATGTTTCGTCAGAGACGCTCTGTGAAAGTTCCTTACCTACTACTATGGACTGTTCTAGAGATACCTGTAAGTGTGTGACTCCATGTTCATCCAAAGTCTGTTTGTCCAGGAACCTCTTGCCTCATGTACCGCAAACATAGCGCCGTTTGTCTGTGTGCGTGCGGCTATGTTTCGTCAGAGACGCTCTGTGAAAGTTCCTTACCTACTACTATGGACTGTTCTAGAGATACCTGTAAGTGTGTGACTCCATGTTCATCCAAAGTCTGTTTGTCCAGGAACCTCTTGCCTCAAGTACCGCAAACATAGCGCCGTGTGTCTGTGTGCGTGCGGCTATGTTTCGTCAGAGACGCTCTGTGAAAGTACCTTACCTACTACTATGGACTGTTCTAGAGATACCTGTAAGTGTGTGACTCCATGTTCATCCAAAGTCTGTTTGTCCAGGAACCTCTTGCCGCAAGTACCGCAAACATAGCGCCGTGTGTCTGTGTGCGTGCGGCTATGTTTCGTCAGAGACGCTCTGTGAAAGTTCCTTACCTACTACTATGGACTGTTCTAGAGATACCTGTAAGTGTGTGACTCCATGTTCATCCAAAGTCTGTTTGTCCAGGAACCTCTTGCCGCAAGTACCGCAAACGTAGCGCCGTGTGTCTGTGTGCGTGCGGCTATGTTTCGTCAGAGACGCTCTGTGAAAGTTACTTACCTACTACTATGGACTGTTCTAGAGATACCTGTAAGTGTGTGACTCCATGTTCATCCAAAGTCTGTTTGTCCAGGAACCTCTTGCCGCAAGTACCGCAAACATAGCGCCGTGTGTCTGTGTGCGTGCGGCTATGTTTCGTCAGAGACGCTCTGTGAAAGTTCCTTACCTACTACTATGGACTGTTCTAGAGATACCTGTAAGTGTGTGACTCCATGTTCATCCAAAGTCTGTTTGTCCAGGAACCTCTTGCCACAGGTACCGCAAACGTAGCGCCGTGTGTCTGTGTGCGTGCGGCTATGTTTCGTCAGAGACGCCCTGAAGAAAAAAACCGGTATTAGCATTTGTCACCAACTATTCTTTCCACTAGCCAAGATTGATATACAATGTGTTTGTTATAAAAATCCTTTAAACTCTCGCGTTTTGTACACATATTTAATTACACAAACGGGTCTACCGCGATATAATTTCATTGTTTTTACCTTAAATTCCGAAGTTTCAGCTGAGTTGCACCCGCTGTGGTCACGGAAAGAACACAGTTGAGTCTTTCCGTGACCACAGCTGGAATTAATGAAAAGAAAAATGAAAAATTGTTTTTTTGGTTACAACATTTCACATTTGACATTAAAATTAGTTTCTTGCTTGGAATTTCCTAGTAAGTATTGTAAATGCTTATAATAGAAGTGCTAGCTATTAATGTGAATGGTCATTCTCAGGTTAATTGTCACGCTGACAATTGTGTCAACTTTGTGAAAACACGGGACAAAATACCCGACGAAGAATATCATTCCAAAACGTACTTGTTCCACATGGTTGAACAGACGGGTCTACGGCGATATAATTTCATTGTTTTTACCTTAAATTCCGACGTTACAGCTGAGTTGCACCAGCTGTGGTGTAGACCCGTTTGTCTAATTAAATATGTGTACAAAACGCGAGAGTTTAAAGTGTTATATGGTTGAACAGCACAGCCCCTGTGGTGTAACTAAATCCCTGGTAAGTTGTCACTTACTACGATCAGGATTCCTGAGAAAGAATGTAATCCCACAATCCTTGACAGGACATTACCTGTTCGGCTTGTCATGTTGAATAGCTTTGTCCGTCTTGAAAGGTAAGTTATCAGGATACCTGAGGAAGAACGTCTTCCCACAATCCTTGACAGGACACTGGTAGCGGTTCTGCTTGTCATGTTGGAAGTGCACATGGTGGAATAGGTCTGCTCTATCGTGTGACTCCATACTAGAGATAGTTATCAGGATACCTGAGAAAGAACGTCTTCCCACAATCCTTGACAGAGCATTGATAGCGGTCTGCTTGTGATGTTGGAAGTGCACGTGGTCGAATAGCTCTGTCTCTATCTTGTAACAGGATCCTAAAGGTAAGTTATCAGGATACCTGAGAAAGAACGTCTTCCCACAATCCTTGACAGGACACTGGTAGCGGTTCTGCTTGTCATGTTGGAAGTGCACATGGTGGAATAGCTCTGCTCTAGCGTGTGACTCCATACTAGAGATAGTTATCAGGATACCTGAGAAAGAACGTCTTCCCACAATCCTTGACAGAGCATTGATAGCGGTTTTGCTTGTGATGTTGGAAGTGCACGTGGTCGAATAGCTCTGTTTCTATCTTGTAACAGGATCCTAAAGGTAAGTTATCAGGATACCTGAGAAAGAACGTCTTCCCACAATCCTTGACAGAACATTGATAGCGGTTCTGCTTGTCATGTTGGAAGTGCACGTGGTCGAATAGCTCTGTCTCTGTTGTGAAAGTGACCCCGGGGCACTCGAGGCACGTGTACTGCCCGTTGGCGTTCAGCATCTCTGTGTTGTCGTGGAATTGCCTGGAAAGGGATAATTTCGTTACATGAGAGGTTTTTTTTAATAGGACAATTTTACACAGATCGACCTAGTCCCACAGTAACCTCAATAAGGCTTGTGGGTACTAGACGACGATATATATAATATACACACATATATATATAAATACTTATGTATACATTTAGCTCAGCTCAGCTCCATCTACAGAAATAGAACAGCCGCGATAAAGTTACAGTCTTCAGGTGTATCTTTCGATATTCAAAAAGGAGTCTAGCAAGGAGATCCGTTGTCGCCGAAGCTCTTTACTAGCACACTAGAGCATGTTTTCCGAAAGCTTATGCCGAGGTGGGGAGACAGGGGCCTTGTCGTGGGAGATAGAAGATTAACAAATCTTCGATTCGCCGACGACATTGTTCTGTTCTCCCCAACTGCTTCCGAGTTACAACAAATGCTCGACGATCTTAACAGCACAAGCCTCGAGGTTGGACTGAAGATGAACATGTCGAAGTCTAAGCTTATGACCAATAATAGCACCCCACGGATTGAGATAAACGGAGAATCTATGTATATGTCCAGGAGTACCTTGACTTGGGCCAAATAGTATCCTTTCAGGCGCGACAAGAGATGGAAGTCGAAAGACGGACTGAAAACGCCTGGAGGAGCTATTGGTCCATGAAACATCTCATGAAAGGTGATCTCCCATTATCACTTAAGAGGAGACTCATGGACATGTGCATACTTCCAATTCTCACCTACGGTGCACAAAATTGGTCTTTGACAGCGTCTCAGAAGTCCAAACTCGGGGTTTGCCAGCGAGCCATGGAGCGCAGCATATTAGGTGTAAAATGAATGGATCCGGAACACCACACTGCGCTCCAGAACACAAGTCATCGATGTACCTCGGAAAGCGGCTAAGCTGAAGTGGAACTGGGCTGGCCATGTCTGTCGTATGCCGAGTGAGCTATTGGCCAAGATTACCACAGAGTGGCAGCCCAGCTCAAAACGGGGATTTGGTAGACCACGTCGGCGATGGCGAGACGAGCCAACTCCTTTTTAAAAGAATGGCCGAAGACTGCTCAAAACCGGGAAGAATGGAAAAAAACGGGGGGAGTCCTTTGCCCAGCAGTGGGACACAACAGGCTCTCAATAATAATATGTATACATAGAAAACATCCATAACTCAGGAACAAATATTTGTGATGGACACACAAATAAATGTCCTTACCAGGATTCGAACCCGGGACTTCCTGCTTCACAGGCAGAGTCACTACCGACTAGGCTAGGAGGCCGTTTTACAATGGCGGTGTATTGATTAGAAAGAGAGTTGAAGTAAAGCAGTACTGTTGTTACCTCTATTGTTTTTGTTTATGTTATTGTACATTTATTGTAAACTACGAGTATGTGAGGTGTGCAATAAAGAGTATTGTATTGTATTGTATTGTATTGTATTGTATTGTATTGTACAGGACATAATCATGGACAACACGTGTAAATCAAATCAACTATTTATGGGAAAAATTTGATTTTCTCAGGAACTAACAGGTAAACCCTAATATCCTCGCAGATGCTTATAATATCAATTATTTCAGATTTTTTGACATACTTTAGACCGGTTGTGGGCATACCTACATGATGTGTGTGTGTGTTGTCGGTTAGTTCTGCAATAAAACCAGTTAAACTAGTATCCTACATCCTTGTGTCACTTCGCCGATCAATACTATTCATTTACCATATAAACTACCCGCTTGTGCTAATTTTTAAAAAGGGTAGATCTAATAACTACCCGTTAAAGTTATTATTGTTGAAAAGGGTAGATCTAAATTACTTAATTAATTACTACCCACATGTTTTACTTTTTGTAAAAGGAACATCTAAATTACTTTTAAATTGTGTCTACCCTTTAGTTATTTTTTTTCAAAGAGGGTAGATCTGAATCACTCAATTTATTACTACCCGTTTATTATATTTTTTGAAAACGTTAGATCTAAATTACCCAATTTATAAATACCCCTTAGTGTTTTTAAGGGTCCATCCAGTTGACTTAATTAATTACTAGAAAAGTGTTTTACTTTTTGGAAAGAGTAGATCCAGATCTCAATATATAAAATAATTTTCACCGTTGGTTAAAATTCTCCCACATTTTAAAGTTTGAGAACCTGTAAACAGCATGATGACGTAGGCCCGTGTCAGTTAGGTCATACGCGAATCTCGGAATAGAGTACCAGGCGGAGTATATTATTATACCATGAGGTAACCTACGTTTACGTGTGTCATGTATTTGTTTTGTTTTCATATATGAATCCATGTGTTAAACACAATGCATTAATATGTGTGTGTGATATAATTATTATGTCGCCAATCCGCATGACTTCTCGCACCTGGATCTGTAGCCCAATTCTCTTGTACATCTCATGCAGAGATAACTGACCCTCTTGCATAGAAATTTGTTTGCTGGAGGGTCCGATATCTCTGCAGTTTACTGTACAATAAGAGGCCTGTGCCCAGCAGCGGGAAGTATATATTGTCAGGTAACAAGCAAAATTCACTAATTACTACCACAAGTTAATAGCCATAGTGAACCATATTAATACCTAAATAAGGTTGATTTTTAAATAAATAAATATTATAGGACATATTTACACAAATTGACCAAGTCCCACAGTAAGCTCGAGAAGGCTTGTGTTGTGGGTACTTAGACAACGATATATATAATATATAAATACTTAAATACAGAAACAACCATGACTCAGGAACAAATATCTGTGTCATCACACAAATAAATGCCCTTACTGGGATTCGAACCCAGGACCATCGGCTTCACAGGCAGTCACTACCCACTTGGCCAGACCGGTCGTCAAATTTTTGTGTAATATTTTTTTAGTAATTAGTGAGTTTTGCTTGTTACCTGACGATATAAGGCTGATGAATAGTATGTTACAAACTCATTTCAAGTAACTTTTATAAGCATGCGACTTTCAATCCGAAAGTCGCGGGTTCAAAGCCCGGCTCATACAAATGAGTTTTTCGGAACTTGTGTACGAAATATCATTTGATATTTACCACTTGCTTTTCGATGAAGGAAAACATCGTGTGGAAACCGGACTAATCCCAATAAGGCCTAGTTTCCCCTTTGGGTTGGAAGGTCAGATGGCAGTCGCTTTCGTAAAAATAACCCTACGTCAATTCTTGGGATTAGTTGTCAAGCGAACCCCAGGGCCGTGGCAAAAATGACGGGATAACGCGAGGATGATGAAGATACATTAGAATAAGAATAACTTACATGTGGAACTTCAATCGTACTTTGGATGTGTAGGACTCATTGCAATTATGACACGTCATGATCTGAGGATCCGAAGTCGGCTCTGTGGCTTTCTTCTTACGAGGCCTCTGAAAATACGCACATTATTGATGAGAAAAATAACATTTTTGTAAAAAAATCATTTTTGGTACAAGTTTTTATCGCTGACTGCACTTTTCTTTCCACAGGCAACTATAGTTCGTTTTTTTAGCATTAGAAAGAAGGTGAGCGATCTTGACGTGTCTTTTAATTGAAAAACGCTTCTTAAAAATCAGTATCTATTATTTATGAAAGCAGAAGAATATAAGTGATCGTATTAGATTCATAATTGTTACATATTTGTCGTGACTTATTTTTAAAACGTGTTTTTCAATAAAAAGACACATCAAGATTGTTTACCTTATTTCTAATGCTAAAAAAAATGAACTATAACATCGAGACAATTGGGTACTTTCCTCTACTTACAATAAATTATTTCGCACTGTGCACGAAATAAAGCACCAGATAATTATTATAAAAACTTAGATAGCAGTTATTTTTAACCACAATTTCTATTTAATAAATCGGATTGCAATATAAAAAGTAGGCGAGTTGACCGTGACGTCACTTAGGTTGCGTTGTTTTATCAGAGTTCCTATGGCCACCTCCTGTCTCCATTATCAGAGCAGCGCCATGGTACCATAAATCATAATATTGCATTGTCACCCGACTTACATATGTATGCAAATTTTCAGCTTCATTGGAAGTAGAGAACTGGATCAAATTTAACTTGCAAGGTTTGACCCTTAACCCATTCAGGGCCAGCGACTCAGCGTATGGGTCATGCTCAAACAGTTCCGCAGGGCCAGTGACTCACATGTGAGTCCTGAATAAATTCTGATTTAAACTTAAACGAAACGTAATTTGATGTAATAACGTAAGTATCATATAAGCTAACAACCATTTCTATAAGGCATATTAGGATAAAAAATTATAAACACGTTTTTTTAATGAAAACAGGGTCTCGAATATTCAAGTTTGATTTAATATCAATGCAATA
Organism: Cydia splendana; assembly: GCF_910591565.1. Taxonomy (NCBI): domain Eukaryota; kingdom Metazoa; phylum Arthropoda; class Insecta; order Lepidoptera; family Tortricidae; genus Cydia; species Cydia splendana. Next base: position 5,833,476 of record NC_085984.1, read on the forward strand.
TAGTAAATATGCTGAAATTCTAGATACATAATGCGATGCAAGAAAACAGAAAGATCTATATTTAAAAAATACAAAATATATATATATTTCAGAAGTTATTGACATGGCTCAAGGTATGGGTCACCGTGGCCTGGCGCTACTTGTAAAAACTACTAATGTTTCCGTAGCAGGCTAAAATAAACTTTATTGGCTGGTTTTAAAGCTTATTTCATGTTGAAGCTGTTTGATATTGTACCATTTTACAACTGATTACTGTTTGGATGATGGTAAGCAACAATTTGTAGGAACCAAGCCGTAGTATAATAATATTTTGTTTTGTATGAGGGGTAAGGCAACGAGGATTTTCTCCCACTGTACTTTTATGTCATAATATTTGGTGATCGTTGTATTGTATCTTAGGCAATTACCTACTAACAATGATGTTAAGGTTATTTTTTTTTCGTTTTAATATAGAACAAGGCGGTTGAAACAGTCACCACTAACTAATATGTATTGTATTACAAATAGTTTGTGACAAATATTTACAAGTTTTTTCAAACATCGTGGTTTCTACGGCAGATTAGAAAGTAAGTACTATAATACATTTTAAGTTGTCTATTGTTACTAATATAATGGCGTTTACCAAAACAAAGATATATGACCGACCAGGTGTAAGCTTATCGGTCACACTTGGACAATAAACAAGGAATGCATCCGAGCGGCGGCGGCGGTATTATCTTTCATGTGGTATTTGTCACAAGAGTTCAAGATGTGATTCATCCCATCCCCCATTAGAGATGTATTTTGGAGTAACATGGAAAATATTATTTAGTCACGATTTATTCGTTGGCGACTTTATACTCCTCCTGTGCTGTTTAGTGATTTCGTATTTTGTGACCATGGCTATGGATTGGGGCTGTCCATAAATTACGTCATCGATTTTTGACGATTTTTGACCCCCCCCCCCCCCCCTATAATCATCCAAAAATCATGCTTCAAATGACCCCATTTCCTCCTACTTTATGCTACCGTCATCCGATGTCCAGACCCCCCCCCCCCCCTAATTTGAAATGACGTAATTTATGAATAGCCCCATTACCGGAATTTGAACCCGCCTAACCTGACCGACTGTGCTATGAACTGGATCGGGATATCGGGAAACGGGTCTAATTTAACTTCCAAGATTTGCCCCAAAAAACAACAACAAAAAACACGGCAAGTTAAATAGAATCAGACCAAGCTAAGTTGGCAGCGATTTTGATAGCACAGGCTGAGTACCTAAGTGTAATTTAAATGTCAAACTTATATGAAATTATGACGTTTAACTTAACGCTTGCACAGGCTGAGCTATAAAAATTCCTGCCAACTTAGCTTGGTCAGACATTAAAAGCTTGTAGAAAGTAAAAATATTCACTCCTACAAACTGCAATAATTAGTTTCTTTTTTGATAGGCACAGAAAATCGGTGGTTAGTAAAAATGTTGCATAATGCTGTCCAACTGGCCGGCTTCATAAGCGGCGATTTATTTACCGTTCGCGCCAGGCTCGAGACCCATAAGCTGAGTCATACGTTTTAGCTAAAAACGGTTTATATGGTGGCCTGGCGTATTGTGTACGCTCGGCGGTTCGTGGCCATGAATGGGTTAACATGAAACCCTTACAAAAAAGCTAGTAAAATACTTTTCTTTTCTACTCGCTCACTTCACTAATTCACTCGCTTCACTATGTACATACGTCACGGACTTTAATTGTTGAGACATTTAGGGTTCACTTTACATTGGCCATTTCATACCGTAAGTATTGACAACCAAATTAGCTTGAACCCTAAATGGATCAACAATAGGGTTTTGACTACTATTTAATAAAATCAGTTTCTTTTTTCGAACTGTCAAAACGATTTTATACTATGGCATTTATATGAAACACTATCATTTGACGTCACGATCAAATTACCTACTCTTTATAGTTTTATACGGGTTTTAAAATAGAAATTGTGTCTAAAAATAACTGCTGTCTACGTTTCTCTATTAATCTTCTGGTGCTTTAATTCTTGCATGGTGTAAAATAATTTATTTTAAATACAGTCAAATTGCAACGTGGGTAGACCCTCCACAAGGTGGACTGACGACCTGGTAAAGGTCGCGGGAGTCCGCTGGATGCGGGTGGCGCAAGACCGGTCATTGTGGCACTCTTTGGGGGAGGCCTATGTCCAGCAGTGGACGTCCTCTGGCTGATATGATGATTATGATGGTGATCACAGTCAAATTATTAAATGTGACCGCACAGGTCACGCACGTCCGTGGAACTGACTGACAATCTGTCTATTGACAGATGGATTCTATAGGTACATATTATATTCTACCTCGATTACTGGGGACCAAAGTACAGTTTTCACTGTACAATCAGCAGCAGAAGTTGCTAAGCGGGCGAGGTGTTCAAAATGATCTTGACGCGACTTTATTGTTAACCCCTTAATATTTGTTTGAATTTGAACTTTAATAGCTGTCAATAGAGTTGAATATCATATCCGCCATATATGGCTACGTATGCGGTAAGGGGTTAAGAGAATAAGAGCGTGTCAAGGTAATTTTGAACACCTCGCCCGCATAGCAACTTCTCCTGCTGACTGTACTTATAGTTTAAGGATACTTAATTTCATACTTACGGGTACAAGTAAATCGTTGTCAACAGAGTCCGTGCCTTGTCTCGGTCTGCCTTGTGGCCTCTGTAAAAAATAAGGCCATTTTTAGGGTTCCGTACCCAAAGGGTAAAAACGGGATTAGTAATAAGACTAAGCTGTTCAGTCACCAGGCTGTATCTCATGAACCGTGATAGCTTAGACAGTAGATGATGTATTTCTTTTGCCGCTATAAGAACAAATACTAAAAAGTACGGAACCCTCGGTGGGCGAGTCCAACTCGCACTTTTCCGGTTTTTTTATGTTTTGGGACATGTACCGAGAAACAGGAAAATTTCACCATTTCATTTCATTTAAAAATATATTGAGGGTAGGTATAACTTTACTTCTAACCATCTACCTCCATTTTATTACCTATATCCAAAATGCGAAACGCATTAAATTTCTTTCTTTATCCTAATATAATTATACAACTTGTACGTAAAATACTTGGTTGTTTGTTCCTAATGGGAAATTTGCTTAGAATATTTAGTAACTGGAGACGCCTTGGCTGTCATTTTCTGTACAAAACAGTCTGCCGATTTTTGCGGGGGAGGGGCACGTGAGATGTATGGCTATTTGTACATAGGGTTGCCATATGGAAGAATTAAATGTCCTGATAAAAATCCTGACATCACCCTAAAAATCCGGGCAATTCTTGTAACAGAGATTTGGCGTAGCTTGAACGACGCCCCGGCGGCGCGCGTAAACTTTTTAATATATATATCACGTAAACATTTTTTTTATAAGGTCATTCCTAAAAATCCGGACACTTGCCAAGTCAGGCCGCAATCCGGACAAAGGGTCAAAAATCCGGACATTTCCGGACAAATCCGGACGTATGGCAACCCTATTTGTACATGATTTGTAGGTAACGCATTTGTCATGTCAGATACATAGTCTAATAAAACATGATCTTCTCTTCCCAGAGTGACACAAGCCTACGTCACAATAGCTAGTTTGTTAGTGCACGACACCTTGCACTTTGTGACTATGCGCTGAAACTTGGCACAGTTGATTCTTAGCTGGTCATGAGCAGATACAGACCGGGAGACCTCGAGAGCCACGTCTCATTTAGTGGGGGGGAGGGGGGGAAGTTCGACGCCGCCGCGCTTCACTTGGAGCAACATTTCTCTAAAACTATACCTATTAGGGAATGTAATATATCATTTTCGGATAAATTAAGGATGAGGAATCTAGTTTTGGAACAAAAACAATGCACTTTCTAACAAAAAAAAAGCATAAATTAGAAAAGACTAAAAAACGTATTTATGATTTTTTCATAATTACCAATTTTTTTTTAAAGTATAGCAGGAATCTGAAAACAAAAAATACAGTCGTAAAGCTACACTTATTACGTTTAAGAAAATATATAGTTTAATATACAAAACTGTTGATAAATGGGAGATAAAAAATAATATTAAGCGTGGGCCAGAGTGATCTCAATACATAATATTATGAATGTGGGAAAGTTACTTATAATTTGTTCTACAATCGTTTATTTTTTAATAATTTCGTAAATAACTCGTAAACGGTAGCCCACAGCAAAAAAATATATTTTACGTAAATAATCTGTTTAAGATTTCTTATAAAATAAGTGCTCCTTTTTTTCGCTAAGGTCAATATTAAAAAAAATATTGAAGGGAGAAAATAAATACTAAGGTCCTCTTTTTTAGTCATTCGTAAATAACTCGTAAAGGATGTCCAATAGCAAAAAATATTTTAACACAAGAATAATTAGCATAAAATTTCCTACAAAAAAGGTTATTCAAACTTTTTCGCTAGGATCAATATTTAAAAAGGGGACCTTAGAATTTATTTTCTCTCTTTAATATCGTTTTTAATATTGATCCTAGCGAAAAAGTTCGAATGACCTTTTTTGTAGGAAATTTTATGTAAATTATTCATGTACTAAAAATTGTTTTGCTATTGGCCTTCGTTTACGAGTTATTTACGAATGACTAAAAAAGGGGACCTAAGTATTTATTTTCTCCCTTCAATATTTTTTTTAATATTGATGGTACCGAAAAACAGTAGTACTTATTTTATAAGAAATCTGAAACAGATTATTTACGTAAAAGATATTTTTTTGCTGTGGGCTACCGTTTACGAGTTATTTACGAAAAACAAGAAAAATAAACGATTGTAGAACAAATTATAAGTAACTTTCCCACATTCATCATATTTTGTATTGAGATCACTCTGACCCACGCTTAATATTATTTTTTATCTCCCATTTATCAACAGTTTTGTATATTAAACTATATATTTTCTTAAACGTAATAAGTGTAGCTTTACGACTATATTTTTTGTTTTCAGATTCCTGCTATACTTTAAAAAAAAATTGGTAATTATGAAAAAATCAAAAATACGTTTTTTAGTCTTTTCTACTTTATGCTTTTTTTTTGTTAGAAAGTGCATTGTTTTTGTTCCAAAACTAGATTCCTCATCCTTAATTTATCCGAAAATGATATATTACATTCCCTAATAGGTATAGTTTTAGAGAAATGTTGCTCCAAGTGAAGCGCGGCGGCGTCGAACTTCCCCCCTCCCCCCCACTAAATGAGACGTGGCTCTCGAGGTCTCCCGGTCTGTATCTGCTCAAGACCAGCTAAGAATCAACTGTGCCAAGTTTCAGCGCATAGTCTCAAAGTGCAAGGTCCCCATACAACGGTGTGCAGTAACAAAGCAGCTACAATAACATTGCCACTTTATATAGCGCTATTGCATATTATTATATAGCGCTGTCGTATGCTGACGTAGGCTTGTGTCAGTCACGTGGTCGGAAGAGAGTACCAGGCGGAGTATATTATTATACCATGGTCAGATAAACGTCAGTCCATACACAGTTTGCACAATTGTGCAAGGTTTTCGGCAGAGGGGTAAGCTCTTATAAAGGCGACTCCGGTTATTATATGCTCTAAGGAAATATGGGAATTTTACAAAATGGCGGAGCTATATACTAATTCAGTTTTAAGTTATGCTCGCGAGGTCTACAGCTCACAGAGCCACTGTATTTAGTAGAGATGGGCCGAATATGGACTTTGCCGAATACGAATATTCGGTTCAGATCGTACCGAATAATAATCGGTTGGGCTAAAACTGCCTAAAACGCTGAAAACAAGTTCATACAGGTCTGCGATCTGCACTCCTCGTGTTTTTGACCTTTCCCCTCTTGACCAGCCGGAACCGTCTCATGCCTGACCGAGCAGTGCACCCGCGCCAGCTAGCGGGCGCCATTAAAAACGAATTTATTTATTCGGTATATATTCTACACTGAGCCCAATACTCTTCAATACTACTATGGATTACTTGACGAAACACTGTCAAAAGCCGCTACCGTGGAACCTACTTTATGCAGATGATGTGGTTTTAATTTCGGACAACGTCGACCACCTACAACAAGACCTAAATACCTGGGTAGAAGCGCTTGAAGCCAATGGTTTGAAGATAAGTAGGAAGAAAACCGAACATATGTCCTGTATCTTTGACGGTTTAACAGACCCTAAAACTATCAACATCTCGATAGGAGACACGCCAATACCCAGAGTGTCGGAATTTAAATATTTAGGTTCGATAGTGTCCAACGACGGCAAAATTGATAGGGATATTACTCACCGGACCACTACGGGCTGGATGAAATGGAGACAGCTCACAGGAGTCATGTGCGATAAGAAAATGCCGCTCAAGACCAAAGGAATACTGTACAAAACAGCAATAAGACCCGCGGTTTTGTACGGATCGGAGTGCTGGGCTACAAACAAAAGTCACCTTAATAAGCTACACACTACCGAAATGCGTATGCTACGATGGTCAGCTGGCGTCACACTCCTAGATAGGATCCGGAATGAGTACATTAGGGGAAGTTTTGGAGTCGCGCCAATAATCGACAAAGCCAAAGAAAAACGCCTTAGATGGTACGGGCACGTCCAAAGACGCGAAGAAGACCACCCGGTAAAACTGGCCTTGAACCTGCCTGTAACCCAGCCACGCGGCCATGGAAGACCACCCTCCACTTGGCTGACGACGGTCGAGAAAGACCTCAAAGAAGCTCAAATCGACACCAACGCCGCACGGAATCGTGCTCAGTGGAGGATGCGGACGAGGAGGGCCGACCCCAAGTAAATGGGACTACCGGTCTAGGGGAAAGAAGAAGAAGATATATTCGACAGTTCGAACCGAATTATTCGGCCGAATACGAACATTGAAAAATATGCCGAATACCTAATAATTACCGAATATTCGGCCCATCTCTAGTATTTAGTCTGATGATTAGGTCAAATGGCACACTCTTTCCGGTTTTTGCCGATTCCAAACTCGTGCAACGTACCTTTACACTAAGCTTAGAATAAATTTAAAAGTGGAAAAATTACATGGATGAATTAAAATTAGATGGCAGAGCGCTGGAGTATCGATCCAGAGGCCGTGAGTTCAAGTCTCAACCAAGACAGTAATTTTTCCACTTTTAAATTTATTCTAAGCTCAGTAGCATCGTTAGCAGACTACGTTTCTGCTAGTTAAAAATTAAAATTACCTTTACACTGTCCTTCTGAGAGGCCAAAGTGACACTTTCGTCCTTGCCCGAGCACCTCCGTTTCCGGGCTCGCTTTTTGCATTTATGTGTAGCAATATCCACCATAATTTGACTGCGAGAGTAAAGTTTGTTTAAAATATTATAAATTATAGTTTCGTAGGTAGGTACTTAAAAACAGCGTAGATAAGCATGTACTGGGTGGCTAAAAAATAAGTGCATTCCCGTTGCCAGCAACTTTTACTATGGGACCAACCCCGAAATCGCGAAAAAACAATTTACCAGCTCATAGAAAATAATGCCAGACCAGCCAAAATGTATGAAACAGCCATATCTTTTTTCGCGATTTGGAGATTGGCCCCATAGTCAAAGTTGCTCAGTATACTCCCAAAATATCCCTGGCAACGGGAATGCACTTATTTTTTAGCCACCCTGTATAGGTAAAAAATCAAAGTAAATTTTTATGAAAAAAGACGACGTTTACTCTATATATTATAAATTATAATACTACTTATAAACATAATATCTATACCTATGTATGTCTTGTCTACAGCCTACAGGTGATTTCTAACTCAAATCTAGACTACTTCTTGCGAAATATCAAATCCAAACCACAGATGACATTATAAGTTACATAAATAAATCTATTAATTAATTAAAACTTAGTCGCTGCCACGTCGGTGAAGCCTCTTGCACAGTTAGCTTAAATCGGATTTTACAGTACATGTGGTACTTTACCGCCCTAGTGCGGTAATTAGCACTTTACGTACCTATGTCGAAAATTTAAAAGGCCATATGTAAAACATGGCACGATACACGTGCGAATAGGCATTTTCCTACTTTTCGCACTAGTATATCGACATTTACTATTATTGATAAATAAATAAGTTTTTGGCATAAATTTCATTTTTGGTACAAGCTTTAATTCATAATTCATAATTCATTTATTGCATTTATAATCACGTGTTACATAATGTCTTACAAAGGGCATTTTACAGCTAGTGTTCACATGAACCCTGTTAGGGTACATAGCAATGTAAGTACTTAACTAAAACTTAATACTAATACTAAAGTAAATTTAACCTAATTTTTATATGGCATGCAACATAACACGATTTAGTAGTGGAAAATTATTAAGAAATTTAAAATTATTAAAAATATTTTTCATTTTGACTAGTTTACAAGGTAATTTGTTAAATTTAACATCGACAATAAAATAAATTAATTCTATTTATGTATAAGTATATAATTATTAAAAAAATCATTTATATTGTATAATTAATAATAATTGTTATTTTATTTATTCATTGCTTATCATTATCAATTGAGTGTAAAAGAAAATATGATATACATTTTGTTAACATTTACATTTATATGTTCCTATATTTTTTAGTTCGATAAGGTTGTATCATTTAAAAATTCCTCAATAGAGTAATAGCACCTTTTAATTAACAGATCTTTAAGTTTTCGTTTGAACAATTCATCTTTGGTTTCGTATTTTATTACTTCTGGTATTTTATTCGCTATTAGTATACATCGGTAATACGGACCATTTCTGAACATTGCTAATGTTGAAGTTGGTAATTCTAGCTGGTTTAATTTATTTCGTCTCTGTGATTTTATTACTTTTTGTTTAAATAAATTCATGTTCTTCCTAACAAATAGAGCTGCTTCTAGAATATAAATAGAGGGTAACGTAAGGATTTCAAGTTTAATGAAATGTGGAATACAGCTATCTGGTACCCGAGTATTTGATAGAATGCGGATGCATTTATTTTGTAATATGAGTAACTGGTGTACATCAGTGCTGGCTCCCCATAATATTACACCGTATTGGAGCCATGCATGGGCGAAGGCAAAATAGGCTGATAACGCGGTTTTCTGATTTGTATTGACCTTGAGCACACTTAGTGCATATGTCGTAGTCAGATCGTATAATCCGCCGTATTACATTACGGCTAGCCGTTATCAAAAACAGGGGCATTTTGAAATGCGGCGGTTCGACGATTAGCCGGATTGTCATTGCGATACGTTCTTCAATAAGGCGGCCAACGTTTAGCCGCATCGTACTACTATTTTAGATTGTAGAGTGACCAGTTCTTTCGGTCGCCTACGTAACCGGAGTTTGACAATGTTTGCAATTTAATTTATTTTTACCATGGTCCCACCGCACTACATGTGTTTATTTTCCAAAACATTTCCTTCGCAACTTAAATAGACGGAGCCCCGCAAGCGGGGCTCCTATTTCTGGGCGGTTTGCCCTTCGGGCATCTGAATCTACCTAACGAACCTAACCTACTTACCTACCTACGCTTTTTTCCCCAAAGTGTAATGTTTTCACGGACGTCTCACTAAATCAATAGGTAGGTAGGTTAGGTTCGTTAGGTAGCTTCAGATGCCCGAAGGGCAAACCGCTCAGAAATAGGAGCCCCGCGAAGCGGGGCTCCGTCTAGTTAAGTTGCGAAAGAAATGTTTTTTGAAAAGAAACAGTCCGACGAACTCCAGATTTGATGGACACCCCAGCGTTTGTCAGGCAGCGCCACGGGTGTTAAAAATGGGAACTAAAAACTGTCAAAGCGGCGGCTAATGACTCGCTGTATTACATTACGGCTAGCCGTGTTGAAGAACGTATGGCGCCGAATACATTCCGGCGGATTCTCATTCAGCCGCATTCAATCCGGCTAATCGTTAAACCGCCGCATTTCAAAACGCCCCTGTTTTTGAAAACGGCTAGCCGTAATGTAATACGGCGGATTATACGATCCGACTGCGACACATATATAAAGCTACTCAATTTACTTTTGATGGATTGAATATGATATTTCCAATTTATACTTGAATCAATTGTTATTCCTAATAATTTAAATTCAGTTACTTCTTCAATAATTGTATTATTTATCTGTAATGTCATTTCTAATGCGGCTTTCTGTGTGGGTTTAAATTGTATTATTTTAGTTTTGCTTATATTTATTTCTAAATTATGGTTTACTAGCCATTCGCAAACTGTTTTTGATACTTCTGACAAGCGCTCGTTACATTCCGTGCTACTATCACTACTTATGAGTATGGAGACGTCGTCAGCAAACATCACGCATTTAGTGTTTATGTTTAGTATTTTGGGCAAGTCGTTTATATAAGCAAGGAATAGGAGACAACCAGTTACACTTCCCTGGGGGATTGAACATGTTATATGTCGCATTTTTGAGGTTACGGTTTTAGTCTCTCCCGAGTTTTTATAGTACCAGTTGATTTGTACACACTGCTGCCGGTTTTGTAGATATGTTCGAAACCATCTATATGCGTTACCTCTGATCCCCATGCCATATAATTTTCGCAACAGAATATCATGTGATACGCGGTCATAGGCATATCCAGAAGTAATCCAATGGCGTAGTTTTTGTTATTTATGTGACTAAGAATTTCTTGAATATAGTGGTAAACGGCTAATACGGTGGAGTGTTTTTTTCTGAAACCAAACTGGTTTTTATCTAATATCCCATATTTTTCAAAGAAATTATACACGCGGTTTACCATAGCTTTTTCAAATAACTTTGAAATGGTGGGCAGAAGTGCAATTGGGCGGTATTGACTTGGCTCAGTTTCCATACCTCGCGGTTTTAGTATGGGTTTAATTATTGCCCATTTTAACAAGTCAGGGAAAACGCCATCGGTTAAAGACTGGTTTATTAGTAGGCGTAAAGGCAGTACTAATTCATTTGAGCATAATTTAATTAAAACCGCAGGAATTGTGAAATGTAATATGGGCACCTTACTATAAAAGTCACATTGACAGCATAGAAAAAGTGCAAAAGCAATTTCTTAATATCCTTAGCTACAGGCTCCAGCTTGGTCGCAGTCTCAGATCTTATGCCAGCAGGCTCAAGCACTTTAATATGCCATCGCTTACAAGTCGTAGGAAATGCAGCGAACTACTAATACTTTACAAAATTATACACTCCCAAATTGACTGTCCCTCTCTTCTTTCTCTTCTCAATTTTATCACACGTTACAAATCTCGCAACCCCTCGCTCAAAATATTTCAACTACAGATTTATAAAAACAACACCTCATACTACAATCCAGTGACAAGAATGTGTCGATTATACAACGAAACCGTGGCCGAGAATCCTTCCATAGACATATTCGAACGCAGCTTAGCCACTTTTAAAAATAAAATACTTAAGACTTTCTGTACATAAGCTGCGCTCGCACTCATCTTATTAGTCTAGTTTTAAAATGTTTAAATATTTTATCTTGTTTAGTTTTAGACCTAGTTTAATTAGTCTTATCTTGTTTAGTTTTTAGACCTAGTATAATTAATTAGATAACTCAAGCAATGTGTAAATCTTACTACCATTTATATAATTTTTCTTGACATCTCATCCCTCTAGCATTATATTCTAACTGAATGTTCATATCCTTCCGTGCACACATGTTTGGAGTTATAGTCCAGATCTGAACTGTTAGCTTATTAATGAAATTCCTGTAAATGTCTGTAACTTGTTTTGTGAGCCAAATAAATAAAATAAAATAAAAATAAAAATTTCATCCGTACCAAAACTCATTTTATTTTTCATTTGACGGATAAGTGTATTAATTTCAAGCTCAGTAACTTCACTTATCATTATAGAGTTAATACTGGGGGTAATCACTGACTGGCCGGTCGCTTGCGTAGGTTACATATCAGAATACCGAAAGTTGATTTACCTAATGTCGAATCACCTATGCTCGATTCACCTATTTTTTTAAACACCTAATGGTTTATTAACCTAAGCTCATAACACCTAATGAACGAATTACCTAATGCACGTTTCACCTATAATTGTTTTACCTAAGCTCAGAATACCTATGGTCGATCTACCTAAACTTGATACACCTAATGCTTAAAATACCTAAAACCGATTTACCTAATACATGAAATACCTAAAGTTAATATACCTAATACACGAAACACCTAATTTTGATATACCTAATGCACAAATTACCTAAAGCTGACATACCGACTGCATGAATTACCTAAAGCTGTTACACCTAACGAACCAAACACCTAAAGTCGATATACCTAATGCACGGAATACCTAAAGTCGATATACCTAATCCACGTAATACCGAAAGTCGATATACCTAATGTCCGATATCCCTAAAGTTGATTTACCTATTGAACGAAATACCTAAAGTGAATATACCTAATGCACGTAACACATACAGTTTATATACCCATTAGGTAGAGCGGCCTGACTGTCGCTGAGTATATAGATATTCTTCCCTTGGGTTCGCCTAACTATATTCTCATGCACACAGGCAATTATAGCGAATGTCTCGGCTTGGAAGACAGTGGCGTAATTGCCCAATAATGGCCATGTTACAAAACTTACAGTAGGTATTTTCGTTCGTTAAAACATATACCAGCCTCAGGTATTTCGTGCATTAGGTATATCGACTTTAGGTGTTACGTGCATTAGGTATATTAGCTCTAGGTATTTCGTTCAATAGGTAAATCAACTTTAGGCATATCGTCCATTAGGTATATCGACTTTCGGTATAACATGCATTAGGTATATCGATTTTAGGTATTCCGTCCTTTAGGTATATCGACTTTAGGTATTTCGTTCGTTAGGTATAACAGTTTTAGGTATGTTATCCTTTAGGTAAATCAACTTTAGGTATATCGTTCATTAGGTATATCAGCTTTAGGTGGATCGTCCATTAGGTATGTCAGCTTTAGGTGTTTCATGCATTAGGTATAATAGCTTTAGGTAAAACGTGCGTTAGGTAAAATGTGCATTAGGTAAAACGTTAATTAGGTGTTTCATCCATTAGGTTAATTGAGATTAGGTATTATAAACTTAGGTCATTCAATATTTAGGTAAAATGATCGTTAGGTAATTTAAAAATAGGTGAATCGAGCATAGGTGATTCGACATTAGGTAAGTTAATTTTCGGTATTCTGATATGTAACCCTTGCGTATAAGTACAAGCGCGCGCGCTGCAGCCGTCCGTCGCCGTCGTATGCGATGGTTGTAGTGATGACTCACCCACTGACGCAAAGTGCTCATTTAGAGTATCGACTATTTGGTTGGGCGTTTCTAAAACAGTATCTCGAATTTTTAAAGACATATTCTTAATTTTTGATTTTCTTTGCCGGTTAGTGGTAGTTTTAATTATATTCCACATTGTTTTAATCTTGTTTTTTGATGACTGCATCTGTTTTATATAATTAAGTCTTTTAGATAAGGTTACGCATTTTTTCAAGATTTTGGTATATTTTGAGTAGTACACTATAAAACTCTTGTTTTTTGTATGGTTTCTAACAATTTTCAGGAATCTTTTGTTTTTACATGAAGTTTTGAGTCCCGGTGTTAACCATTGCTTATTATTGATTTTATTTTTAATCTGTATACGTTTAATTGGAATATTTCTTGTCAGTAGGTCTTGTAGTGTATTATGGAAATTTGTATAATTTGTATTTACATCATTTCCTGGTGTTATTATATTTAACCAGGATATAGTTTTGAGTTCTTCTTTAAATTTTTCCATGTTTACTTGGTTATAAATTCTTTTATAGATAAACTGTTTCTTTTTTTCTATTTGTTGCTCATTTGTTGGCTGTTTGAAGCTGTATGTTACGCTTTTGTGGTCAGAAATGCCGTAGTCCCTGATACATACCGAAAAGTCTATTTTATTTGTGAATACTAGATCTATACATGTCGATGATAAGTTATTTTCCCTTGTCGGCTCGTTGACTGTTTGTCTAAAATTTTGAGTCAACATTTCTGTGAGGAGTGTTTGGGAATGTAGTGAATTCTGCATAACATTAATATTAAAATCTCCTCCAATTATTATATGCATTTTTTGTTGCTTAAATTTAATTTTACATAGGATTTTTCTTAGTGTTTCCAAAAAGGTATTTATATCTCTATCTGGCCTATATATATTAATAACAAAAAGATTAAGCTCGGGTATTTCAACCGCACAACATTCCACGATAGATTCAGTAGATAATTCAGCAATATCTGTACGCTCGATATATTCTAGGTCTTCTTGTATCAGAATCGCCACACCCCCTCCAGGTCGCTCGCAACGATGATATGACGCTGCAAACTCGTAGCCGCTGATGTTTATGAGATTCTTTTGCGCTTCCGATATCCATGTTTCTGTTAAACATAGGACTTTATAGTCGCGGTTTGATAAAAATGATTCTAGTAAGTAAGTTTTGTTTTTGAGGCTTTGCATGTTTTGGAAAAATATATTAATTTCTAAAGTAGTTTGTAGGGAGTGTTGGTCCATGTGTTCGGTTATTGGCGAATTATTCACGAAAGGAATCTCGTTGTGATGTTGATGTGTCCATTTGTTTACTGTTGCCTTGTTCTGATTGTGCTGGTATGGTGCAGCTTTTGTTGACATTTGTAGCAGAAAGGTCTATTTGCGGTTCTATGTCGTCGGCTGGGGTGTACTCTTCGCCATTAATAAACAGTCGGTTGTTTCTAATTATCGCAAATTTCCCATTTCGACGTGCATCCATTAGATGTTTTTTAAGTAGTTTCCTATGTTGAAGTGCCTCTCTTGATAAGTATTCCGACACAGCATAACGACTATTTTGGAAGTTCATACGTCGCTCTGTTACGTACCTTGCCATTCGTTTATTTATGAGTTCAACTACAAGTGGGCGCTGGTAGCCAAATTTTCCAATCCTCCTGACCGATTCTATATATCCATTTATATCAATCATGAGAATATCAGCAAACATATTCGTTATTCTATAGCACAGATCATCTTGTGTTTCTCCGCGGTGCTCATCTAATCCAAAAAGTAATGGTTTTGATCGCTGACTGTACTTTTCTTACGACAGACAAATAATACTTATCGAGACAATTCTAAAAACCCCTAAAACAATTAGGTTGCGTTGTTTCATCACAGAGTTCCTATGGCCACCTCCTGTCTCCATCATCAGATCAGTTCGACAGTACCATATTATTGTATTGTCATCAGAACTACATACAGCTGCCAATTTCCTTGGAAGATGGTTAAATTAGTTACCTTAGATTTCATTACATAGTTACATCGAGCATACAGTCGACCTAATAAAAGCTTGTTAAAATGAGGTAATGCTGATGAAAATACAGGCGACGATTCGCTTTATATAGGTACTAGCTTTTGCCCGCGACTTCGTCTGCGTGGAATTAGTTCCAGCAGTTAGAGTAAGTACAGCGCCTGGATAAAATCTAATGGCAATAATTTTGATTGCTTACACCGATTAACAGGCAATTCATTAATTTTCTAATTTCCACCCCCTTTTTAGGGTTCCGTACCCAAAGGGTAAAAACGGGACCCTATTACTAAGACTCCGGTGTCCGTCCGTCCGTCTGTCACCAGGCTGTATCTCATGAACCGTGATAGCTAGGCAGTTGAAATTTTCACAGATGATGTATTTCTGTTGCCGCTATAACAACAAATACTAAAAAGTACGGAACCCTCGGTGGGCGAGTCCGACTCGCACTTATCCGGTTTTCACCCTCTTCAGGGATGACTTCCGATATAAAAACTATCCTATGTCCTTCCCCGGGGCTCAAACTATCTGTATGCCAAATTTAAACTAAATCCGTTCAGCGGTTTAAGCGTGAAGAAGTAACAGACAGACAGACACACTATCGCATTTATGATATATTAAGTATATGCAAAAAGAATAGATAGTATAGAGGGGTCCTGTCATTGTAAATTTTGTAGTCACTGTAAATTTACTGCCATCTATCGACACACGACTAAAACTCAAAATGAAAACGTATAAAGTTATCAAAAAATGTATATATATGGATAAAATGATTTTGTTATTTTTATATCATTTTGATCCATGTTCATTCACTGATATCTATGTGTTAAAATTGTTAAATATGAAACGGTGTTGTCACGCCATCTAGCCGAGGATAGGCTAAAGGTGTGTGCGCCATCTATTCGAGAATGACTTTTACTTGAATTCTGAGGCACGTTTTTTCCTTAGACTTTATTCGTCTTATACGAAGTTACATATGTCTTTGGTATATGGAAGTATGGATTGATGAGCTAGGTAATATCAGCTTATGAATGGAGACACGTTCTACCTGCATTTGGCACATTTTTGCGGCTTCTTGAACACTGCATCATTGCTTGTTTCATCACGCTAGAAAGCAGAGAGCGGATTTAAAACATAAACGCTGTAGGTAATAATAATTTACAGCACATCTTGTGCTACATTACGACACCGGGGCCCTATTTCACCAACGTGACAGGTCCGACAATTGTCGACATCACTGTTACTGACGTACATGCCGCCATAGGCTACGGTAACCGCTTACCATCAGACGGGCGGTGTGGTTGTTTGCCACCAACATGTTAATTTAAAAAAAACTCCACTATATCGCCAGTTAATAAGTATTTATTTTGCGAAGCTAATATGACAATTGTCACAAGAAATACGACAATTGTCACGAAATTCCGACACAGAACTCATTTGCTGTCAAGAATTACTGAAAGTTCTTTGAAATCTTGTGACAATTGACATCATTGTCATCATAAACATCGCAAGAGAAATACCTGTTTTTTGCCAATATAATAAAGTTTTTTTTAATAATACAATGATGGTGACAAACAGGAATACGGCCCGCCCGATGGTAAGCGATAACCGTAACCCATGGATGCCTGTGACGTCAGCAACTATGAGACTTGTCGAATTGTCGCACCTGTCACGTTGGTGAAATAGGGGCCAAATACATAATATGTATAAGCAAATTACATAACTACGTTAAAATTTTAAGGGCCATATGTACCTACTGTAAAACGTTATAAAAATACACGTGCGAATAAGTAATTCGCAACTCGTGTCGATTAAAAATTTCGGTCGTGTTTTAAAATTCGCCACACGTTGCGAACTTCCTACTTTTCACACTTGTATCGTAATGTAATATTACAGTAGGTACATTTGGTGTTACATTACGACACCAGGTGCTATATTACGCACATTACGTAAACTACGTCGAAAATTTAAAGGGCCATATGTACTGTAAAACGATACACGTGCGAATAGGTAATTTTTATTACCTATTCGCATATGTATCGTAAATAACTTATTGTCTATGCCAAAAACTTACACGCAGAAGGGAGTGTAGCTGTTCGGCCGGCGTGTCGTCAGTATGCACGATCCATATCGCTTCTTCGTCGCTGGTATCTAATGCTTCCTGCTTTATTTCTAACTTGATTTCCATTTTGCATTCCTGCTTATCCTAAAATTAATAGACACTGTGAAATAACTGTTGGGCTGTTGGCACAGGAAACTATTTTTCACCAGACCAGCTCGTAGAGGCGTCAAAAATATAAATATTACGCGGAACTCTGCGTAGGGGGCGCTACTACCACAATCCATCACAATCTGAAGGTCTAGCGCGAAACAAGAAAAACGAAATTTCGTTATCTAACCTCTCTATCTCTCTTGCATATTCGAACGATAAAGAGGCAGATAACTAGATTTCGATTTTCGCGTTTCCCGGTAGGCCCTTGTTAACAAACCGCCTTGATGCATCAATGTCTGTGAAAACTTGTCAAAAAACAGTTTAAGGTACAGTACGTATAAGTTACTCTATGGTTTACTAGCTAGCTTATAGTTCGTTTTTTTAGCATTAGAAATAAGGTAAACAATCTTGACGTGTCTTTTAATTGAAAAACACATTTTAAAAATAAGTTACTATACGGCAAATATATACCAATTATGAATCTAATACGATCTTTTATATTCTTCTGCTTTCATAAGTAATAGTTATTGATTTATAAAAAGCGTTTTTCGATTAAAAGACATGTCAAGATCGCTTACCTTCTTACAAGTTCTTTCTAATGCTAAAAAAAACGAACTATAGTGCTGCACTCTGGCGGCAGAACATTCCAGTAATACCCCCTATTGATAAGAAAGTTGAATTTTATCTACAGGAGTGGCAAACTAATTTGATGCAAATTTTGAGTTGTTTTCTCATGAAGACAGGTGGAATTAACTTTTAAGTAATGGTTTTTAATGATAATTAAAAAAAAAGGATTTTTGCAACAGCTGGGGTTTCACATTTGAGTTGTTGACCATTTACAAGTCGTAGTTTGTAGGGACAAATGTAGGTCCTCCCAGCAAACGCTTATTCTAGAAGCTCTGGCAACCTTACTCAGCATTAGGAGTTTAAGTTTAACACTACATTTCTACACAGTACATAGTTAATAGTCTAACTTTCAAACGTGATAATGCAAAAACGAACAAATACACAATTTATTATTGAACTAAACAAAAATAACTTAAATAATTTATTTAACATACATTTTCAGGTTCCACTGATTTTGTAGGTTCTTCCTCTGACTTTACTGCATCATCTGAAAGAAAATATTATATTATATAACGCACTCGCAACTGTCCTAACACTAAATTTACACGTTACGAGTCGAGAACGCTTCCACTTAAGTGTTATGTGATACATTTGTAATTGTAACCTTCATGCTTTAAAATAAGGTTTATATTGACTTGCTTAGGCCTAAGGCAGAAGGGTCAAATTGACTAAAAGCCGTATAGTGTCAAACCTTTGTCACCCTCGTTATTTTTTTTATCGTTACTTCTAGTTCTTTTAGCCACTGGCGACTGCTCAGACGGTGTCTGCGATTCTAAAATAAAGTAACACAGTGTTGTAAATATATAATATTCTTGTAATTATACTACTAAATTTGTATTGTCAACTCTTTATTAGGTATTATAAGTATCAAAGCAAGAAAAAATATAATACATGCTACTAAAATACTGGGCTCAAGACAGAGCGGCTTGGAGAGCACTGGTGAAAAGTGTCCACATTCGTCACGTCCCTCAGCCATGAGGATACTACAAGAAAGAATACTAAAATAATGTTCAAGTGTAAGTCACTTACCAGCCTTTGCATCGTCGTTATTGCTTTCTGCTGGAGACTTCTTAGGTTTATCGTGGGCTGCTTTAAGATGGCCTTTGAGCCATTTAAAATTGGCGTATCCTAAAATGAAACATATTGCGGATATCCACTACGAAACAAGTAAAAGTAATTTCATCATTCACAAATAGCAGAATGTAAGACCAATTATAGAACCCTGTGGGACTCCCGAACTAATCATCACTTTCTTTGACCTGGTGTCACCCACAATTGATCTTAGGCCGATAAATTGTTTCGTTTGATAAATTCTAATATCTTGAAAACATGGCCTCTAAATCCTCTAATGTCGAAGGGCACGAGTTTTTTTAATAAAATCCTATGATCTACCACGTCACAAGCTGCACTTAGATCCAAAAAGATTCAGAATACTTTATGTTGGTATCTTACCGTAAAAATGTAATCAACTCTGCGAACTACTTTTGCGTGATATGATAAGGATGATGATGACTTGTTGATTGGTGGAGAAGACCTGTTTTTTTATCTGGTATCCTTCGTGCATTTAGTAACTGGAGACGCCTTGGCTGTCATTTTCTGTACAAATCAGTCTGCCTATTTTTGCGGGGGAGGGGCACGTCAAATGTATGATTATTGGTACGTGATTTGTACGTAACGTACAAATAGAGATGTCAGATAAACGTCAGTCCATACAAAGTTTGCACAATTGTGCAAGGTTTTCGGCAGAGGGATAAGCTCTTAAAGGCGACTCCGGTTATTCAATGCTCTAAGCTGGTATGTTACCGTAGAAACACAAAGGGCACGGGTACACCTCGCCATCTTCCGTCACGTGTTTGTGAACGTCACCATGCTCCATCAACTCAGCGAACTCTGCAAAGACGCGCTCGCAAAACCTAAAACCAAAAAGCTCAGATATGTGGGAAGGCAACAGGCGAAATTCCAAAAAATCCTCGATATACCGAGAGACAGTGGGCATCAGTCCATATAGACAACTTACCTGCATTTTAGTTCACTAGTATCATTATTGTCACTCTGATACATCCCTAAAAACTCCTTTACTTCCTCATCCGCTTCCTCTAAATTGTCTATGACATCGTCTATTTCCGGTCCCTCAATTATTTCAACATCACTAGAGTTGCCATCTTTAAAAAGATATGATTCTGAATTTGATTCTTTCGCATCATTAGATATGATTTCTCCATTCGAATCGATTTCAACTTTGACAAAATCAGTTTGTTTCACTTGATTACCTTTTAAGATTTCTGTTTCTATCTTGTCTATTATAGCTGTTGCTTCACCAATGTTCACGAAACTGCTTTTTATATTTTTAAAGTCTATGGAATTTGTTTTCTGAAATATATATTGCTGGTTGTTCCTAATTACCAAATATTCGTCTGGATTTAAATTTTTGCTGGGACTTTTTAATCTAGATGGTTTAAAATTATTGTCTAAGCATTGTTCACAGATAATTTTCAATTGGGTGGATAATTTCTTTTGCGGAGATGATCTGTGTAGTTTCTGATCTTCATTGTCAAATAAATAAAGCTTATCCATATTGTTATTGACAAATTTCTCACAGATGAAACAGTTTTGGCTCTCATTTTGACCTATTAAAGTACCATCAACATCTATATACGGCATTGTTTTAGCATTCGCAGTCTTATTAATAGGGCGGGAAGGGTCAGTTTTGCGTCTCCTCTTATCACTGAAGCTTTGGCTCTCATAAGGTACTACCGGAGTATCTTTGAACATATTTAAAACTTCATCTCGTGTTATGAAATCATTTTTATTATAAATGTTGTCCTCATATTTATTATAGTTGTCACTAATAAGACTTCTCGGAGACTTATTTCTAGTTGTAACTGGATTAAGCGGCGTAAAAGTTTTGTCAATACTAGATTCCACGAATTTATGGAATTGAGCTGCAAATCCCGAGGCATTATTGTTAACCATTTTAAAAGGTATGCTGTTTATGAAAGGTTTCTTTGGGCTTGAAGCACTTGGCCATTTAGACACAGGGCTAGCGACTATATTGATCATTTTCGTGCTAATTTCGTTTGATGGTTCAGCATCATCTACATAATCATCAACATATTTAACAAATGGTATTTTTTCTGCTACAAAATCAAAAGGTGGATCCTCATTGTCAAAATGGATCTGTGAAGCTTTGATTTGTGTTCCATCGCCTAGGACATATTCTAAGCCATCATTGGCATCACTTGGTTCTAACATTTGATCAAATGTTGGTCCCATAGGGTACTCTAGGAGGCCATTTTCAGAATTTAGCAGGAATTGGTAAATGTTGTCGGTTAAGGCCACTGGCTTGTTTCTGGTTAATGAATTTAGGTCTACTTCATAACCAAGTAATGCACTGGAATTAAAAGTAATCTTAGTTTAATTAAAATGTGATGAATTATTATAAGGACTGATAGCGCAAGATGCATAGGTTCTCTGAGCTCCTTTAGGATGCAACCAGGAAAATAGTATGATGAAGTGGTGAATTGCGTTATTATTGTCATGCAATCGTTTAAAGGGGCCCACGGAGCTGTCAAATTTTGCGTTTAACTGACAGGCTGATATCGTCCCGCGAACTGGTAATCAGTGGGCCCCTTAAAGTTTTATACTAACTTGGCCTTTATCAGGAAGGAGTGGAAGTCATCGTTAGGTTCAATGTTGAGCGACACCTCCTCACCGGCCACATTCTCTAAACAGAGCATCAGTGGAGGCTGCTCCTCCATCATCGTCTGCCAATTACAAAATATTACATTAAAACACAAGTGTTATTACATAATTTACTTAGCTGCCCTTATGTTTGTTAAAAAAAGTAAGATGTGTAAAGTTAGTACATATTAAAACTAATGTAGATGGCGCTGCACTTGACAACCTAGTTACAGCAGATTTAGCATATGACAACTCCATGGATTCTATAACCACAGTAAGCACCCAAAAGTCCCAACCTTACCTATAACAATAGTAGGTGTAAAGGTGTTAAAGGTAATTTTCATGACAATGCAATAATTATTAGCTAACATGGAGCTGACCTAATAATGCAATCAGGGGCCTATTGCATAATAAAATACAAAGTCACATACAAAATCACTAATAGTATTAGCTTATATTTTATTATGCAATAGGCCCCAGTCCCAGGCATATCCAAAGAAAAAGCAAACCATTTGGGTTCATTGGAAGTATCATGATGAATTTGCTCAAAGACAAATTTCATCTCGTCCTATGCAACAAAATGTAAGTATATAACCCTTCAAGTGGCAGGCCGCCGGCTCGTGGTAAATTAATTAAATTTAAAATTTGACTAATTAATATAAAGTTTAATTTCCAACTACTGAAAAGTGTCATTGCCACTTGAAGGGTTAAGTAAAAATATCCCGTTCACTAAAGTTAGTGCTAGAGGTTTAGTGATGTGATATTTGTATAAATAAAAACTGTTTGATAATACTCCTCAATTAAGACGAAACAGGAGCTGAGTTTTAAATATTTTAGGTAAATATACCCGTCTCGCTAACGGAAGCGTCACCTAAAAGTAGTGCGATAAGGACAAGGCGAAAAATCCTGCGTAAAAATCTCAAAAATCGAGGTTTCGTACTCCTCTGTTTCCTCCTCCAAAACTTAACCAATTGTAACCAAATTTGGAAATCTAAATGATTATGAAATTATCTGTGTCGGACTGTTTTGCTTTTTTGGCTAATTGATATCAGTTTTGAATGCCACGCCTCTCATTGCGGCATAGTCAATTAGGCCATTTTGGCCATTTTTGAAGGGCTCTAGCGCCTTAAAAAACAAAAATATAAAAAAAAAAGCAAAACGGTCCGACACAGATATTGACAATATTAATCTGTGTTGAAAAAATCATTGCTCTAGCTTCAAAAACCACGGAGGAAAACGAGGAGTACGTTTGTATGGAGAAATGACCACTCCCGTTGGCTCTTAAGCTCTTTTGGTCAATAATGAAGAAACTCCAGGATAGCACTGTCTTCTTTTTTATTAACTTAATAACTAGGTACAACTGGTACAAGTAACGTTTAGGTTTTTTGGAAATCTATACAAAATATGGGTAGCCGCTTGGCTGTACGGTGCAGATGTTGCGCCAACAAAAACTAATTTATAATACCTAATACATAATTATTTAATAAAAAGCATACAATACAAAAGTGGTTTGGATAATAATAACTATTACTGTCGTGGATTGTATCAATATTATAAGTATATTTTATAATACAAAGGTAAAAGGTAAGGAGAAATATCAAAGAAATATACATCGTAAGTTTCACAAGTCGTAGGAACTTGCAAAGTAGATATATAATTTTATCTTAAACCTTGTGAATTATATTTCCAGCCAAGCAAAGTTCACATCATATACAACAAGGAAATGTAAATAAAAATGACTGGCAGGTAAAATACCAAATAAAATTAAACTGCCAGTGACATCAGAAAGTTCAGCGTAAAATTTCGCTGTTTCTTTACCGTAGTGTACACAACAGATATCAGATTTGTACAGAAATAGCTGAAAAACTCACCATTTATTCAATTCAACGCAAAAAATCAACAATTTTCACCAACAACTGGCACATTTTTGTCGAAAAACAATTGAAAGTTGAATCATTTGAAGGAACGATTTCAAATCAAAACATAAACATTCCATCCTACCATAAACAATCTGACTGTTAAAATGTCAACGATTTCAATGGGTTCCGTA
Organism: Cydia splendana; assembly: GCF_910591565.1. Classification (NCBI taxonomy): domain Eukaryota; kingdom Metazoa; phylum Arthropoda; class Insecta; order Lepidoptera; family Tortricidae; genus Cydia; species Cydia splendana. The sequence goes on from NC_085984.1 coordinate 5,857,279, forward strand.
TTATTTGCTACCTACTACAATTTATATAGATATTAAACTCAATATAAATTATATGAATTTATGTGGATTTGTACCTCCTAGTTGATTTGATTTATACGATGATTTTAAAAAGAGTTAAGCGCTCTCCACGCTCATGCGCGATTCGCGGCGCGAAGCCGCGAACGTGAGTGTGGCGTCGATTTCGCAGATTGTTCACGCCTTCGCGCCTTGTTCTCCGTTTTTTGTCGGTATTTCGGCCCGCGTCAAAGGAGACGCGAAGCGCGAACTTGCAAGACTCCACATTACACAATATTTTGGCTCCTCTGTGGCAAGATAAATATTAATTATATCATAATTATATTATATTAAGACGCTATATTTTACGGTTTTACAATAAAACAAAATGGAAAAACAGCTAAATCACGTATGGTGCCAATGCCATAGATAACTAACAGTTAAACTCGATCAGCTGATGCTTTTCCGCCATATTGCCGCAAACCATAAGACTGCGAAATCGCCGTGAAGTGTGCGAGTGTGGAGTCATACGTCAACTTCGCGATATGTTAGCTCCGCGACGTCGCGTCGCGATTCACGCACATAGTCTGGAGGGGGCTTTAGACCAAGCTATGTTGGAAGCGATTTTTATGTTTTTGATAGCACAGTGCAAGTATTATTTGAAACGTCAGCTCTAACTCTAATTACCCAGGCCGCAGACGTTCGGAATTTTCATTCGGTTTCAGTACGAAATGACAGGTGGGAACGGGATGTCGCTCGGCAAATGCATAGCGCTGTCTGGCTTGCACATATCATTCCGTACGGAAAATTCCGCGAGTGTGCGGCCAGGGTAAATCTATCCTACATAATAATTTGGAACCTAGATAATAATTAATAACTAAGCTTCTTATATGCTGAATTTAGCCTCAATCTATATATAAGGGTGATATTCCATCTGTCCAATATCTTTGTCCAATGCGTATTTTGTCTCACATTTTGCTTAATGAATGAGACAGTGAGACGCAATGAGATTGGACAAAGAAATTGGACAGATGGAATACCACCCTAAGCCCCCATTCGCACAGGAGCTTTTTCAACGCGCGTTAAAAAGCGCTTGAATCTGTCCGCACTCTAAATTCGATTTAACGACCAATGCTTAAAGTAGAAAATAAATATTGCTTTTAAATATTAGCTTGATAAAAAGCGCCACCGCTGTCGTGTGAATACATACATGGTTATCTATTTGTGCCATTCAAACGCTTTTTTAACGCGCGTTGAAAAAGCTGCCGTGCGTATGGGGCCTAAAGCACGATTGAGTAACAAATTTAAACACTCAAATTTTTAAATTTGTGATATTAATATAGATGGTCAAGCAAATCTTGTCAGTAGAAAAAGGCGCGAAATTAAAATTTTCTATGAGACGATATCCCTTCGCGCCTACATTTTTCAAATTTGCCGCTTTTTTCTACTGACAAGATCTGCTTGACCAAGTTATACATAATTATAGAATATATTACATGGCTTCAAATATAAATTACATTATACGGGTTCGTTGCTATATTAAATTGAATTGTCATTTATTTCAGACGATGAGCCAATAACACTGTTAGTTTTTACACTAAATTGTTCATACAAGTGAAAATGTTATTCATTTGGTGGTTTTACATAAGTGATCCCTAAAAGATAATTATTTTGAACTGAAATGGGACTGGCTGGTGTGTCTATGGATGTCTTTTTAAAAATTAACAAGTAAAAGAGGGATAGCTGATATGAAATTATTTATTTATTTATTTGTATTTGACTTTTATTCATGCTAATATAATTTTGTAACTGCTTTTTAATAATCCTCATCATTTGTGTAACGTACAAAATTAATCCTGTTATTTCTAAAGTATTTTCCAACTAGAACACGTATGTAAAACGTCTTAAAATACATTATCCGTGCGAAAGGGATGGCTACACCTTGTTGATTGACAACTGTTCTGTCATTTTCATTCTTTCTCAACATGGCCGTCAGTGCTTTATCTAAATACGAATTGTAAGATTCGTGCGTGAGTTTAGGAGTGTTTCATTGATTATAATATAATTTTAATGACTTAATTGATAAAGTGTTGCGGCATGTTTCCTCTAACGCCGCCAGTTGTGAAGCGACTGTTAGGGTGGAAAAAGGGCCCCGAAGGGTCGTCTGTTGCTGAAGATAAGTGGTCTGAGAAGGCTGTCAAGAGCTTAGTAAAGAAATTGAAGAAAAGTGGAGCCCTAGAGGAACTGGAAAAAGCAATTTCCAGCCAAAATAGTCATACTAAATGTGTTACAATACCCAGGTAAGTGCAATATTGATTTGTTTTTTTTTGTGATAACAATCATGTGACGTTTCCGGTCGCTAAATAGATTTACAGTCCTTTCCAGGCAATGTCTTTGTTCTCTTAAATGTTGGTTTCTGGATAGGTAGAGCGTCTTAAACCTTCAATTTAAATAGAAGACAGTTATTAGAATTAGTAAAATTCCTTAGTATATACAGCAACTTATTTTAGTGTTTATTTATATTGTTGTAAACAAATATTTAACGACCACTAAAAGCGTGTAACGAAACGTTAGTTCATTTCACTGCGGCTGGGTTGGTCATGCAACCCGGCTAAATCGGAAAACGCGCAAAGCGCATTGACCTCTACGTTGTCAACGACCACCGCATCTTAGTTACATAACCACAGACAGGACGCAAAATCCAAAAAGGTCAAATTGCCGTCAAAACAAATCGAAGGAAATCGCAACCCTTGGCAATATGGCGGATGCATGGTTGTGACCTCGCTAATTTTTTTATTGCGTTTAACGTAATAAAACAAAGGATTTCACGTGATCAGTGTGTTACAACTTTACTGCGGAAACCGGTGATATATAATATAGTCCTTGAACGTGCTAATAAGTAGAATTGTGGGAGGACATTAGTGTTTTAATTTACAGTTTTGGATATTTCCTAGCTGTTTCCGTAATTTCGTAAGTAAACATGTATTGTTACTAAACATTATCTTCTTTTCCATTCCAATCAGAATCTGATTAGATTAGCTTTCACTTATATTGTATGAATACCGATTCGATGTGCCGAAATTCTGCAAAATATACATATTATAAATATAAGTATACAGGTCAGTTTTGATTCGAATAATTTTGATATAAATAGTGATTTCAATGTACATGTAATCCTTATGGTAATCTCATACATACTTACATACACAATAAGTACAATAACATACATACTCAAACAATAATGCTTCACTTTCTGATCTAATGTTTAATGAAAACAGGTACTTTATTATTACTATTTTACAGTAATATTTTAGCATTGCCCAAACATATTGTAGGATTTTTTGCAGAGTATATAAATGAAACTAAACATTAATGTGAACAATAATTTCAAAGCATAATTATTTAACTATAAATTAGTATTTAGAAATCTTATAATCATATTTATAATAGAATTTAGTCAAGATTTGTGGTAAAAATATCAACATGTTTACTAAGTGCAAAGTGTTACTTATATAAGATGTCACTGCCCTCCAGGTCACACTGGGGTCAAAGGACCTGGGGTAAAGGTTAAAGCCTGAAGGGTGAAAGAACTGAGCCTAGGAATTTGTGTAGTAGGGTAATGGTGACTAATATTTTTGTACTGCTACGAATAAAATGCTGAAACTTTATGGGTAAAATAAATATGAACTTTTGTTTTTAAACTTGAAATGTGAACTTAGTTTTAGGGTTCCATAAAATTGGACCTAAGGGACCATCTATCTGTCTGTGTTTCACCAGTTTGTATCTCATGAACCGTGATAGCTAGACAGTTGAAATTTTCACAGATGTATTTCTGTTGCCTGTAATACTCATAATACAGAGACTTCCTTATACCAATGTCAACAATTAAATATGCCTCATTACCTCCGTAGACTGTGAACGAACATTTTCAACTCATAAGTGGGTCTTAAATTATGGCTTAGTTTTGAAACTAATAGGCCTTTTTCTGAGCCTTGGTTATAAAGCCATGGATGGACCAATTATGATGCGTTATTTTATGTGAAAGCGAGCTTAGCTATGATTGATAATTATTTGCATATTTCGGCATTATAAGGTTACAAGGCATTTCGGTTTTTAAAGTTATTAATTTAAAACATTTTTTTTTTTTTGGGGGTTTTGTCACGCAGTGACAATGTCACCCCCGTAATGAGATCTAATAGTAATAATGATGTAGTAGTGAAGTATTACCTACACCACTACATTACATATAAGTATAGTTTGCACATCAACCTGGCCTCGTCTGATAGTGGCGATGCCAGGACGATGTTGCAACTACCTATGTTGGTAGATTTAATAAATGTCATGTCATTCCTCAGCGCCTCATTACGGACACATTCCATCAACACATGGTGAACATCTTCTATTTTATCGCACTCTTGGCAATTTGGTGAAGCCGCTAGTTTCATCAGGTGCTTGAATTTGTTTGACGGAATGTGCCCGGAACGAAGTCTGAGGAGTGATACTACCTGTTTCCTGCTAAGCTTTTTGTCAAACCAGGGGACCTGAGGGGGCTGACATTGAACTGTTCGGTACCAGATTCCTTTAGTTTAGCTTTAGCTTATCAAAGTATTCCCTCCACATCTGCCTGCAACTAATCCTAACTTTACCTAGTACTTTGCTGTGTACTGGTATACAACGGTATGGAATACCGTTGGTTATTGCAAGTTTTGCTGCTCAGTCAGCCTCCTCGTTACCCATGATGCCAACATGAGAAGGTATCCACTGTACAATCACTTCCCTATTTAGTGTACGAAGTTTGTTGATGGATTCAAGGATGGTGTAGGCTATCGGATGCCCTCGACTGCTCGAGGGTAACCGAGCCAAATGTGAAAGGGCACTCCTTGCGTCTGACAAAATTACACATTTGTTATGGTCTATAGACTCTACATATGACAACGCTTCGGCTATGACAATAAGTTCACAGTGCATAATAGATATATCAGCTTGTATGTTGAACTTTCCCCGGAAATCCACCTGAGGGTCAAAAAAAGCCGCCCCACATCCTTGTTTCTCCTTGGACCCATCAGTAAACAGCTTATAAAATGAGCTATACTTACTTTCTAAGAGATCATTACATCACCTATATAAATCTATTTGGTACACATGTTTTTTGGCAGTCTCTAAACCCTCTATAAAAACATATATATTATTTGATAAATCATAGCTACTTATCCAACTATTCATTGAGTACATAGGTAATTGCTCATGTGATTGTACTGGGAGGTTACAGAATTGGTTATAAGTTTCAATGAGTAGCGGCTTTTTCTTTGTTCTCCAATACCTATTTTCACATGCCCTATTTAGTTCTTCTAACACATGTATTGTAGCATTATGTTCCAAGCATTTGCCTCTTAAATAAAACTTAGCCGCCAGGTATTTCCTCCTTACAAAGAGGGGCTGTATGCACAGCTCACTTTCCATGACATGTATTGGGGTACTTCTTATAAATCCGCCAATAACCCGCATAGCTTGGTTTTGCACTCTGTCCAATTTAAAACATGGTTATTATTTAAACTTTTGTTTCCAGAGTGAAGCCAAATGAAAATATTATAAACGGCCAGAATCGCAAGGGTTTGCCGCATGTTGTCTACTGTCGGCTGTGGCGGTGGCCGCAGCTCCAGGTTAGTGTTGCTAGACCATTTTTAATTTTACTTCTTAACTTCTAATAGGCGGGTTGACTGGTAGAGAAAGTCTCATGGCATTAAGTTGGCCTTTTGTATATTAACATCATACGTCGTTATCGCGGGAGCAAAAACAAGCCTGTCAAAGAACACATGTAACAGAACGTCTGTTTTGTAAAAGTGGAATATACTGCCTACACATTTAAACCTCTAAGATGTTCTTCATATCTAGCATAAAGTTTTCGCTGGAAAAGGTCAATTAATCTTGTATTTCACTTTGTAAACGTATACCTATAAGTCAACGTGTCAGTCAACTTGAAAAATAAGTCACCAATGTATTTAATTATTTATATCAGTATTTACTTACTTCTGAAAGTATTTTATGTGATATTAGTAAAATATGACCAAACTTTTATTTAAATTCGATTCTGCTACATTTTGAACCCATAGGTAAATATAAACGTTACTCGATAGGAATGTCACTTCTGTTATTATTTATTTGTCATAATCTTTCACTACTGTCAAATCGTTGTTGCCCCCGCGATAACGACGTATGATTAACATACATACACAGACCATGATCCTCCTGATCATGGATGATGTTCCTGAGCCATGGTTGTTTTTATTTATTTTATTTTATTTTTTCTATGTATTTAAGTATTTATACATTACATATATCGTTGTCTGAGTACCCACAACCAGGGTTGGGCAAAATACTGGCTTCCACGTATTTCAAATACAAATTACAAAATACATTTTTAAAAGTATTTGAAATACCAAATACAATCTACTTTGGTGACTGGTATTTGAAATACAAAATACAAATTACAGTGTTTAAAATAATGTATTTCAAATACAAAATACAAAATACTTTTAATTTTTTTTTGTTTAATCATTTAGTTTTTTAGGGTTCCGTACCCAAAGGGTAAAACGGGACCCTATTACTAAGACCCCGCTGTCCGTCCGTCCGTCCGTCCGTCCGTCTGTCACCGGGCTGTATCTCACGAACCGTGATAGCTAGACAGTTAAAATTTTCACAGATGATGTATTTCTGTTGCCGCTATAACAACAAATACTAAAAACAGAATAAAATAAAGATTTAAGTGGGGCTCCCATACAACAAACGTGATTTTTGACCGAAGTTAAGCAACGACCGTCTTTTTTTGCCGTTTTTTTGCATTATGGTACGTTCGTGCGCGAGTCCGACTCGCACTTGGCCGGTTTCTAACGAATATCCTTTCCTAAAAACTTATAGGGTCATTGTGCTTGTTTTCGTCCAGCTCTAGTTTTCTTCCACTTGACGAAATTTGAATAGGTATAAACCTACATTGCTGCACAAATTTGGACTGATTTCAATCCTTAGCTAAACAATATATCTGTCTACATATAAAAATTATATTTGGCAAATAGTAAATTAAAAATGAAATATATTATTTGCTAATCTGTCAAGTGTCAACCATAATTTCAGCCACCGGAGCAGGCCGGATTTCGAGGAGGATACGGCACCATAGACCACATCTTCACAGTGCGGCAGATTATACAGAAGACTGAAGAGTATAATCGGCCCCTGTGCTTAGCATTTGTGGACTATGAGAAAGCCTTTGACTCCATTGAAGTTTGGGCTGTTCTGGATTCCCTGCAGCGATGCCAAGTCGACTGGCGATATATCCAAGTGTTGAGATGTCTGTACAACGCAGCTACCATGGCCGTCCAAGTCCAAAACCAGCAGACTAACGCTATCCCCATGCATCGTGGTGTGAGACAAGGGGATGTGATTTCCCCCAAATTGTTCACAAATGCATTGGAGGATATGTTTAAAACGCTCGACTGGAAGGAACATGGTATTAACATTAATGGCGAATACATCTCACACTTGCGATTTGCGGACGACATCGTCATCATGGCTGAGACGTTGCAGGATTTAGAGCATATGCTGACCGGTCTAGCTGATTCTTCTCAACGCATAGGTCTCCGGATGAATTTGGAACAAAACGAAAGTTATGTTCAACGAACGTGTTGCTCCGGGACCTATTGCAGTACAAGGGGCTGTTCTCGAGGTTGTTCAGGAATACGTCTACCTCGGGCAAATACTGCAGTTAGGAAGGAACAACTTCGAGAAAGAGTCGAATAGAAGGATACAGCTGGGCTGGGCAGCATATGGGAAGCTGCGTCAAGTCTTCACGTCATCAATCCCACAAAGTCTGAAGACAAAAGTCTTCAATCAGTGCGTCCTACCCGTGATGACATACGGAGCCGAAACGTGGACACTCACGGTAGGACTGGTCCATAAATTCAAAGTCGCTCAGCGAGCTATGGAAAGGGCTATGCTCGGAGTCTCTCTGAGGGATCGGATTCGAAATGAAGTCATCCGTCAGAGAACTAAAGTCGTCGACATAGCCCACCGGATTAGCAAGCTGAAGTGGCAGTGGGCCGGTCATATTAGCCGTAGAACCGATAACCGTTGGGGTAGGCGAGTTCTGGAGTGGAGACCGCGCATCGGCAAACGTAGCGTAGGACGCCCTCGGACTAGATGGAGCGATGACTTTCGCAAGGCGGCTGGCAAGAGCTGGATCAGAGTTGCCGCAAATCGTGCTCAATGGCGTGCAATAGGAGAGGCCTATGTCCAGCAGTGGACGAGAGTAGGCTGATGATGATGATGATGAATCTGTCAAGTGGTCGAAAACTAGAGCATGGACGGAAACTACTGCAATGACCCTATCCCCTGGCTGTTGACGAAAAGTTCCGCGCAGAATAGCTCGCGCATTGTACCTACATATTTGTACCTCGTACAAGTCGTACATTATATTTAAAAAAAACGTTCCATTTTAGGATCAAAGAATTTAATAAAAAAATGTATTTTGTAGAAATGTATTTTGAAGCTTAAAGTATTTGAAATACAAAATACAAAATACATGTGAGTGCAGTATTTGAAATACCAAATACAAAATACTTTTCCAGGTAGTATTTGAAATACAAATACAAAATACTAAAATGTATTTCAAATACGTATTTCAAATACATGTAATTGAAATACTGCCCAACCCTGCCCACAACACAAGCCTTCTAGAGCTTACCGTGGGGCTTAGTCAATTTGTGTAAAAATGTCCCATAATATATTTTTTTTAATTTGTAAGAAATGGTTCATCTTTCAGAGCCAGCATGAACTAAAGCCCGTGGACCACTGCGAGTTCGCGTACCAGCTAAAGAAAGACGAAGTGTGCATCAACCCTTACCACTATCACAAAATCGATTCACCTGGTAAGTCCTGCCTTCTATAGTTGCCATCAGATATATCGGGTTGTCCTCACGTTGTCCCGGCACTTTGCCACGGCTCATGGGAGCCTGGGGTCTGCTTGCAACTAATCCCAAGAAATGGCGTAGGCCCTAGTTTTTACGAAAGCAACTGCCATCTGACCTTCCAACCCAGAGGGTAAACTAGGCCTTATTGGGATTAGTCCGGTTTCCTCACAATGTTTTCCTTCACAGAAAAGCGACTGGTAAATATCAAATGATATTTCGTACATAAATTCCGAAAAAGTCATTGGTACGAACCGGGGTTCAAACCCGCGACCTCCAGATTGAAAGTCGCACGCTCTTACCGCTAGGCCACCAGCGCTTCGGAGCGACCAAGGTGCTGACAAATATCCCGAACACGCCTCTATTGACAATCAGAATCAGAAATCGTTTATTGCCCATTAGTGTTTACATCTTTCGGTTTCCGCAGGATTGTGTCAACTACCTTGTGTCTCTCTTTTGACAAGGCTTTGTTTGAATGGCTTTCTAAATGCCTTCGAAAGCAAAATGCCACATTTGTTAGGAATATCGTATGGAGATGTGACTTTAACTTAGGGCTGATTTAGACCGCGCGCGAACTCGCAATGATTTTAGTTACATTGCGGACTGTTGGTTACGTCCAATTCAACCGACCGATCAAAACTCGCAATGTAATGAAACTCGCTTGCGAGTTCTCGCATTATCTAAATGAGCCCTTAAGAAGGTACAAACTACAAACAAACTCTTAGAAGTTATGGTAGACATTTTTACTGTGTAATTACAATCAATTTAGCGTGTGTGTATACCTTGGAGGATATAACCAAACGGAGTAGCCATTAAATGTCATTAATAGGCGTTCCCCTCTGTCGACATTTTATGACCAATGGTCATACACATTGTATGGTCTGACGTTTATCTGGCATGGTTATTTTACGGTCGGGGGAGTGAGCCGCCGAGCTAGGAAATTGCTGCGTCAGAAGCAGCACGGAGACGTGCCTCGCCCGAGATACGTTTACACAGACCGAGCTGCATTGCGCGGCAATTTCCTAGCGAGGCGACTTGTTCTGTGTGGACCCGTCTAGTTTTGCTAGCTCGGCGGCTCGCTTCGTGCGGACCCGCCTGTTGAAGTTCCTTGCTTGTTGCAGCCCTCCCGCCCATCCTAGTGCCGCGGTGCGAGGGCGAGGCGCGCGCGCCGCCGCCGCCGCCCTACTCGCACTACATCCGCGAGCCCGAGCCGTGAGTACCTCGTCTGTTTACTATAAAATAACCCTGAAGACACAGCTAAACTGTGGAATGGATCGTCTGCGGTATTTCCGGACCGATACGACCTTCAAATCGTCAAGAGGCTTATATATTTTTTCAAATTTTATAGTTATGATCTTATTTGTTGACAGGGAGATGCAAACGGGCGGTGTGGTGGGCGTCGGCGCGCTGACACACAGCGCCATGTACCTCGAGGCCACGCTGGGGCAGCAGGTGCCCTCAAACACCACAGTGCACGTGTGAGTGACTCCTGTCATCTAAGAAACCCAGGTCTTATTCTGGTGGCCCACTGATTACCAGGTCGCCGGACGATATCGGCCTGTCAGTTAAATGCAAAATTTGACAGCTCCGATCAACTGACAGACCGACATCGTCCGGCGAACTGGTAATCTGTGGGCCCCTTAAGAAACCCAGGGCCGTGTTGCATAATAAACTACAACTAATATTACAAGCGGAACTCCTTTTCCAATTTGACTTATTAGAAAAGGAGTTCTGCTTGTAATATTAGTTGTAGCTTATTATGCAACACGGCCCAGGTCTGATTCTGGTGTGAGATATGCTTTTCTGCCCTGCGGCCGGAAAGCGACAACTTTCGGCTTGCTGTGCGAAACGAAGTTGCCGCTTTCCGCCTCCGTCGAACAAAAAAATAGTATACACACATCGGCCAGTAAATAAGAAAGCGTCAGATCACATGTTTTTCATGTCACATTACATGTGATCTGAGACATTTCTTACTTTACTGCCCTAGGTATGTAATATACTAATGTCAGACTGATCCACTTTATAGTAACTATTACTCTTCGAGGACGCAAAACGAATGGTGCCTTAAAGTTTAACATGTGTTTTAGAACACTGATTTCGTGTCCCTAGCAAAGAAAAATCGATTTTTAAAAACCATGTTAATATTTAAACTTTTTGTTTACACGGGTATTATTAGATCCATAAGTATTTAATTAAAACATTAAAATTAACAACTTGATTAGATCAAGTTACATTTTGTACGGTAACACAGCAGAAAATAGGCAAAAAGAGATAGTTTGAGTCCCGGGGAAGGACAAATGGTTGAAATCTACCATCCAGAAATCATCCTTTTAAGGGGGTGAAACGGGGGTTCAGCGGATTAAGCGTGAAGAGGTAACAGACAGACGGACAGACTTCCTTTTATAATATTAGTATGTATTTGGCAGGAGCGCGGCCACCGTGGAGACTCCGCCGCCGGGCTACATGAGCGAGGACAACGACCCCATGGACCACAACGACAACATGAGTGAGTTTGTTGACAATTTGCACATTTTACTACATAAAATAAAATAAAATAAAATAAAAAGCCTTTTTATTCCGTAAACACTTGTACAAACTATTTTTAAGCTAAATACTATTTTGTGATAATCTAGTAGTGTTAGGACCCCTTCCGGGTATAGGCCTCCTCCAACCTTTTCCACCGTTCTCGGTCTTGTGCCTCTGTGAGCCAGTTGCTCGACACTCTCTCTATGTCGTCTGCCCAGCGAGCACGGGGACGCCCAGATCTTCGTTTCCCACATGGTCCCTTCCAGGTAGTTAAACGCTTTGTCCATTTATCATCTGGCATTCTCGCGATGTGACCTGCCCACTGCCATTTGAGTCTTAGGGCGGGTTGCACCAAACCACCTGCTAACGTAAGCACGGTTCGCTAAATTTTAACGCTGACGTGGGGGTCTTAACGATTGCTAAATAAAATGCGTTGCACCAACTATAAAATAACAGGACGTTAAAATTACTAATCGGTAATCGTATTGCCGTATTATGAACGCATTCCTACCAAAAATTTTATGGTAGAATTTTTATTTTATATAGCAACCCAGTCATAAATGCCAAACTGAGTTGTCAAAATTCTCAAAGAGAAAAGTTTTGTAGGCGCGAACTACACTTTCTTTGCAGATTTAAAATCTAAATATTCAACAATATAAGCCATTCCTGAATATATTTATGGTTATATATTAAAAACACTCTAAAGTGAAATGTCTGACTACGATTGTTGAATGGCCTAGCTAAAGTCGGAATCAAACAAGGAGCGACATTGCCCGGTAAGTTATCTTATTAGTTTAATGCTTATAGCTGCTTCCTACTTTCAGTCCTTTCAGAGCCCTAAGCACAAGCATGCACAAGTGATTACTTGCGCTAACTACGCTATCTACAACTATGAAGCAAAGACGATAGTTAGGGAAAAAATTCCAATTATATTGTTGACAAAATAATGCATAACTGTTAGTAGCAGGCATTTGAGTTACTTTTGTACTTTAATTTAAAACTGCTTGGTCTAAGCATTAGTTGCCAAGCGGACCCCAGGCTCCCATGAGCCGTGGAAAATGCCGGGACAAACGCGAGGAATATGATGACTTATAATAATATCATGTTGCTTTCTTTTCAGGTTAGATTGACACCATATGATATGGAATACAAGATAAAAGTTACACACAAGTGAATGAATTCAAGAAATCAACAAATTATACAATTAAATTAACCGGAAGAAACTTGTTACAAAAAATAAAGTACAATTAGAAATATTATCTGAATTTCAATTTTGACAAGAAAATATATTGCTAGTTACCTTATCTACTTTATTTTCCATTTCATACTATTATCCTTTTTAGGTACTTAAGCAGTTTAGTGACCAATGGAGGTAAAGGGTTACCCGGAGAGTAGATAAAGAACTTATTTATTTTACAATGGGGTTGGCAACTGTCAAAGGTTTGCATAGATGGCGCCATCATAGCTTGCCCCTTTTTCTATGAGATTTGGCTTAAAAGGCTGGCATCCAGTGTATTAAAAAAACAAAAATTTGACACAATTATAGGGATTGACAGGGCAAGCTATGATGGCGCCATCTGCTAAAAACTTCCACCGGCCAACCCCATTATATTTAAGGAGGTACCTACCTATCAGTTATTATATTTTCAGTCATACAGGTAACTTGCTTATTAACTATTTTATTTTCTTCGGGTGTAGATAAATAATTAAAAAGCCAGTATGGAGGGAAAACAAATAAAATTATTCAGACCGAGGGCCTTTTCTTGTGACAAATTCAGGGCTATTTAGGTACCTATGTTAGGTTTAAATGTTATGTATATAGGGACTTGAGGTAGGTTAATCAGTAGGTACTGTACTGGAACATTATTTCCAATACATGGCTAGGGTTAAATATATTTCAATGTATGACTGGTTGAACACAAATAAAATTCAGGTGACAAGAAGACAAGCCATATTATATTTTATTTGACCCAGGTATTGGTAGTTGTATTAAAGTTTTATAAATGTTGCTTTGTATTTTTAAAGTCACTGCAAATGTTTTTTGACTATAGTGGAAGAGCCCTACTTACAGAATACCTTGAATTTTGTCAATAGATATGCTTGTCAGATGCAGATAGGGGTATTGTTCCTTTCTGCATCTGACAAGCATATTATAAGTTCCTTTAAAACAACTCAGTTGTTCTCATGTATGTTCCATATTTCCAGAATAATTACTCTAATAAGCTTGGCAGCCAGTATCGCCTTGGCACGGTAATATATATTTTAGCTTTTTTTATTACTTAGGAAAGTGGCATCCCTCGGGCATTTATTTTTATTTTATGCTAAAGCAGCGGTTGGCATGCCTACTTGGAAAGTTGTTGTTTCTTAGGGTTATGAATAAGATTATGTTGTAAAAGCACTGACTTAATATTAGAAATAGACACACAGAGCGGAACAAAAACGTCAACAAAACGTGGGTCAGAATGACACAAGCGCCAAATTTGCATTGATGATAAAAACGCTTACGTAAATTTTGAGTCAAGATAAATGTTTTGTTCGGAAAAGAACTTACTGCCGTAAGCATTAAGTGTCAAATTTATAAACATTAGTACCAACACTGTTAAAACTTTAAGTCCGATGGCACTAAACGTAACGTCACCATTGTATTTACGTCAAACGAGAATAATGAACGAATGGAGGCCCTTTGGTTCATTTTAATAGGTATTACTGTACAGAAAAACCAAAGTAATAAATGAAACAAATTTAATTTGATCGGAAGTTCAAATAAAATTAATTCATTGTAACAACCCGTGTAAGTTATCATAAAACAAATTTATTTTTAATAAGTAGTATACGTGTTTAAATACTATTTTCCTTGAAATAAATTCAACTTATTAAATAACTGTCAGAATCAGAATCAAGCATTTTATTCGTGATAAACTTAAAACTAAGATTACATACAAGAGTATAACTAAAAACTACAAATATTAATAAAGTTGGAAAGCGTTAAAGTTTACCACGAAATGGGCTCGCCTCAGCATAATACTGACCCGAGAGCCAGCGCTGATCTTCCGGCGAGACCATTTGTGGGCCACGAACGCAACTGTGTATTTTAGATCTACATAATACTCTTCGCACTTTCGTTCTTTGCATATAGTGCACGGGGACATTTAGGTCGCTACTGGTACTGATTGGTTATGGTCTTTATCAAAAAAATCCTGTGGTTGTCACTGTGTTCAGACAGTTTTAGCATTTACAGTTAGTCGATGTAAGCCCTTATTGGTCGTGTATATGGGGCTATTCATAAATTACGTCATCTATTTTTGACCCCCCCCCCCCCCCGCCCTAAAATCATCCAAAAATCATGCTTCGAATGACCCTGTTTCCTCCTACGTCATGCTAGCATCATCCGATGTCCAGACCCCCCCCCCCCTAATTTGAAATGACGTAATTTATGAATAGCCCCTATGTCGGAAACAGGGAAATGGGCCGAACACACAAGTGCCGTTTTGCCTTGTTTAAAACTGCATCACCCCTATCTCTTGCTATAATAGCAGTCCTCTGCACGTCGCATAGGTTTTCTTGGAAATCTCGAATTTAAACATAATATTATATCTTATTCTTATATTATTATTATTATTTTATTTTTTTGTAAATGTAATATGGGTCCTGGAACCTGAAATAAATGATTTTTAGTTTTATTTTTATTTATTTATCTTACGAATTCCATATAAAAATAAAAAAGTATTGACCTCACATCGACTCATTAGATTTTTGTTCCTTCACGTCCCTTCTTTGGTACTAACAAAATAATTTATTCAAAACCATGAAATTACCACCAGATTACATAAAATATGTAATGCTATCCAAAGAACTAACCGAAAGAAAGACATTCCATGCTTTTTCCTTGTTTTATCATTGTTATTTTTGCATATTTTTACGACCATTTTACGACATTGTTGACAACTTCACATTTGAGCGGTCCATACAAGACTAAACGAAAAAGTAACGCGTGATCTGTTTTAACGTTACTTTTGCGGGGCCATTTTTGGCGGCTGATTGGGTATCCAGTTCTTATTCTATATCAATGTGTAAAAGCAAATAAAACCCAAGTAAGTAGGAGTTGAAGTATTATAATCACTTTTGCATTACACATTTTTGTCACTTTATTATAACCTATTAGTTATGCCAACTAGTCTGGAATTGTCCCAATACATTCCACACTTCACAAAACTTCACTTGCCATACTTCACAAAATACTTGATTTTATATTTCGCAACTTGTTCTATGTACGTTTATAGTTCTAAACATAGTTCACTTCTATAGCTGGTTACGATTTTCAGAGGCAGACTTGTAGATGGTTATAGGTGCCATCTCGCTGTTTTCGAATATCATAGTTCGTCCGTGGTGGATTTGTCCAAAGGATTTATCATTTTTATCTTGATTCCAATAATCAGAAGCCTAATTGGTTTTAATGACCATCCTGGCGACAAGTAGTAGTGCCGACATTATATGCCGTCGAGTTTCATCTGATGGGACGTATTTGTTAACCTGTGATAACGTCAATCTGGTCTTAACTCCAACTTTGAGTCATTTTGCACGCAATTTAAACTTAAAACACGCACATTTCTTTTAAACTATAAATTAATTAATGTATTTATGAAAGACGGGTCGTCTCCCAATTATAATGACTTTTAGAGCCATTCATGTCAACTGTCACACGTTTTTGCGTTTACAAACTCCACATTTTATTGTTATTAACATTTATTTAATAATTTAAATAACATATTTCCTAAAATTATTGAAAAATCAAATATAAATTCATGAAATACGGACAAATTCAATAAAGTGCCGCCATTTTTATCAGGCGGTAAAATCGTTAACCAGTGGTCTACGACCGGTTAAGGGCAGCGTAACTTTTTAACAGACGTTAGGCGTGGTGCAACCCAAATATGCAGTTAGCGTTCGTTAGCGCCATCTTTAGCCATGATCAGCACATCAAATGGGCACGGTGCAACCCGCCCTTAGTGAGTGTTCGAGAGCGTCAATTACTTTAGTTTTTTCTCGTATATTTTTGTGACGTATTTTATCTATTAACTTAACTTTCAAAATTTTTCTTTCGATTTCTCTTTGACATGCTCTAATCTTGTGTTTAATGTAGCTTGTGTATTTCCACGTTTGACAGCCGTAGTTAAGCCGACCAAAGCCCTCATTTTACTACATACTAGAACACAAAAGTTCACTGTTGAACATAGGCCTTCATATATTACCGCATCCACCGACTCCTAACGGTGGATCGATAACTTTTTTGTTGTTATTATGTCCCGTCAGTCAGACGATAGTGGCATAGTTTGTTAGAATTTTTTTTTAAATGTGTTGTGTGTAATTTCAGTCTACTAATAATACTAAGTAGATGATCCATTATGGAAAGGGTCATTATAAGGAGCATTCCATGAAATTGTCTACCGTTTGTCCCGCACAAACGCGAATTTTCTGAAGATTTGCAGGTATAAGAGTTTCCTTTTCTACGACAAATGGTCAAAAATATGCACAGAAAAATAATCGCCTGCTTTAAATGCCGAAAAAAAAGTCACAACACAGGAAATAAAATGCGTTTGTACGGGACAGCCCGTGGAATGCTCCATAACTGCCACAAAAAAGTGGATTCACCGATCACTCGCCGAAATTAGTTTTAAGCCTATTGGATGGTTTTCTTGGCTCACTTGGCTGAGACTTCAGTTCCCACAGTCGGAGAATTTTGCGGGAAATTGGGAGGGCTAAAGATTGCGATTGCATATTTTTGGGCCTAGGGACATATAAAGGTGGGCTATCTTCTTAACTGTTCTATTTTGTATCAGACTTGGCGCCCCTCACGCCGCCCCCCGGCGGCCCCGAGGCGGCCCCCGTGCTCTACCACGAGCCCGCCTTCTGGTGCAGCATCTCCTACTACGAGCTCAACACCCGCGTCGGCGAGACCTTCCATGCCAGCCAGCCCTCCATCACTGTGGACGGGTTCACCGACCCCAGCAACAGCGAGAGGTACCGTCCACCACCAGCCCGCCTTCTGGTGCAGCATCTCCTACTACGAGCTCAACACCCGCGTCGGCGAGACCTTCCATGCCAGCCAGCCCTCCATCACTGTGGACGGGTTCACCGACCCCAGCAACAGCGAGAGGTACCGTCCACCACCAGCCCGCCTTCTGGTGCAGCATCTCCTACTACGAGCTCAACACCCGCGTCGGCGAGACCTTCCATGCCAGCCAGCCCTCCATCACTGTGGACGGGTTCACCGACCCCAGCAACAGCGAGAGGTACCGTCCACCACCAGCCCGCCTTCTGGTGCAGCATCTCCTACTACGAGCTCAACACCCGCGTCGGCGAGACCTTCCATGCCAGCCAGCCCTCCATCACTGTGGACGGGTTCACCGACCCCAGCAACAGCGAGAGGTACCGTCCACCACCAGCCCGCCTTCTGGTGCAGCATCTCCTACTACGAGCTCAACACCCGCGTCGGCGAGACCTTCCATGCCAGCCAGCCCTCCATCACTGTGGACGGGTTCACCGACCCCAGCAACAGCGAGAGGTACCGTCCACCACCAGCCCGCCTTCTGGTGCAGCATCTCCTACTACGAGCTCAACACCCGCGTCGGCGAGACCTTCCATGCCAGCCAGCCCTCCATCACTGTGGACGGGTTCACCGACCCCAGCAACAGCGAGAGGTACCGTCCACCACCAGCCCGCCTTCTGGTGCAGCATCTCCTACTACGAGCTCAACACCCGCGTCGGCGAGACCTTCCATGCCAGCCAGCCCTCCATCACTGTGGACGGGTTCACCGACCCCAGCAACAGCGAGAGGTACCGTCCACCACCAGCCCGCCTTCTGGTGCAGCATCTCCTACTACGAGCTCAACACCTGCCTTAAGTTATTAAATTACCTCCGACGTTTCGAGGACGGCTGACTGAGGAAGACTAACGGAGGGGTCTGTCTCCGAGACCACGGGGACACTGCCGTCCTCGAAACGTCGGAGGTAATTTAAAAATTAATCATTTGCGATTAAGTCTGGTTTTCGTAAATAATCATGACCAAGTTGCATTTCAATAAAAAAGATAACACTTATTTGTGTTATAGCTTAGTAGATATAGGTTTGTTATTAATTTTATTTAGAGCGGTCGGTCCCGTTTGAATACTTTTTTTTTTGTAATGTAAATTTGATTAAGTGATTTATGACATAAAAATCAAAGGATGGTAGTTCTTTTTTTAATCACATATACCTCTTTAACAGTCGAACTATATACCCGAAAATCGCCAAAAAATATCTATGACTTTAGGAGGAAAAAAAATATTTATTTTATTACTTAATGTCGTTTTACTACGGAACCACTTTGATTTTTTTTTAAATATTTTGTGTGTGATGTGTACTAGATACACATCACACACAAAATATTAAAATAAAATATTATATAGTACACTATATTAAAAAAATCAAGCAAAAATAGCTCAAGGGCAGATGTTGTTTCCTTAGGGCCACTTGCACCATCCCACTAACCCGGGGTTAAGCGGTTAAACCGTCAACCAAGTGTCAAATTGTACTGGTAACCATGGTAACTCCAGGTTTAACCGGTTGACCCCGGGTTAGTGGAATGGTGCAAGTGGGCCTTATTCACCTACGGCCTTTAACACATATCAGTGAAAGAACAGGGATCAAAGTCAAATGGCGTTCTAAAATTTCTAATGAAGTGTCGAAAGATGGCAGTAAATTTACTGTGGCTACTAAAATTACTTTGACAATCTGCGTCTATACTAAATTCTCTTTGCTCGAATAAAACATAGTTTCCTCTCAGGTTCTGCCTGGGCCTCCTGTCCAACGTGAACCGCAACGAGGTGGTGGAGCAGACTCGGCGGCACATCGGCAAGGGCGTGCGCCTCTATTACATTGGCGGTGAGTAAATGTAAAGTCTACTTGTATTCACTGTTTTTTTTTCAATTGATATCATAATAATATAATCTTTTTAGGGTTCCGTGCCGAAAGGGTAAAAACGGGACCCTATTACTAAGACTGCTGTCCGTCTGTCTGTAACCAGGCTGTAACTCGAGAACTGTGATAGTTCTGTTGCCGCTATAACAGCAAATACTAAAATACTTTTACAGTACATATGGTCCTTTTTTCCCGCACTAGTGCGTATGTCAAAAGTTTAAAGGGCCATATGTACTGTAAAACGTTGTACGATACACGTGTGAATAGGTAATTCGCACCTCGTGTCGATTTAAAACACTCCCTTCGGTCGTGTTTTAATTTATCGCCACTCGTTTTGAATTTCC
The DNA here is from genome assembly GCF_910591565.1 of Cydia splendana. Classification (NCBI taxonomy): domain Eukaryota; kingdom Metazoa; phylum Arthropoda; class Insecta; order Lepidoptera; family Tortricidae; genus Cydia; species Cydia splendana. Next base: position 5,877,055 of record NC_085984.1, read on the forward strand.
TCTTTTCCGCACTTGTATCGTAAATAACTATTGCCTACTCATGAGTCATTTATACGCTAATGAAAAATGTATTAATGTAAAGTGTATATTGTCTGCAGGTGAAGTGTTCGCGGAGTGTCTGAGCGACTCCTCAATCTTCGTGCAGAGCCCCAACTGCAACCAGCGCTACGGCTGGCATCCCGCCACCGTCTGCAAGATCCCCCCCGGTAAATATAGTACATTGTGCAACAGTGGCGTACTAGAAGAGAGGCCTATGCTCAGCAGTGGGCGATTAAGGGCTGATATGACGATGATGATGATGATTGTGCAACATGGGGGGTAAGTGGAATATTGTCCGAGAGTCTATTTATATTCACGACAGCCGTAGGCTGATGTGAATTAAAGACTCGAGTACCAATATTCTTACCCCAGGAGTTACAATGTTTTTCATCACACTTGCGAAGAAAAAACTTAACTTTACTAATACGGTGACATTTCTAACATTCGTCCGCCAAATTGAATTTTTATGGGCAGTGTAGGCATCGAAGGCACAGACCCATCGACATTCAGCCACAATTGAAAATTATGTAAATTATTTTACACGGCTATTAAATTGATCAAATTAAATATGTTTAAGCATAAACAAAAATATTAAATAATAAACGTCGGTATTTTAAAAGTTAAACTCCTATATACCTTGACTTTAAATTAAGTATTTTACTTATAACCTACATGGTTCGTATGAATTAGAAACCAAAAAAAGAGGTATTTTTCGAGCAAGTGTGATGAACATTAACATTACATTACATTAACACATTCATTTCAGTCATTCAAACACAAATTATTTTGTTAACCTTATAAACCTAGGGAAGAGCGGTGCCTCCCAACATAGGCATTTATTTGCTTACTGGGTGGCTCCATCCCCTGCATCATATATATGTATGTTTTTACAAAATAAATAATCTGTTTAGACGACAACGGTTTCACTCACTTGAATTTTTAGTCATTATTTGTGACATGTTTCCCGAAGGGCCCGAAACATGTCGCCAGTAGCGACTAAAAATTCAAGTGAGTGAAACCGTTGTCGTCTAAACAGTTTAAAATATGTCTCACGAAAGAATTTTGAATTTTTTGAATTTGAACATTTGGAAAGTAAAATGCTCTAGTGCAGAAGCGTATCACTATCTACGCTCTTTTTAGAACAACAATGACTGTTAATGACCCTCTTTCAGAGCGTGAGAAATGAAAAATGATTTGGTGGTAATTAATTCTACGAAAAAATCTAATTTGATTGGATTGAAAATCACATATTCTGGGGATCATCGTTATAGAAATAAAGTGAAGTGTCATCATCACCTTCCTCGCGTTGTCCCGGCATTTTGCCACGGCTCATAGGAGCCTGGGGTCCGCTTGTCAACTAATCCCAAGAATTGGCGTAGGCAATAGTTTTTACGAAAGCGACTGCCATCTGACCTTCCAACCCAGAGGGTAAACTAGGCCTTATTGGGATTAGTCCGGTTTCGACCTCTGGATTGTAAGTCGCACGCTCTTACCGCTAGGCCACCAGCGCTATTTAAATAAAGTGAAATGTAATGTAGTAAAAATGTTTGTCGCAGGCTGCAACCTGAAGATCTTCAACAACCAAGAGTTCGCCGCTCTGCTGTCGGCCTCGGTGCCGCAGGGCTTCGAGGCCGTGTTCCAGCTGACGCGCATGTGCACCATCCGCATGAGCTTCGTCAAGGGCTGGGGCGCCGAGTACAGGTACCCTCTAACCCCCTCGAGCACCATTCACTAATACGGGGTTAACCGGTTAAACCTGGAGCTACCATAGGTACAATTTGACACTGGGTTAACGGTTTAACCGGTTAACTCCGGCACAGTCTATAGTATAGACTCTATACAGTCATTCGACGAAGGGTGACGAGGGGGTCGCGCGCACCCGAGCTGCATACATCGTTGTCACCGCCATTGTTAGTAGCTCGGTACTCGGTACACGTCTAAGGCCGTCGGACCACTGTTACTTTTGACACTGTGACCCCGGGTTAGTGGGATGGTGCAAGTGGGCCTAAGACAACTAATTTCGGCGTCCCAAATAGATTTCTGAAAAATATTCTGACGAATTGAGAGCCTCCTCCTTTTTTGCAGACGGTAAAAAAATCGATCAGTAATGTGAATATTATGGATGTGTATTAATTTTACCTGTTTGTTTATCAGACGGCAGACGGTGACATCGACGCCATGTTGGATCGAGCTGCATCTGAACGGGCCGTTGCAGTGGCTGGATCGCGTGCTCACACAGATGGGCTCCCCGCGCCTCCCCTGCTCGTCCATGTCCTAGGTAACACACTAGCCTAGGTCACACAGGGCATGTTGGATCACCTGAACGGCTGAAGTAGCTGGACCGCGTGCTCACACAGATGGGCTCCCCGCGCCTCCCCTGCTCGTCCATGTCCTAGGTAACACACTAGCCTAGGTCACACAGGCCATGTTGGATCACCTGAACGGCTGAAGTAGCTGGACCGCGTGCTCACACAGATGGGCTCCCCGCGCCTCCCCTGCTCGTCCATGTCCTAGGTAACACACTAGCCTAGGTCACACAGGGCATGTTGGATCACCTGAACGGCTGAAGTGGCTGGACCGCGTGCTCACACAGATGGGCTCCCCGCGCCTCCCCTGCTCGTCCATGTCCTAGGTAACACACTAGCCTAGGTCACACAGGGCATGTTGGATCACCTGAACGGCTGAAGTGGCTGGACCGCGTGCTCACACAGATGGGCTCCCCGCGCCTCCCCTGCTCGTCCATGTCCTAGGTAACACACTAGCCTAGGTCACACAGGCCATGTTGGATCACCTGAACGGCTGAAGTAGCTGGCCCGCGTGCTCACACAGATGGGCTCCCCGCGCCTCCCCTGCTCGTCCATGTCCTAGGTAACACACTAGCCTAGGTCACACAGGGCATGTTGGATCACCTGAACGGCTGAAGTGGCTGGACCGCGTGCTCACACAGATGGGCTCCCCGCGCCTCCCCTGCTCGTCCATGTCCTAGGTAACACACTAGCCTAGGTCACACAGGGCATGTTGGATCACCTGAACGGCTGAAGTGGCTGGACCGCGTGCTCACACAGATGGGCCCCCGCGCCTCCCCTGCTCGTCCATGTCCTAGGTAACACACTAGCCTAGGTCACACAGGGCATGTTGGATCACCTGAACGGCTGAAGTGGCTCGACCGCGTGCTCACACAGATGGGCTCCCCGCGCCTCCCCTGCTCGTCCATGTCCTAGGTAACACACTAGCCTAGGTCACACAGGGCATGTTGGATCACCTGAACGGCTGAAGTGGCTCGACCGCGTGCTCACACAGATGGGCTCCCCGCGCCTCCCCTGCTCGTCCATGTCCTAGGTAACACACTAGCCTAGGTCACACTGGGCATGTTGGATCACCTGAACAGCCGCAGTGGCTGGACCGCGTGCTCACACAGATGGGCTCCCCGCGCCTCCCCTGCTCGTCCATGTCCTAGGTAACACACTAGCCTAGGTCACACTGGGCATGTTGGATCACCTGAACAGCCGCAGTGGCTGGACCGCGTGCTCACACAGATGGGCTCCCCGCGCCTCCCCTGCTCGTCCATGTCCTAGGTAACACACTAGCCTGGGTCACACAGGGCATGTTGGATCACCTGAACGGGCCGCTGGGAAAAATGTAGAATATGCCGAATACCGAATAATTACCGAATTTTCGGCCCATCACGTATTATGTACTGTTTGTATTGCTGTTGATGCCCCAAATAAATAAAATAAAATAATAAATAAAATTTCTAATTTAGACAAAAAAAACTGACTTTACATTGTAATACCATTGTTGACTTTATATTGAAAATCGGATCAGTTTTAACTTTTGCCCTGTATTTGTTACGTGAAATGTTAGTTTCTTGCTGTATTCCTGATGACCTAATAATTTTTGTTGCAGAGTCTCACAGTACCAGTACCAGTAGTAGAGTATAGGAAGCACCGAAATAAATAAATCTAAGCGTAGCTCAAACCTAATTCAAATACCTCTGTCATGAGTCTTAGTAACTAAAGTAAGGACATTGCTACACTTTTATATACAGATGTAGTGCATAATTATTTTCCATCGTATTTTCACGGAAACGTACGAACGTGTCTTGCTATTGCAGTCAGTCTCGTTACAAAAAGTCAACCTCACTACTTTTTGTAACGAGACTGACTGCAATAGTGAAGTAGCATGACAAATACGAACGTTTCCGAGAAAATACGATGGAAAATAATTATGCGCTACATCTGTAGCTGTGTTATGTTAGGACACAGACTAGGACTACAATTAAATCCTAAAAGCAAGTGTTCTATAGAAATTACAATAATACCATGTCCGAACGGGATGGTCTTATAGAACTTTCAATAGGAAGAGAAGAGAAAGTGCTATTATCATTTGTCCTTGTCAAGTCCTAACTACCATACCAAAATGGTGGACGTTTTGTTGCCCACCAAAACTTGGTGCGCAACAATGAACCCGACTAAATTACGTAGAATGTTTATGTCATGATGTTAGCATTGTTAAAACGTATTTTTAATTTCCCCGCATTGCGTATGGTTGTCCCTCACAGGCACGCTTAGTGCTAACTCTATATTACACTTGCTTTTAGGTTAAATCCTATATTTTAATTAAACTAGATGGTTTGCCTGCGATGAACCCGGCTTGCGAGTCCATTTCTAAGGCCCCGTGCCCAAAACGGAGCCTTAATATATTGTATAAAGCACACCACTATATCGTGTATGTATAGACACAATAATGTATAGTTTTATATCGGTTCCCTACCTTTAGATGGTATATTTTTACACCGCATATTACTAGTACACTAGCGAGCAAAATAAGGTTTTTCTCACTTATTTGATTCACTCGTTCGTTTTGCAACCGGCTCCTGGCTCCAATTTCACCACGGTGACAGGTGCGACAATTGTAAAACATCACTGTTGCTGACGTCACAGGCATCCATGGGCTACGGTTACCGCTTACCATCGGGCGGGTCGTATTCCTGTTTGCCACCATCATTGTTTTATTAAAAAAAACTTTATTATATCGAAAAAAACAGATATTTCTCTTGCTAAGTTTATGACAATTTTCACAAGAAACACTACAATTGTCACGAAATTCCGACATATAACTCATTACCTGTCAAGAATTACCTACAATTCTTCTCAATCTTGACAATTGTCAGAAACTTCGCAAAAGAAATATCTGTTTTTTTCCGATATAATAAAGTTTTTTTAAATAATACAATGATGGTGGCAAACAGGAATACGGCCCGCCCGATGTTAAGTGGTAACCGTAGCCCGTGGATGCCTGTGACGTCAGCAACAGTGATTTTACAATTGTCGCACCTGTCACCGTGGTGAAATTGGGGCCTGGTCTATATTATGTGATATTGTTAAGTTTAATGTTGAAGTTAAATTAAACGTGATACACTTTTATACATAGTTTTAGATGTTATTATGCTCGCCAGTGTATTAACAGTGTATACTTTCTAGTCTAACGAACAATGATACAAAGTTATTTTGTACATTTATTATAATTATAGAAATGAAATTGTGAATTTTTAATAGCTTACACGCTCCCCTTTTTTACTGGTTTTGACGTAGAATTATAGACATATAATCTGTTTTGTTAAGATTTTTAAGTATTGACACATTTTTTTAACAGTTTTGACCAGTTAAAATTATCGACCGATTATCAAAAATCGTCAACGAGCTCAAAGCTTTCTTGAAAATAAAAAAAATGTGATTAACAGAACATCAGATGTTTAAAATTCTTCCGTAATCTTGAATCCTTTACCAGGCCGCACCAATCTACAAGATTTCCCAAAAAATCTAAACATATTCCAATTAACCTTTTCGACGCCGTGTCAAACACAAAAGCTGTCACTCGGACGCCACGTCACCGAAGCGTCAAAACTGAAATTGAACTTTATGCATATGCACGTAAGTCTATGTTGCTCTGTGGTCTGTGACCGATTAATCCGTCTTTGGCGTTGGACCTGCGGTGTGGATATATCGGTCGTTGGCGTCCAAAAGGTTAAACCATTTGACTATTAATTTGAAGACGTCACATTTCTCGTAAGTGCAATCTAATTTGTACCGTAAATCCGAATGCTAAAGTTGAAATTCTATTGGCGCGTATGTGGTCGATAAATCGTACTATGCCTGGAAAAGGATTAAAGGTTATATGTTTTGTATAACATACAGAGTAGAGATATGAAATTTGAGAGGAAATATACGTATATCTAATAAAGTAAGAGTAAAGTTATGAGCAGAGTTCGGACAATTTATCGCAAAAATAAATATAGCATGGAACATGATACAATTTTTTTAACAATTTTGAACGGCAGTTTTTGAGTATAATCTGCAAGTTTTATAAAGATACAGTGTACATAATAGGAGTTCAATAAATCTTGTCCTATTTTGAGATATAAATGATTTTTGATGGTTTTGCGATGATTTGTCCGATCACTGGTTATGAGAAGATTTTTTTATTATCTGGTGTTGTATTTTTGCCGAATCATGCGTTGACTCAATGTTTTTTAAATCAGGTTGACAAGGGATTGACAAGTTTGTATGTTCGTAAAGTTAGTTTTCTAAAATATACAATTATGTTGCCAGAAATCCGACTGACTCTTTGTCTAACTCCTTTATAACATGAATAAGAGCATATTTTAAAAAATCTAAAATTTTCTGTTGCAAAAAAAACGATATACAGTATGTAAACTAACGAAAAACATTTACTCAAACCCGTTAATGCGTAGGTCACACTGAACAACTTTTACTATGCCACCGACCCCGAAATCACGAAAAAAAATTTGGTGGTTTCATACATTTTGCTGGTGTAGCATTGACATTTTCTATGGGAGATTCAATTTATTTTTCGCGATTTCGGGGTTGGTGCCATAGTAAGTTGCTCAATGTGACCCATTCATTAACGGGCTTGAGTAAATGTTTTTCGTTTATTTACATACTGTATATCGTCACTAATTTGAAAAAATCTCGTTTCTCGCTCTGCTATTCTAAGTTAAAACACAGTAACGCTGTATGAATCCCATACATAGTTACCATATTTTGCTTTTGATTGACAGAAGAAGATAAGAGTTGTTTCAAAGTAGTCACATATGCATTATTAAAAAAAATACAAGTTTAACTGATAACTAAATCTAGATAAGGGACTCCCCTCGGTTGTACCAAGTTTTTAGTATTTATTTCTATAAATCTGACTGCCAATGTTAATTTTGTCAGCCGTGAGAGTTATCTAACGACATTGACAATTAGTGAGTCGGGTGCTGGCCTATATTATAAGGAGAGTAATCGAAAGGTGAACCCGACCCAATAAGTTGTTAAGTTATTGTTAAAACGCCATTATAATCATGCATTTATGATTTCATCATGATCTTATTTATATTTGTGTCCGTCTATTAAATGTGACGTTTTCAACTAAAATCAGGCGTGGCTCACTCCTCGATATCGTCGCGTCGCTACTAGTACATACGTCATACCAATTTTGGTGTCTAGCAGTAGTAGTTGCCGCGCACCGCTACGGAACGGACGCCTGCTCGCGCTTGCGCCATCTTGCGGTCATATCTGCCGTAATAGACGCGTTTTGTTAGAGAGTGAGCCTTCTGTACCTAGTACTATTATTTATTCTAAAAAGGTACCACATTGTCGGTTGTCGATAAGGTTAATGTCCAATTGAAGCTTTATGGTAGTAGCGTCTTATTGAAAATAAGTACCCTTTTGGTTGTAAACGGCACAAATGCTCTTTGCGAAAAATGCATCGCTAATGATCGATCTCCCGAATATTTAATTTTACACTTTTTTACTGACAAAGTTGGTTTGCCAGAGTATAAAAACATCACTGGCGTACAAAAAAAAAGGGTTTACATAATAATTCTATCAATATAAGGAATAATAGGTATTTTAAAATATATTTGAAAAAGTAGATATGTTAGATTTTATGGACGGACACATAATATTATGCTTGCATAAGTTACATATACATATATGTATTAAGTTTGTTAAGGAAAAATGTTTTTTTCATCGCTTATTGACTTTATAATACTTTATATTGGAAAGTAGTTTTTTTACGTTTGTGCATATTTTAACCGATTACATAAGTTTTTACCAAGTCAATCTATAACCGTGTTATATTTGAATTATTTTTGAAAATGAATTTGATATTGTAAATATTTTTGTTTTTCCTAATATAGACGTACGGAAACACAATTAGTTTCGTTGGAGGAAGCAATATGGCAGAATGAGTGATCTAAATAAATAATTTGGTATTGATATGTTGTTTTAATTTTAATCTTAACCTCTTTATTAAAATCATTCAATGAAATAGAATACAAAAAGGTACTCTTTATTGCATACATCACACTTTATTGTACAAAAGACCATTAAAAGAAGAAAAATAACATGTTTTTTCTTTTTATTCTTAAATTTGGCAACAGGTTCGATACAAAAACCTAAATTATTTATTTTCACTGCCAAATTAGATGGGGCGAGCAGATTCATCTAATGATCTATTTTTGGTTACCTAACAATCTTATTTTATCTACACACACACAGAATATCATAAACCCTCTATGATGCGTTCAAAAACCGCAAATTACGGCCAGCATAAAGATAAACTGTTTTTAACCGACTTCAAAGTCCAAAAGGAAGAGTTTCTCAATTCGACGATGATGACACGTGTTGAATTTTATAACAAATTGTAGTTGAATGAAAGGTAGAAAATTGCTATTTTATTATCACAATAAATTGGACCCAAAAAATGGGTCATTAATAAATTTCATAATAATTGTAAATTTTTAATATTGGTTCTTACGTTGCTCCGACTATATTTCCAAAACAGTGCACCATTTTCGGTAGCCAAATGCTTGCTCATTAACTTGTACAGCAGGCTTGAAAATTATCTCAATAAAAACAAAATCAGCCAAAATTTCAAGAGGACATCCTTTAGTGTGACCGACATTAAGTAGGCGGACCAATAATTAGAGTTCCGAGTGTGCTGACCACCTAATTACATCGCCGGCATCGAGACACCGGTCATTCAACCCGAGTTACAGGAAACGTCCCAAAAAATTAAGCATCCTGTTTTTTGACTTTAATTGGCACCAATTTCGAAAAGCGATCGAATATTTGCACGCAACCTAACCATACTTCAACTTGTCTACCCATAAGAGCACTGCATCGTAAGATATCTGTAAAGGAAGTAGGTACTATTATTTACTAGTGATGTACCGACTATTGATTTGGCCGACTAGCCGATAATCGGCGCTCGAATGGCCGATTAGTCGGCCGACTAGTCGGCTAGTCGGCCTGATCATTAGTTTCGTATAAGTTCAGGTGGAAAACAATAGTTTTGCTCCTTTGGTTGCGCTATTCATCATAATTTAGCTTGGATAAAAGGTGTTCTCTACAGGTTCAAAGACCTATCACAAGAATCCTCGTTCAATATCTGTCTTTAGTTCTTTTATTTTATTTTGCGATCCTGAGCAGACCGTCAGTACAGCTTGGGGGCTGTCCATAAATTACGTCATCGATTTTTGACGATTTTTGACCCCCCCCCCCCCCTATAATCATCCAAAAATCATGCTTCAAATGACCCCATTTCCTCCTACTTCATGCTACCGTCATCCGATGTCCAGACCCCCCCCCCCCTAATTTGAAATGACGTAATTTATGAATACCCCCTTGTAGGAGGTATTCCCAAGGCTCTATTTCCTGTACGTAGTCGCCAGTTAAGAACCTATCCCCTGTGGTCAGCGTCTTTACGAGCAACGTGCCCTGACTAAGTCTCTAAATTTTGCAATAACATTAATAGTTCCTCATGACTCCACCATAAAAAAAAAGAACAATAATAAAAAAAATACTATCGAACTTGCACATGAAATTACACGAGAATCAGTTGAAATCGACCTGTAGAGGAAAACACCTCAGCCCACCAACATACGATAACGATCAAACGGTCAATTATAATTATGAACAAAAGTTTTCGTATGCACCCTGAATAGGTATTTTAGTAAAATAAACATAAAACATATGGTAAATATTGACAGTTGATTTCTTTTGTTTCTGTTTTTCTTTCACTAATAAAGTGCCGACTAATCGGCCATTTTTGCCGACTAGTCGCCGACTAATCGGCCATTTTTGCCGACTAGTCGCCGACTAATCGCCGACTACAAATGTGGCCGGATAGTCGGCTTTCCCGACTAGTCGGTATCTATTATTACCTAGTGCCTATTATTTACAATTACCGTACCGTACCGTTTTTGAACTACGAGTACAAGCAAGAAACTGAAAAAGAGCAATTTTTTTTCCACGACTGGAATGGAGCAATCTCGGATTACGCTAATTTAGAACTAAATGAAGGTATTAACACGATTTCCAGCTTGCTGGGAATTAATTCCTGGAAAAAATATAATTTGATTGGCCTATATATAAGCTGATTTTACCTCGCATATTTGCATGTGAGTAGGTAATGTAATAATAAGTCTAAGACGCGACTTCAAATCTATTCCGCGTCCGTATTACCGATAGGTTTTCGAAACTCAATACACGAAATATTTGGTTATTTTATCTTATCATTATCAAATGACTAAAAAAGGCAGTTTATCTTTAAACCTATTCTTGTCTTGTATTTTAAACTTAAAAAAACTGCAATTTTCAACTGATTTCTTTGTTTAGTAGTTAGAATTAGAATAATCCTATATTTTTTAAACATCAATTTTATTGTTCTTGCAGTTAAGAACAAAAGTCCTGACTAATCGCTTCCAGTTATTTAATTATCTTGTATTAAAATTATCGGGCGATAAGCGAATTCCCCGATACACGGTCACTGTGATTTGTGTTGTGAACGCCACCGGCCTTGCCATAATAAAATTAATAAACATACAAGTGAGTATTCACTTAAATATTAATTAGAATTATTGTAAAAAGATCCTATAATTACTTTAATGAGGTGAAAATGTTTGTTTCACTCGGTGGCAAGATTTGTTTAACCCTCGTGCCTTGAAACCCTCCCCCTCGCAACGGTCAAAATTCCATTTATCGAATTCAATTTCGCTTGCTCGGGTATCAATATTAGCACGAGAGGTTAAACAACAACTTTGCCCCCTTCTTCCATTCTTTCATTTATTAACGGAATTTAATCACGTCTGTACTTAAGCTTACCTCCCGTTAGTATCCGCATAGCTACGCGATTAAATCCCGTTATGGTAGAAAAATCATAAATATTTCCATCTGCCTCATAGGCTTAACCAGTGTTTATTTTATTTACTTGAAGTTGGCGAATATTAAATATGAGGCTGATACCATGTATGAAGGCTCAGGACGAGGACGAGGACCACTCGCGGTACATCGACCGCGAGATCAAGAACTGGATCAAGAACTATAATGATGTGAGTTACCATCAGCATCCATACAGTATCGCATTCACTGCCAGGGGGCGTGGCCTAGGAACAAACTTGTATGACGGTAGACGCACATGTGCGTCGGGGGCAGTGAATGTGGTATACACCCGCCGCCAAAAAGCAGCATCCATACTCCCGCCGCCAAAAAGCAGCATCCATACATCCGCCGCCAAAAAGCAGCATCCACACACCCGCCGCCAAAAAGCCGCATCCATACAGTCGAAGTTTTACGACATGATTATAGGTAAGTATTACAGTTAAATGAAACTTGGCATGAAAATTTGCTCGTTTGCCTCCTTACTTCCTTCTTCCTCGCGTTATCCCGGTATTTTGCCACGGCTCATGGGAGCCTGGGGTCCGCTTGACAACTAATCCCAAGAATTGACGTAGGTAGTAGTTTTTACGGAAGCGACTGCCATCTGACCTTCCAACCCAGAGGGGAAACTAGGCCTTATTGGGATTAGCCCGGTTTCCTCACGATGTTTTCCTTCACCGAAAAGCGACTGGTAAATATCAACTGATATTTCATGCATAAGTTCCGAAAAACTCATTGGTACGAGCCGGGGTTTGAACCCGCAACCTCCGGATTGAAAGTCGCATGCTGTTACCGCTAGGCCACCAGCGCTTTTTTCGCCATCAGCGCTTGTTTGCCTCCTATATCATAAAAAAAACCGGACAAGTGCGAGTCGGACTGACCCACCGCGAGGGTGCCGTACAAATTTAAATATTAGTCTTATTTTATTTATATATATTTTTGTTTTTACTTTATACTTTTGAGATTTTACCTGTACTTGTAGTGTTAGACGATATTACTTGCTAAATTTCCCTTATCAATTGTGATTCCCTTGAGAGACATGAGAGTGTCAACATTTTATGCGACATAAACGGCGATGTTTGGTTTTTTCACAGCATGGGGCTGTAGACCTGAGTACGACTATATATGCTTTTAATTTCAACTCGATACATCCACTCGTTCCCGAGATGAAGGGTCTTGACATTTGACAGAGAGACGGACGGACGGACAACAAAGTGATCCCATAAGCGTTCGGTTTTTTCCTTTTGAGGAACGGAACCCTAAAAACACATTACGTATACTAAGTACCTATTTTATGTGTTGTATTCTAGGCTATCAAACTGCTGCTTCTTGGGACTGGTGAGAGCGGCAAAACCACCATCATCAAGCAGATGAAGATCCTGCACATACAGGGATTTAGCCAGAGGTACAACCGTTTTGCTTATTGAATAATGTTAAAAATTAAAAGCATACAGACCCTTTGTGACCTATCTATACAGGGCCCAAAACTACTATGTCAATTTTTGTACTGCGGCACGGATGGTCCTTGACTGCGGCATATTCTTGACAATTTTAACAAGTTTTAAGTATTTGCGTTTTATTTCGAGTATATTTTAAAGATAATTCGTTTTGTTTTTGTTAAATGATTATAGTTCTAATTTTAAAAACATAAAATAATTCAACGTATTTTCAGGCTTACGTATGCTTACTCCATCAGTTTTTGTTTCCCAGCGAACGTGTAGAGAAGGCCAACCACATACGTCACAACATCCATGAGTCCATCTACGACATCGTACGCCACATGGAGCCTTTGGGCATCACGCTGGGCAATGCTAAGAATGTTCAAGCACAGAACTACATACTGCGGTGCGGCCCTGACGGCCCACCACACTATGACGAGGTAGGTCTTTCACGTCACGCGATATTTGGTGCCTATGGGCATCATACTGAGTAAAATCTAAGAATGCTCAAGCACAGAACTACATACTGCGGTGCGGCCCTGACGGTCCACCACACTATGACGAGGTAGGTCTTTGACGTCACGCGATATTGGGTGCCTATGGGCATCATACTGAGTAAATTCTAAGAATGTTCAAGCACAGAACTACATACTGCGGTGCGGCCCTGACGGCCCACCACACTATGACGAGGTAGGTATTTGACGTCACGCGATATTTGGTGCCTATGGGCATCATACTGAGTAAAATCTAAGAATGCTCAAGCACAGAACTACATACTGCGGTGCGGCCCTGACGGTCCACCACACTATGACGAGGTAGGTCTTTGACGTCACGCGATATTGGGTGCCTATGGGCATCATACTGAGTAAAATCTAAGAATGCTCAAGCACAGAACTACATACTGCGGTGCGGCCCTGACGGTCCACCACACTATGACGAGGTAGGTCTTTGACGTCACGCGATATTGGGTGCCTATGGGCATCATACTGAGTAAATTCTAAGAATGTTCAAGCACAGAACTACATACTGCGGTGCGGCCCTGACGGTCCACCACACTATGACGAGGTAGGTATTTGACGTCACGCGATATTTGGTGCCTATGGGCATCATACTGAGTAAATTCTAAGAATGTTCAAGCACAGAACTACATACTGCGGTGCGGCCCTGATGGTCCACCACACTATGACGAGGTAGGTATTTGACGTCACGCGATATTTGGTGCCTATGGGCATCATACTGAGTAAATTCTAAGAATGTTCAAGCACACAACTACATACTGCGGTGCGGCCCTGACGGTCCACCACACTATGACGAGGTAGGTATTTGACGTCACGCGATATTTGGTGCCTATGGGAATCATACTGAGTAAATTCTAAGAATGTTCAAGCACAGAACTACATACTGCGGTGCGGCCCTGTTGGTCCACCACACTATGACGAGGTAGGTATTTGACGTCACGCGATATTTGGTGCCTATGGGCATCATACTGAGTAAATTCTAAGAATGTTCAAGCACAGAACTACATACTGCGGTGCGGCCCTGACGGTCCACCACACTATGACGAGGTAGGTATTTGACGTCACGCGATATTTGGTGCCTATGGGAATCATACTGAGTAAATTCTAAGAATGTTCAAGCACAGAACTACATACTGCGGTGCGGCCCTGTTGGTCCACCACACTATGACGAGGTAGGTATTTGACGTCACGCGATATTTGGTGCCTATGGGCATCATACTGAGTAAATTCTAAGAATGTTCAAGCACAGAACTACATACTGCGGTGCGGCCCTGACGGTCCACCACACTATGACGAGGTAGGTCTTTCACGTCATGCGATATTTGGTGCCTATGGGAATCATACTGAGTAAATTCTAAGAATGTGTAAGTGCAGAACTACATAACGCATAATAGGTGACGAACATGTCTAGGGCACACAGATCAAGAATCAAAATTTTTATACCAAAGTCAGTGGCAAACAAATTAACAGCCACCAGGCGGGTAAGCGGTTACTGTAGCGTATGTAGCATACGGACACTAACAATTCCAAAGTTCACATGCATTCCAGTGCTTTTAGTGCTGTGGGCGTAGTCATTCATCAAAGAATACCTACCTTTTACCCTCTTGAAAAGTATTTATACCTAGTTAAGTACCAATAAGTATTTAGGTATTATTGTCATAACACCGTTATTCCATTATGAACCACTTTCAAAGTACCTATGACTAGTAAATCTAAACCTAATCAATTTCTAAAATCGCAATTTATTCGCGTAGATAACTAGTACCTACAGTCAGCAGCAGAAGTTGTTAAGCGGGAGAAGTGTTCAAAATTACCTTGACACGCTCTTATTCTCTTAATAATAAAGTCGCGTCAAGATCATTTTGAATACCTGGCCCGCTTAGCAACTTCTACTGCTGACTGTACCTAGTTAACGATCGGTCGGTAATGTCGGTATGTTATTGATCTATTCATCGTGATAGTGTTGTGTTGTAGATTTCAATCGGTGTAGATGGCAATCTCTTTGAGTTAACCTATCATCTTTATAATGTGCAACAATGATACAATTCTAATGAAATGAAATGAAATGAAAATATTTATTTTCAGGCAACTATTGGCCCATAGATAAATACCTTAAAACTAGCATACTTACATATTATTATAAAATAGAACCGCCGGAATTTGACACTCTTCGGCCAGAACTCCTTGGTGAAGGTCGCTAGATGTTCAGTCGGAACGCTCAGCACAAAAGAATTAAAATTCACACTGTGTCGAGATTCCAACTTGACGACCCTCAGGATGAATCCGGACTTGACTCGTACATACTTATCTAATGTCACAATCATCTGTCCAGGAATATTTCGATTACGTCCGAGCTCTGTGGCGAGATAGCGGCGTCCGCGAGTGCTTCAAAAGGTCCAACGAGTACCAGCTGATAGACAGTGCCGAATAGTGAGTACCTACGACTAAGGGTAGGTACCTTTTATCTGGGAGCAAGGTAGTGCCCCCGCCAAGACGAGCAAAACGAAGCGCAAGGGTAGTAACCTTCCTTTTCTTGAAGCGCTTCGTCGTTTTTTTGAACCCTCATAAGTCTCATAACTTGGGTTTGCAATTTGCATTATACCAGAAAAACAAAACTCTCGGGATATGATGTCAATAGTGGTTCTTTATTTTCATATCATGTCACCGTGTGAGAAAAGTCCTTCTACGTAAATATTTTTAAGTTAATTTTATTTATGAATTAGCGTATTTTTAGTATTATAATTTAATTAAGTTTTATAACGCGCCAACCTCAAACGTCGGCCCGGCCGAACGAAACTCGCGGATTGGACGACTTCCCTGCTGCACCGCATGAGCCAATCACGGCTCCGAATCATGACGCACTGCGCGTGACCGACCGTATACAGATACGTTCTCGCCGCTCCCGCGCAGTCCGGCAACCGACGCGATACGATTAATATGTGTCTAATGATAATTTGTAAATCACTACAGTATTTAGTGCTTAATTTCTAATAAGTTTCCCATATGTACGTTACCAGTGCAATTACTTTCAATATAATACACTTTTATTCAGTTATCGGTGTCGTTTTCACTTTTAAATAGCCTAGTCATCCGAACCCCGAGCTAGCTGGCGCTACAAAATGGCTGCCCAAGTGTGAGGCTATAGTGAAAAAGTGGACTTTTGTGCCGTGATTCATTAAAATAAACAATATAGTGTACTAAAATGCCGCCTAAATCAAGGAGAAATCGACGTGTGTCGACGCCGACGCGAGATGACCTCGAGCCCGCTCGAGAAGGTTCTTTCACGAGAGATGACGTCGCGACGCTTGTGGATTCGTTGCAACGGTCGCAAACCAACGCCTTCAGGGAACTGCTGGAAAGCGTCATCACAACCTCTAGGCACCCGTCGTCGTCTACTACATCGACACCGTTTCCTGTAGAAGGAGGAAATTTCTCTCGCTGCAAAGCTCGATTCGCTGGAAATGCAGAAGAGTCCATCGAAGGTTTTATTGACGCCATTGAAGCCTACAAAGATTGTGCAAACATCTCGGACGATAACGCCATTCGAGGGTTATCTATGCTATTAACGCATTCAGCCGCAGATTGGTGGCAGGGCATAAAACCGGAGACAACTTCATGGGCCGAAGTATTGGACAGCTTGCGCCATACCTACGGCGACAATCGAGCTCCGCCACGCATTTACCGCGACTTATTTGCTACACCTCAAGGCGACGAAAATACTCATATTTTCGTCGCAAAGTGCAGAGCGCTGTTGGCAAAATTGCCGCGTAGCGAGTTGGCTGAGAAGGTACAATTGGATATGGTGTACGGACTGTTAAACAAACGTATACGTAAACGTGTTAAGAGGGAAGAGTGCGCAACGTTTAAGATATTGTTACAAAAGGCGCGCGCTGTCGAAGAATCGTTGAACGAGAGTTCGAACGATACAAAGGCCGCCGCCGCTTCCAAGAACGTGAGCTACGCCTCGCCGAGTCGTCCCGTCGCCGTGTCAAAGCCGCCGCGCGCTGCCGCGAGCGCGAGCGCCGCGCCGCCGTCCCGCGAGCCCCGCGCGCCTCCGCCGCGTCGTTTAGATGATAACAGTGATAACAATACAGCATCCGCGTCCGCCGCGAAATCTAAGTCGTATAGTAAGAAGTGCGGGTATTGTAAACGTTACGGCCACGTAAAAGAAGAATGTAGAAAACTAAATAAAGACTCTAGTGGTACGTCTAACGATAATAATAATAACACATCAGATGTTAATGTCTTACGTTGTTATGGTTGTGGTCAAGTAGGTGTTATACGTGCAAATTGCGAAAAATGTAATGCTACTTTCTGTACTGTCAACTGCAGCATGGATTCGTCCAATCCAGGGTTAAAGGACACTGGTAAGCAGACTAAGAAGCTCTCCCCGGTGAGTAGTACTCTTAACTCTATACCTAAAGTTCAAAATGATAAGCTTGACGAGATCTTTTTGTCTCCCACTGATTTTCGACATGCACTTCCTGCAAATTTCTTTTGTGACGGTTTAGTAGCAAAGCCGGTGATGCCCCGCGCCGCCGACAGCTCCCAGGACGACCTCATAGTCGTTCAACAATCGTGCACACTTTTTGCAAAGTCCTTTATTGATAACAGTGATAAGCAAGTAAATAGTTCCCATAGTGAGGAAATGTCATTTTGCACCGTGTCAAATAATATTAGTAACATTCCTGTGCTGCCAGATCAGGTCATTGACGCCAAATCTAGGTTGACTACAGCTGATTTAGGATCAGCTGATAACAAGAATGGTCACAATATAACTAACTACAGTATGTCATCTTCGGGTCACAGTATAGATAATTCCAGTAACTCAACCACGCCTTGTGAGAGAATTTTATTTTCAGCTGTGGACTTTTCAGGGACAAACCAGAAGGATGAGGACTCCAAGGAGCCTACACCTGGAGCCCTAATGGACCAGAATGACTCTGAGGACCCCGTGTTGGATTTATTTGACACATATGAGGAATACACAAAAAGGCGTCAGCGGCCAATTTTAGGGATTGGAATCTTAGACATGCAAGGTATTGCCTTAGTGGATACAGGCGCAAAGAGAAGCTTGGCAAGTCGGAAGCTCTACTCACTGTTACTTGAGAGACAGCAACAGTTCTGCGAGAAGCAAATGAGAGTGACATTAGCCGATGGTATAACTCAAATTAGAAATGTGCTCAAAATTACCTTAGATGTCAAAGTGAAGGATAGAGTAATACCTCAAGAGTTCCTGATCTTACCTGAAGCTGAAGAAAATGAAACTTTACTGGGAATCGATTTTCTAAAAGCATCTAGGCTCGTCCTGGACTTTGATAACCATACTTGGTGTTTCCCAGGTGGTGAGAGATATCCCATACAGTATGAATCTGACATGCCAACGCAATTGTCAATTGCTGCAAGCAATATACTTCATGCTGAAGAAGGATCAATGCTCAGCGAAGGTGAAAAGATGAAATTAGCCGAAGTGTTAGAGAGGAATAGTGCAGTCTTCAGTCTAGGGGGAGCGCCCACTCCAATTGTTGAACATCATATCGACACAGGAGACCATGCACCTATATCTGTACCTCCATACCGGCTCACTCCTGCAAAGAAAGAAATAATGAAAGCGGAGATTGAGAAGATGCTCCGGGAAGGGATAATAGAGGAATGTGAATCTGCATGGACCTCGCCGGCAGTTCTTGTCCCTAAGAAGAATAATACTGTCAGATTCTGTGCTGATTATAGAAAGCTGAATAGCGTCACAAAGACAGATAACTATCCCTTACCCTTAATTGATGAGCTGCTGCAGTCGACCGGAAGACATTGCTACATAAGTATCATAGATCTGAGATCCGGATACTGGCAAGTAAGTGTGAATCCAGCTGATCGGGATAAGACTTCAGTGATCACACCATTCGGTACCTACCGTTTCGTACGAATGCCATTCGGCTTAAAGAATGCACCTGCAACCTTCCAGCGGTTGATGGATAAATTTAAATCCGGTGCCAGCTTGCAAAATACTACAGTTCTAGCTTACCTGGATGATATCCTGGTTATATCTGACAGTTTCGAGAAACACCTGCAAGACCTGCAACTTGTGTTCGACCGACTACGTCAGTTTGGCTTAAGAGCAAACCGAGAGAAATGTGTTTTTGCCTGCAAAGAGGTCAAGTACCTTGGACACCTCATCACCCCTGACGGTATAAAGCCAGATAATGGGAAAGTTGAAGCTATATTAGCCATGAAGGAGCCAACTAATCTCAAGCATCTCCGGACATTTCTCCAAACCTGCGCTTGGTTCAGAAAGTTTGTTCCAAATTTCTCAGCGGTAGCTCAGCCGCTTACCAAGCTTACAAAGAAAAATGAACCATGGAAATGGCAAGACGAGCAACAACAGGCTTTTACGGACCTCAAAACCAGATTAACTTCTGCTCCAATCCTGGTGCAAGCGGATTACAGCAAACAATTTATTCTGCGGACTGACTCGAGCAACTATGCTCTTGGAGCTTGTCTTATGCAAGGCGAAGGACATGATGAGCGTCCCATTGAGTATGCCAGCAGGCTGCTCACTCCAGCAGAACGCCGTTACAGCACAACTGAGAGGGAGTGTTTGGCTGTGATCTGGGCGGTTGAGAAGTACCGGCCCTATATTGATGGTCATACAGTTTTAGTGAAGACGGATCATCAGCCGTTGAAATGGCTGTTGACTCACAAGTCACCAAGTGGTCGCCTTATCCGGTGGGCACTTAAACTGCAAGGTTTTGACATCAAATATGAATACACACCTGGAAAGGCCAATGTCATAGCAGACACATTGAGTCGACCTGTCTGCGATGAAAACTCCAAAGAAGAATGTGGAGTCTGCTCTATTATTATTGATATTCCACAAGTTAACCCGACGGAACTACGTACTGCACAGCTCGAAGATCCAGAAGTCGCCAAGATTATTCAAGACCTGGAAGACTCTGAACCTATTAACTCGACCAGATGGCTAGAGAGAGGATATGTCATGGCCCAAGGGATACTCTACTATTACAATCCCAACTCTGAGTCGGAGGAAGCTCAGCTGGTAGTACCTAACTCTATGAAGGAGGCCGTCTTAAAAGAGTACCACGACGCCCCAACAGCTGGTCATCAGGGCGTAGAAAGGACTCTCGCACGCATCTGTCAAAAGTACTACTTTACAGGAATGCGCAAATACATCACGGAATATTTAAAACTATGTGAAGAATGCCAACGTTACAAGATAAGTAACCAGAAGCCTATGGGACTACTACAGACCCCAGTGCTTAATCAAAGAGGAGAGGTGCTTGCTATAGACCTCTTTGGCCCTTTACCTGAAGGAGATAATGGAGAGAAATGGGTGCTGCTCATCGAGGACACGGCTACACGCTGGGTGGAGCTGATAGCCCTCAAGGACGCCACAGCAGAAGTCTGCGCTCCAGCCCTTATCGAGCAGTATTTCCTACGGTATGGATTCCCAAGAAGAGTCATTTCTGACAATGGAGTTCAGTTTGTCTCAGCTGTGATGCAGCAGACCATGTTCTTGCTGGGAATCAAGCAGAATTTAATACCACTCTATCATCCTGAGGCCAACCCTGCAGAACGCAAGAATAGAGACCTCAAGATTCAACTATCTATTTTAGTGAAGAACAATCATCGTGCGTGGCCCAAGTTCCTGCCAGCGATCAGGTTCTCGATGAATAGTGCTCTTTGTGCCACCACTGGATGCAGTCCAGCTCACATGATGTTCGCTCGAGAGATGAGGACTCCTTTTGATGCTCAACGCGATTTAAAGGCTATTCTGTCAAAAGAAAACTTTCTGCCGCAAATAACTCCTTACTTGAAGAAGTTTCTCGAAAACTGGGATGTTATAAAGGAGAAAGCTGTACGCCAGCAGGACCAGAAGAAAAGCGACGCTGACCAGCACCGACGGCAGTCACCTTTGTTTTGCGTTAATGACCTAGTTCTGGTAGACACTCATTTGCTTAGTAACGCTTCTAAAGGTTTAACAAAGAAATTCATGCCAAAACGGGATGGTCCCTATCGCATTAGTAAAATAATTAGTCCAACTTCTTATGTTATAGCTGACGTACAAACCAATACCGACCTGGGTAAATACCATAGTTCTGATTTGACACCATTCACACCAGGTCAAGGTATTCCTTCGGTGCCTGTCCAACCACGGCGACTACGTGGTCGCCCTCGTAACTTAGCGCGAGATGTTAGTGTTACCAAGTCCCCAACGGGTCGTTCTGGGAACTTGGAGGGGGAGTGTATAACGCGCCAACCTCAAACGTCGGCCCGGCCGAACGAAACTCGCGGATTGGACGACTTCCCTGCTGCACCGCATGAGCCAATCACGGCTCCGAATCATGACGCACTGCGCGTGACCGACCGTATACAGATACGTTCTCGCCGCTCCCGCGCAGTCCGGCAACCGACGCGATACGATTAATATGTGTCTAATGATAATTTGTAAATCACTACAGTATTTAGTGCTTAATTTCTAATAAGTTTCCCATATGTACGTTACCAGTGCAATTACTTTCAATATAATACACTTTTATTCAGTTATCGGTGTCGTTTTCACTTTTAAATAGCCTAGTCATCCGAACCCCGAGCTAGCTGGCGCTACAGTTTTTAATATCTTTAAGTATCTCTAACTGTCGACTATGAAAATAATAGTCTTTTTGGTACCAAAACTGATGTATGGATGCACTCTATGTATTTTATTCTCTATGGTTTTGTTTTAGGATAGGATTTTGTTTTCAGTTTCTTAGACAGGATAGATCTGATAGAGAAGTCAGATTACTCGCCGCCCGACGCCGATATACTGCGGTGTCGTCAGAAAACAACCGGTATACAGAAGATAGAGTTTAAAGTCAAGGTGAGATCGTATAATATCTTTATATTGACTTTTTCTGGCATAAACACACACAGACAAACAGACTTCGTAACATTTACACAAGGTTAATACGGGTAAGTGATGATCTGCACATTGAGGCCGGTTTACACATTGGTTATTTAGTGTTTATTGCGACATCACACATTTGCCACTAAACGCAAGTAGCAAACGTACGATCTCACATTAAACACTAAATCAATGTGTAGACAGGCCCCAATGTGAAGATCAGCCACACTTACTTACCCGTATGCTAGAGATGCAACGGATAGTTGTTTGGCCGGATACCGGATATTCGGCATGACCATCGGCCGAATAGCCGGTATCCGGCGCCGAATAATCGGCCGGCGGACCTATACCTACAGCTATCCGGTATCCGGCCGGATAGTAGGCCAATATCCGGTATCCGGTCGGATGTTAAAATAATGGCCAGATAGGCCGGATACCGGATAGTAACCGAATATCCGGTGCATCTCTACCGAATGCCACACTTAGGTATTGGTGAGTCCCATGATACAGGCTCAGCCTATAGTCTAAGAGCTAGCCACGGAATTAGGTATGCAATTTATAGAGTAACGAAATCCCTCTAGTTAGTATGCCATACTATCATTATTAATTAATCCGGGCGCCTGGCAGCTGTCTAGCGGTGGGTGTGGGAGTGGATGGGCAACAAAGTGGTTGTAAAATCAATTGAAGGTGTGCAATTTATAGAGCTCTGTGTTTGGTGTGATATAATAGCTAATTATGTATTTAATTCAAATATAACAATGTCAGGCGTTTTATTTTAAGGGAAAAGTAGTGCCAGGTGATGACAATACACAATCACTTGTGCGCCTGCAGGAAGTACTCACAATTGGGTTACGCATAGATTGTGAGTCAGGTGCAATTTGCTTGCTCCGGCTACTAGTTTGGGGCTCACCGGACCTTTTGTGAATGCTACTACGTATACGTAGTTATTCTCAATAAATTTATTTTTATTCTTACTTATCCATATTGACCTTATCTGGTTAAATAAATAATGTGCTGTTAGTAACTCACCGGATGAATCAAAAAGTTCATATAGGATGACGGGTGTAACCATCAGCCGTAAAAGTGCATGGCGAATTTACTATTCATTCATAACTTCTCCATGTAATTTCGCCGCTCACTGTACTATCACGCTCCGCGATTCTTATGCAATTTAGGGTCCTAGCTAAATTGGTTGTCCAATACTTGCGCTATAAAAAGTCCCAGTTTAGCTAGAGCCCTAAATGGCTCAACAATCACGGAGCTTCTTCTTTGTCCAACCCATGTTCCCAGTTTATCTGGGGTCGGGTTTCCGTGTACATTTGCGCCAGAGAACTCTATTCTGGGTTGTCTGAGTAGTAAGGTTGTCCTGGTCCATCTCTTTCTTAATGTTATTCCACCAAGTGGCGGGTGTCCTGCCTCTTCCCCTGGTCGAATTTGGTACCTATGTTGAGCGTGACTGTACAATTGTACATACAATTGGTTTTCAGGTGCCTAAATCGATGCACGGCGGGATACAGGAATTTTGGATGTTTGACGTTGGTGGGCAGAGAGGGGAACGGAAGAAATGGATTCAGGTAACTTTAACTTTAGACCATACTTGCATACGATAAGGTCTCATTTAGACGATGCGAGAACTCGCATGCTATTAGTTTCATTACATTGCGGTTTTTGATCGGTCGGTTGAATTTGACGTAACCAACAGTCCGCAATGTAACTAAAATCGCATGCGAGTTCGCGCGCCGTCTAAATCAGCCTTAGGTAAGGTAATTATCGTAAGGCAACAACCAAAACACTAATTACAAAAAAACGAAAATCAACCTTGTTTTGGTACCTATAGTATACTACTTTAAAAACACCTAAATATTTTTCTGGAATAATTATCAGATTTTTAAGCATGAAGGGTGCGTGGCCAAGATTCCAATCGCTTACTAATATGTAAGAGTGATAGAGAGAGACGTTACTACGGTATCGTTCGCCATGGAGCGAAGGCAAAACAACGAACCGAATCAACTGCCATCCTCTGTCTTTCCAAGACAACAACAACAACTAACAACAACAACAACAACAACAAGACAACGACAACAACAACAAGTACAAGTAGAATTATGTCCGCACACTTTATGTTTGAAAGTAATTGTCTGTGCTTGCAGGTATTCGAAGGTATCCACGCCATCTGGTTTCTCGTAGCGTGCAGTGACTTCGACCAGACACTGAGGGAGGACTGCGCCACCAACCGGCTGAAAGAGGCGCTGACGCTTTTTGAGGACGTCTGGCAGAGCAGGTAGTGCTAGGTGACCCATAGAGCGATTTCACATTGTCCGATCCGGTATCAGATGTATCATCCTACATCAGCATAGCAAGGCCGCGATGCGCGCCCGGGCGCCGTTTGTAGCGGTCACGCACACAGCAAATATTAGGTATGTCTAATTAGGTACCTATCGGCGCGACAGCTGACGGGGGGCTCCGACTTGGCTGAATTTATCGGAAGCGCCTTTCCGATATTGC
The DNA here is from genome assembly GCF_910591565.1 of Cydia splendana. Lineage (NCBI taxonomy): Eukaryota > Metazoa > Arthropoda > Insecta > Lepidoptera > Tortricidae > Cydia > Cydia splendana. The sequence goes on from NC_085984.1 coordinate 5,901,683, forward strand.
ATGTCAATGACAAAAACAGCTGCAGGAGAGTGCCATTGGCATTAAGTCCGCCTTTTTTGTGTTATCTATTGTTTTTCAGTAATAACAATTTATTAAATGCTAAATAAATACAGAGTAACACATGTATCTTACATTTTACTTCCTTCCGACACCCGATATCGGATTGGACAATGTGAAACCGCTCATAGGTGAATCCAGGGGTGGATCAGCTGGTAAAATTGTGGTCAGAATTCAAGAGGTCAAGCTTGAAAGGTTTATGTAAGACTGGACGTTGTTTCAGATTTCTACTAGAAGCGGGTCTGATAGTGTTCCTCAACAAACAAGACTTGCTCCGGCGCAAGGTGGACCGCGGCGGGAGCATCGCCCATCACTTCCCCGACTACAACAATTATGGCGGACATGGCGACGAATACGAACGAACGAGAGACTTCATTCGACAAATGTTTGTTGTACGTATAAGTATACCGGTGTCCTCACGTGTAGGTAGGTACTCAATGCGCGGGGTTTCACCTCGAAGATCGGCTACGTCAGCCATCTTCGGGCGCACGAGCGCCGAGCAAGCTAGGAGTCGAAGTGGTCGCCATGGCCGAAATCGGCTGGAAGGATCATGTTCATGTCAAGTATACTTAGTAACAACTAAGCTTAGAAACAAAAACTCATCAAAATCATGTCTTAGAAACAAAAACTCATCAAAATCAGGTCAACTGGGATAAATGCGTCTCTTGAAGATCTTCGTCTTCGAAACGCAACATATTAAAACTTACAGCCATCTGCATTAAAACTTCAGTGAACACACTTCAAACAGAGAGGGTTGCAATTAGACGTGCGCGCCGGTCGAAAAAAATCGGGCGGCGGCGCGCCACGAAAAAATCCACGGCGGCGGCGTAACGCCGGCGGCGTGGGATTTTTCAACTTTTCAATATTAAGACGTATAATGAAAAGTTACGCTTAACCCTTAAGGGGCTACCCCACGCCAATGACCTTCGATCTGTATCCCTTAGTTTTCTAATGTTTTTTGTAGCTTATTATATTAACAGCAAGGCTTTAAGCAATATAGTATCCCATATTTACTTCAAAGTTCATTGTCTTCGAGATATTTGGCATCAAAGTTGAACAATTTTAGGCAAAAGAACTGGTTTTCTGGCCATAACTTTTGTGTTAATTAGTTTAAAATTAAAACCCTGGACGTTTTTCGAGACGTCAAAGACGAACCCAAATATGTAGATTTCGTACATGTAAGATCCTTGACTGCAAACTTGATACGAAAAAAGTGTTTTTTTAGACAATGTTTAAAAAAATCATAAAAAAATAAGTATTAATTGTTTTCAAAATCCGGTGGACAAAACCGGAGACAAAAGATTGAAAAACCGATAACCGTTTGTCTTATAATTCTATCTGTAGTGCAAAAAAAGGAAATACGGTTCAAAACTTGTCAAAAATCGACGAAAACCTCGGGTAGCCCCTCGACAAGGGAAAAAATCTCAAAAAACTGTGTTAGTATCAGTTTTTTGGTGTTATTATCTTATTATGTGGTTGTTGATTGTAGAAAAATCATGAAAAAATCTATTTAAGTATAATAGTTTCGAAAAAAAACATACGTATGTTAAATATTTTGGATGTTGCCAGTTTCGATGTAAATAAAAAGATATGCCGCATAATGAAAAGACGTCTAGTATTTTGGACGTTGCCGAGTATAGGTACATTCAGTACTTTATGTGCGTAAGGTTTTTTTTGTCAAATTCATATTTTTATAATAAATATAGAATAATTGCATTTTTTAATTACAAATACACTTACTGATAATGTCAACTTATGTTATGAATTAAAGTCAAACCTATTAATTTTATATTTTTCCAAAAACTTTATAGCTCGTAAAGTCTATTTTTTTATTCGGTAGACTGAAATGACATTTCACAGTATGAACATCATCTATCATTTCATACTATGAAATGTCATTTTAGTCTACCGAATAAAAAAATAGACTTTAGGTGGTAAAATTTTACCAGTCATTGACGTCATTTATCAAACTTAGCCGGGTATCTTAAGAGGACTAGGAGGCAGCAACATCTGAGCAATGGTTTTTACAATAATGCATGCAATTTTATCAATATTTTCGTAAAAAAATTCTCAAATGAAATCGGGTCTGTCTCTTGATGTCTTGATGAACGCACAGGAAAAAAAAATCCGTAAAAATGTTTTTTTACGGATGTGTAATCGACAACGGTTAAAACACTGGACATTATACTTTGTAAATGTGTTTTACCCATACATACAACACATTTTTATGTAAATCATACTGCCACATAAGAAATAGTTAGTATTGTGTTGGTGCGACATAAAATAGTAGAAATGTAATTATACAATAACCAAAAAAGATCCGTAAGTACTAAATTATTGCCATGTAAGTAAGTATTTTACCTCAAAAATGTGAGAGGTACGTAGGGAGTGGTGCCCGCAATAATTTTCAACTATTTCTTATCGGTCTATAACCTATTACATATTTTAACGCTGCATAATACTGTCTAATAAAAAAATATTCGGCGCGAATTTTAAACTACCGGCGGCGGCGGCGGCGCGCTGACTCCTTATGGCGGCGGCGCGCCGCGGCGGCGCGCACGTCTAGTTGCAATAGTTCTAAAATGTTCCGTTTAGAGGAAATCTTTAAAAGTCGCATTTACCTCAAGTGACGCATTTATCCCGCTTGACCTTATACTTAATTATCACATTTCAGGACGTAACGCAGAAGCAGCGCCGCCGCTTGGCCGCGCCGTCCGCCGAGCGGTTCGTGGTGGGCGCGGCGCAGCGCGCTCGCGAGTGCTACTTCCACTTCACCACCGCCACCGACACCGACAACGTGCGCACCGTGTTCCGGGACACGCATCAGATCATACTCACGCATGCGCTGTCTAATATCGGAGTTTACTGACCATTGTACTACCTTATAAGGTGGTGGTACTAGTGCTCGCATGCTAATGCCCAATAGATGACACCCTGCTGTCACCTCTATTGACAAATGACTTCAAGTTTCAAGATGACGTGTACTGGGACCGCGTCGAGCACCAGTACCACCACCTTATATGAATAAATAAAAGAGACAGAAACTTGCATTTTGCTGTATAAATTACTTGCGTAGTAAAAAATATCCCGACTTCTTAGTCTTCCATGACCTAGAGTAAGATTATGTAGCAAAATTCAGCATATTTATTACTTACTCTAAATAAAACCCGCATTGGACAGTCAACTGTAAAAATATGGGTGTAGCTAACTTATTCAAAAATATGTCCTATAGTTTTTAATTCGCTGACATAAGAGCTATGGGACATATTTTTGAAATGATTTGTGCACCCATATTTTTACAGTTGACTGCAGGACCATAGTGGTGGCCTTACGATCCAAACCCCCTCTTGAAAATGCACATAATCTCGTCATGGCCCCGAGTGCCCGGCTAATGGCGGAAAAGAGGAGAGGCCTTTGCCCAAATAACAAAAGTTACTCTTATAGACTAGTAAAAAACAGCGTAAAATAATGAAAAATTATATTCTCGAGTTCCACAAAACCAATCCCACAGCGACCACCAGCATCTCAAATCTCACTAACACCGTGAAGCCCGCCGACCTGACCAGATGCGCTCCGGCCGCTATCCCCGCCCAGGTCTCCTTCACGACCTGGTCCACGTAGGTCGGAGGCACTTCGAACAGGTACTCGTAGCCGGGCAGTTCTAGGGTGTAGGTGATGGGGACGCCGACGGAGCGTGTCCAGTCGCGGGATGTCCCGGTGGTGAAGTACAGGACCTACAATAGGTACATTAAAGAAACGCATTCACGGAAGCTGAAAATGTATCCCACAGCGTTAGCTAAGAATAACGGTATCTGCCTTTCTGTCGATGTCGCTCGAATATGCAAGAGCGATAGAGAAGCAGATAAAGATTTTCTTGTTCGATGTTGGTGGGAGGCCCTCAGGTATTTACATGTCTAAAAAGGCACCAATGCCGAAGGCGGATATGTACTTAGAAAAAGTCTATTTGACTCGAGCTTAGGTTACCTACGATAAGGTTAGGTACGATAGTAGGTAAATCTGAGAGCATTGTAGTAATTTAAGCCAATAGGTAATTTTTTATGGAGTACCTGAGCAGCGTTGTCAACAACGTAAGGATCAGCCTTGTCCAATGCGAGAGCGACTATGGTGGTCGCCATCGTGTCGCCCCACATGGGTCGTCACCTTTGTCTGGACACAATCTTGAAGGGGAAATGATACCTGAGCAGCGTTGCCAACGATGTAAGGATCAGCCTTGTCCAACGCGAGGGCGTCTATGGTGGTCGCCATCGTGTCGTCCACGTGTTGAAGGTCGTCGCCGTTGTCTGGACACTACCTTGAAGAAGAAATGATACCTGAGCAGCGTTGCCAACGATGTAAGGATCAGCCTTGCCCAATGCGAGAGCGTCTATGGTGGTCGCCATCGTGTCGCCCATGCGTTGAAGGTCGTCACCGTTGTCTGGAACACTACCTTGAAGAGGAAATGATACCTGAGCAGCGTTGCCAACGATGTAAGGATCAGCCTTGTCCAACGCGACAGCGTCTATGGTGGTCATCATCGTGTCGCCCATGTGTTGAAGGTCGTCACCGTTGTCTGGAACACTACCTTGAAGAGGAAATGATACCTGAGCAGCGTTGCCAACGACGTAAGGATCAGCCTTGTCCAACGCGAGGGCGTCTATGGCGGTCGCCATCGTGTCGCCCATGTGTTGAAGGTCGTCACCGTTGTCTGGAACACTACCTTGAAGAGGAAATTTCTTGTGAGGACTTTGTCTTGCACTTTCTAAGTAGCTATCATTGAAACTCTTGACTTTTTACCAAAAAAATAAACAATGAAAAATGTTGACGGAAAAGAGTTAGTTAAAATGTTCCAAAACCTTGGGCCTGATTTAGTTGAATTCTTAGAGCATTTAGTAACCGGAGACGTCATGGCTGTTATTTTATTTACAAAACAGTCTGCCGATTTATGCGGGGGAGAGGACGTCAAATGTGTTGCTATTCCTACATGATTTCTACGTAACGTACAAATAGCCATGTCAGTCCATACAAAAGTCTGCGCAACTTACACATGTCAAAATGACAGATAAAGAGATAAAGACAATCGATTCATAGCTAGAGTCGCACCAAGAAAAGTCTGCAGCGGATTTGATAGCCCACGCAGTGTAAGTGTTATTTATATGTCATAATTTCATAGAAGTTTGACGTTTAAAATGACACTTGCACTGCGTGGGCTATCAAAATCGCTGCAAACTTTTCACGGTCTGACTCTAATTCAGGCCAGTATTGCGTTTATCAATAACGCCATTGGTCTCTCCTACAACTTTTATATAATTGCCTATTTCTCACCATTATTCCCCCAAGCGTACAGAAACAAGTTCCCATAGCTATGCAGTGATATATACATGGCGGCCCTGTCCAGGTTCTCCTCCACCACGTCCCTGATCAGCCGGATCTCGGCCTCGGAGAAGGGCTCCGGACCCTCGAAGATGATGCTACAGGGGTCCGCGTTGTCGGCCACGGTGCCCCAGTGATGGTCGAAGTTCCGGTTCCCGTCGATTCCGGGGCATTCGTCGGAGCCGGTGTGGTTGCGTGAGCGGGTTTTGCGCCAAAGGCGGTCCTAAAATATGAGGGATTTAATGTAAAAGCTTGGCAAAACACCAGTGGCGGATTTGCCCTAAGGCCATGTAACTATTTATAAAATCAGACACAAAAGTAGTGTATATTGGCTTTGCGCCTTGCATTCACTATCCCAATTATCATCATCATCTCAGCCGACAGACGTCCACTGCTGGACAAAGGGCTCCCCCAAGGATCTCCACAACGAACGGTCATTCGCTGCCCTCAACCAACGGTTTCCCGCGACTAAATAACCAGATCGTCGGTCCATCTAGTCTTGGGCCTTACCACGCTGCGTCTTCCGGTGCTACTAGAGTGATATTTTTCTTCACCTTCAGTACATGGCTCTTATCTATGTTGGTTTAACGCTTAGGTATATATTTTATATTATCAGTAACTTTGAAGCTTAGTAATATTAAACTCACTGTTTCATGCGTATACTCATATCCATCAGGATTAGCCATCGGAATGATGACCCAGTCGATGTCCTCAAGCAATTGTCTGTCCACTGTATCGACCACCAGCTGGTTGATGATATATAGGGCCACGGGCGTCGTGACCCATTCTCGAGAGTGCACCATGGCGTCTATGACGATTACTGGTTTCGATGAATCCTGGAAGCATAGACAAAATACGATGACCCACTGTTGGACACTAAACGGACGAGGATCAGGTCCCGTTAACAACATGCCAATCGCTATTAGCGAACGAAACGCAACTGTCACTGTCACACTAATTTGGAAGAGCGTTAAAGACAGCGATTCGATGGCGAAGCGCAAGCGATTGCCACCTTGATGGTTAGGCCGCCTGTAAATGGACCAAATGCGCTCTTTTACCAGCGAAATACTACGCCGTGAGGCAACGCTCTGTTGTTTGTGACTGCTATCTTATACTAGAATTCATGTAAAAAATTCAAATTCAAATACAAATTCAATTCGTTTAATACGGTGTAAACGTACATGTCAATAAAATACAAAGAATAAAAACACACACACACACATCTAAAACTAATAAAAAACCTAAAACAACACACACGTCAATTAATTTAAAGAAAAAATATTACACAATATTAATACCCACAAAATAAATTCTTAAAATAATTATACATATAATCAATGTCCATAAAATTCATTAATACTATAAAAGGCTTTGTCAATTAAATAGTTTTTGAGTTTACTGACAAACATCTCATAAGAAGTTGCCTCTTTGATTTCCGGGCTCAAGCTATTGAATATTTTTACGCCAACTACCCTCAATGAGTTGGATGCTTTCGCTAATCGCGCAAATACCGCTTTAACATCTCTTCCCGTTTTTCTTTGTTCTGGGCGTCGCATTTTAAATTCACCCTTGTGCTTCCACATATATTTCGCAACTTCCAGAATGAATAAACTAGGGACCGTCAGAATTTTAAGTTTTTGGAAGTATTGTTTCGTCGGAGTAAAAGGCGGAACCCCAGCCAATATCCTAACGGCTCTCTTTTGTAACACAAAAACCCTTTCTCTATCAGCGGCCAGGCCCCACAGGTCAATTCCATACTGAATAATGGAGTTTACGTAAGCATAATATGCCATGCGGACATTTTCACAAGAGAGGGTAGGAGAAAGACGTGACAGCGCGAAAGATGCCTGAGCCAATCGACCGGTAAGTAAGTCTATGTGCTTATCCCATTTTAATCCACAGTCAAATTGAAAACCTAAAAATCTCGTATCATGTACCTGTGGCAATTTTACGTTGTTGATCTCAATGTCAAGGGGAGTTTGATAAATACCGCTTAACCAAAAATGGATAATCAACGTTTTATCGAGATTTATCAAAAAGCCATTTACTTCAAACTAATTTACCAATTTTACTAAAGTATATGTGATTTTACTCCTAGATCTAAATTTATTACTTATTTAAGATATTAAGAACTTCAGGTGAGATCCCAATAATTTCAAATCATGCAAGGCACCCATAAAAAGCAATGAATTATCAGCTTTAAGGATGACTCACGCTAGACCGGGATGTGCCCGGGCCGAGGCGTCCGACATGTCATTTTCTATGACGGCTGATCGGTGATCACGTGGTGCTTTCCTCAGAAAACGAATCTCCGGAAGCTCCAGCCTGGCCATGGCGCGGTCTAGCGTGATCATCATTGTCATCCTTTAACGTCGCTTTCTGAACCCTGTGTAGTCCATAAGCTATCCATACCTGGAAGCCAGTAGTAGAAATCCTGACGACTTTGATCTGTCGTCCCTCGTAGCTCAGACCGCCATTGACGACCGTCAGTACGTCGGAGTATTGCGTTGCCAGCTCGTCTAAATGGTCGTTGATCTGTTAATGTACACAACACAGCGTTTATTAGACATTTTAGCACCTAGTGATGGATGTTTACTTCTTTACTTCAAATCGACACCTAATAAAATTGACTTTTAGTCAACATTATAGGAAGAATGAATCTTTACGTAAACATCACTTGTTTTGGATAACTTAGGTAGGTATAAGCAAATGAGTAAGGGATTTGAAAAACCAGTATTTTTTTATTGTGGTACGACGTTGTCAGTGATAGAGGAGACGCCACCGGCTTGTGAGGGCAGAGTAAGTAGGTAGTTGAAGTTCAAATACCTCTTGGTGTCTGTAGTATGTTTCCCATCCGATGGTTCGCCCGCTCCGTTTGGCTGCGGCGGCCGCTTTGGCTGCTTGCACTTGAACATCCTCTTGGCGGAAAGCTCTGTTAAAGTTTAAAATATCACTGATGATTGTGAGAAAAATTGCATCTTAGTGATAAAACTGATAAGAATAAAACCGCCTTACTAATGTCAGACGGCAATAGGCATGATGACACATGTTAAATTTTATAACAAAAACCTTTAACTCCCAACTTACTCAGCCAAATTCTCCACCACCTTATTGTAAGAGATCTGTCTCTCCTCGAAGTACTGTAGCCATGATTCCCTCACTTCAGGGGACAGTCTCACCAGGGCCTGCAGCTTGCCTTCTTGTTGAGTTCTGGTGGACAGCAGGTCAAGTTTCACGTCGAGGGCCTGGATCTCAGGAGCTAGGCCGGAGATTTGGTACAGCTGATGTCTGAAATAAAGTAAAGTTAGTATCAAATACACAGTGATGGCAAAAGTGTCCAACTAAATCGGAACACATCCTTATTTCTTTGGTAACAAAGGTGTGTTACGATAGGTACGCTCTCTAAATTGTCACTGTCGCACTAATATGGAAATGTGATAGAGAGACACAAAGCGTTTCGTTGTCGTAGAGCAAGCGATTGTTACATTGGCTAGACACCCTGGACGTATACCTCAACGGCTGGCCGGAGATTACTTAAACCGAGACGGATGGAGATCGATGGAGGCCTTTGCCAGCACTGGGACACCATATAGGCTATTAATTAAATTCAATATTAGTCTCACCCTTCGTATATTTCATGGCGACCCTGGGCAAGAGCCAGGAACGCAAAAAAGTAGAACATCCGCACCATGTTACAACAAAATGGCTACTGATTGGTTTCTACCTTTATTTGGCCATTGCTGGGGATTATGGAAGTAATGATAAAACGAACAATAAAGATAATTGTTTAATCGGTCTGTAAACTAATCCCTCAGTTCAGTTGTTGCCTATATGTAAAGTATTTCAAATAATATACAGGAAATTATAAATGTTATAACTTTTTAATAAAAAAATATAATATTTATAATATTTCATGTTTGATAATTTCAGATAAGAATTCTATCTTGTTTCATACTTTTTAGAGCGCGAGGTTTGCAGTAGTCGGGTTTTAGTTTCTGAACTTATTTTTTATTTAATTAATTTTTGGGTCATGATTTCGTTACTAACTATTTGAAGAGAAAATACTTACTAAAATAGTAAATATCTGGGAGACCGAGCTTTGCTGGAAAAACATATAAAAACTCAAAAATGCGCGTTTTCCCAGAGATAAGACCTCTCGCTAGATCGATTTATCGCCCCCGAAAATCCCCATATAGCAAATTTCATAGAGCCGTTTCCGAGATCCCCGAAATATAGCTATAAATTATAAATAAACAAGAATTGCTCGTTTAAAATAGAATATAGGACTAGTTAAAACGTCATACATAATCAATAGGAAATATACGAGTTCAATAAACTGCAAAAATGTCTAATGGTGGTCCAGCTGTCCAATTTCTTTGTACAATGTGTATTTGCCTCTCACATTTTGTTTAGTGAGAGAGTGAGACGCAATGTACATTGGACCAAAATATTGGTCAGGTGGAATACCAACCTACGCTAATATCACACTTTAAGACGAAACAGGAGCTGAGTTTTAAATATTTTAGGTAAATATACCCGTCTCGCTAACGGAAGCGGCACCTAAAAGTAGTGCGATAAGGACAAGGCGAAAAATCCTGCGTAAAAATCTCAAAAATCAAGGTTTCGTACTCCTCTGTTTCCTCCTCCAAAACTTAACCAATCGTAACCAAATTTAGAAATCTAAATGATTATGAAATTATCTGTGACGGACCGTTTTGCTTTTTTGGCTAATTGATATCAGTTTTGAATGCCACGCCTCTCGCCCACGCCACGCCCATTTTTGAAGGGCTCTAGCGCCTTAAAAAACAAAAATATCAAAAAAAGCAAAACGGTCCGACACAGATATTGACAATATTAATCTGTGTTGAAAAAATCATTGCTCTAGCTTCAAAAACCACGGAGGAAAACGAGGAGTACGTTTGTATGGAGAAATGACCACTCCCGTTGGCTCTTAAACTCTCGCGTTTTGTACACACAGGTATTTTAATTACACAAACGGGTGTACCGCGATATCATTTCATTGTCATTCCGTCACCACAGCTGGTGCAACTCAGCCGAAACGTCGGAACATAAGGTAAAAACAATGAAATGATATCGCGGTACACCCGTTTGTGTAATTAAACCTACACTATAGCCTGTATCTTTAGGTATTTAAATAAAAGTAAACAAACAATTTGTACATTTTCGGGTAGTTATAACATTTATTGGTTAACCAACCAAATACAAAACCACCGGGATCTGTCACTGAACGACCAGACTTTAACCTACATTATTTGATAATGTTTTCATCTACCCTCAACTGGCTTAAGGAGCCATTTGAGGGCAGATTTTGTTTACTTTTATTTAAATACCTAAAGATACAGACTATAGTTACTAAAATGCACGCTCAAAAATATACTTTTTCTTGTATCTAATGCCTTGAAACACTCACAACGCTCAAGATCTCATTGTACCACAAGCGTGGGGGTACTGTCAATACTGTCATACAATGGTTTTACGTAATGACAATTATACAATTTATAAGTATTAAATTTATTTAGTTTAAGGAGTTACAAATAAACTTTACATATAAATAAAGTATTTAATAGGATTTTTGACTCTATTTAAAATAAATTATCTTACACCATGCATGAAATAAAGCACCAGAAGATTAATAGAGAAACGTAGACAGCACCACAGCAGTTATTTTTAGAAACAATTTCTATTTTAAAACCCGTATAAAACTATAAAGAGTAGGTTATTTAATAAACCGATTTGACTAGTAGTCAAATACCCTATTCAGATAGTTATATAATTCTACAATGTATGAATACATCAAAGTTATATAAAATTTCAATGTTATGTCAATAGAAAGAATAGAGATGATAATAATTGTCAAGTATTTAATTTTCTACCTTATAAATAAATAAAATTGCTGACTAAAAATGTATGCATTTTCGTATTATGTTTATCTGCACTTAATAAGATTAATAAAGCTTAAGTAGGCTTCACTTCAGACTAGATTGCTGGGTCTATCTATATTACTTGTTATACGAGAGCAATAAAGATGTTTTGAGTTTTAAATACCGAGTAAAGCTGCTTAAGAATAGGGTATTTGACTACCAGTCAAATCAGTTTCTTTTTTCGAACTGTCAAAACGATTTTGCTGCTATGGAATTTATATGAAACACTAGCATGTGACGGCACAATCAAATTACCTACTCTATATAGCTAGTTTGTTACTGCACGACACCTTGCACTTTGTGACTATGCGCTGAAACTTGGCACAGTTGATTCTTAGCTGGTCATGAGCAGATACAGACCGGGAGACCTCGAGAGCCACGTCTCATTTAGTGGGGAAGTTCGACGCCGCCGCGCTTCACTTGGAGCAACATTTCTCTAAAACTGTACCTATTAGGGCATGTGATATATCATTTTCGGTTAAATTAAGGATGAGGAATTTTTTTTTGGAACCAAAACAATGCACTTTCTAACAAAAAAAAAGCATAAAGTAGAAAAGACTAAAAAACGTATTTTTGATTTTTTCATAATTACCAATTTTTTTTTAAGTGTAGCAGAAATCTGAAAACAAAAAATACAGTCGTAAAGCTACACTTATTACGTTTAAGAAAATATATAGTTTATTATACAAAACTCTTGATAAATGGGAGATAAAAAATAATATTAAGCGTGGGCCAGAGTGATCTCAATACAAAATATTATGAATGTGGGAAAGTTACTTATAATTTGTTCTACAATCGTTTATTTTTCTTGTTTTTCGTAAATAACTCGTAAACGGTAGCCCACAGCAAAAAAATATGTTTTACGTAAATAATCTGTTTCAGATTTCTTATAAAATAAGTACTACTGTTTTTCGGTACCATCAATATTAAAAAAAATATTGAAGGGAGAAAATAAATACTTAGGTCCCCTTTTTTAGTCATTCGTAAATAACTCGTAAACGAAGGCCAATAGCAAAAATTTTTAGTACATGAATAATTTACATAAAATTTCCTACAAAAAAGGTCATTCGAACTTTTTCGCTAGGATCAATATTAAAAACGATATTAAAGAGAGAAAATAAATTCTAAGGTCCCCTTTTTAAATATTGATCCTAGCGAAAAAGTTTGAATAACCTTTTTTGTAGGAAATTTTATGCTAATTATTCTTGTGTTAAAATATTTTTTGCTATTGGACATCCTTTACGAGTTATTTACGAATGACTAAAAAAGAGGACCTTAGTATTTATTTTCTCCCTTCAATATTTTTTTTAATATTGACCTTAGCGAAAAAAAGGAGCACTTATTTTATAAGAAATCTGAAACAGATTATTTACGTAAAAGATATTTTTTTGCTGTGGGCTACCGTTTACGAGTTATTTACGAAAAACAAGAAAAATAAACGATTGTAGAACAAATTATAAGTAACTTTCCCACATTCATAATATTTTGTATTGAGATCATTCTAACCCACGCTTAATATTATTTTTTATCTCCCATTTATCAACAGTTTTGTATATTAAACTATATATTTTCTTAAACGTAATAAGTGTAGCTTTACGACTGTATTTTTTGTTTTCAGATTCCTGCTACACTTTAAAAAAAATTGGTAATTATGAAAAAATCAAAAATACGTTTTTTAGTCTTTTCTACTTTATGCTTTTTTTTTGTTAGAAAGTGCATTGTTTTTGTTCCAAAACTAGATTCCTCATCCTTAATTTATCCGAAAATGATATATTACATTCCCTAATAGGTATAGTTTTAGAGAAATGTTGCTCCAAGAGAAGCGCGGCAGCGTCGAACTTTCCCCCTCCCCCCTCACTAAATGAGAGGTGGCTCTCGACGGCTCCCGGTCTGTATCTGCTCAAGACCAGCTAAGAATCAACTGTGCCAAGTTTCAGCGCATAGTCTCAAAGTGCAAGGTCCCCATACAACGGTGTGCAGTAACAAAGCAGCTAATAGTACTATACGGGTTTTAAAATAGAAATTGTGTCTAAATATAACTCCTGTCTACGTTTCTCTTTTAATCTTCTGGTGCTTTATTTCATGCATAATAATTTATTTTAAATACAGTCAAATACTCTTTTGTGGTTATAAACTTATAATTGTAATTTGCAGTGTCCTTACAGGGGTTATATCTATGTATGTACCAATGAAAGCAATAAACGACTGATTACCTTACTGATTATGACTTCTAAGTGCATAGATTTGAATCCCTATATTTTTACATAGCTGACCATAGCTGGGTGCCTAGCCAAGATGCCATTCGTTCTCGCCGTAGCGAACGATACGGTAATCTCTATCACTCTTCCATATTAGTGCGACAGAGACATTCCATATCAGGCTAGGCACCCTGATGTCAATGATGAAGTCCTATTCGATTTCGGCCACACCGACTGCTAGTACAATCAGCAGAAGAAGTTGCTAAGCGGGCAAGGTGATCAAAATTACCTTGACACGCTCTTATTCTGTTAACAATAAAGTCGCGTCAAGATCATTTTGAATACCTGGCCCGCTTAGCAACTTCTGCTGCTGGCTGTACTGGACTTGGCAATTAAATTAAAATTAATATTACCGTTACCGTTAATAATATAACAGATAATCTATGTACCGACCGACCTTATTCGATAATAAGACCTCGTTTAAAGGCCACGGTCGTAAAAATGTTATTATGTATTAAAACAAGTTTCGTAGGTCAAGTAGGTACTCGAATTCCATTCGCGTACAACAATGTGAGTCCGAGGAAGCGCAAGCGCTGGTGGCCTAGCGGTAAGAGCGTGCGACTTTCAATCCGGAGGTCACGGGTTCAAACCCCGACTCGTACCAATGAGGTTTTCGGAACTTATGTACGAAATATCATTTGATATTTACCAGTTGCTTTTCGGTGAAGGAAAACATCTTGAGGAAACCGGGCTAATCCCAATAAGGCCTAGTTTTCTAGGTTGGAAGGTCAGATGGCAGTCGCTTTCGTAAAAACTAGTGCCTACGTCAATTCCGCCACGCAACGCAACGCCGAATGGCTGGGCTCTAGCAAGACTGATCATGCGGGCAGATCTGTTTATAACTTTGCTCTGGCATATGGCTTAACACAATTGGTCACTGCGCCTACGCGAATCCCAGATGTGGAAGGCCAGGAACCTTCCCTGTTGGACCTTCTGCTGACCTCTCATCCGGTTGACTACCATGTTTCCGTTGAGGCCCCACTTGGTTCGTCGGATCATTGCCTGATCCGGAGTACGGTGCCACTCGCGTGCCCGCCGCGTCGGCGAGTTGCTTGTGGCCGCCGGGTGTGGCACTATAGGTCAGCAGATTGGGACGGGATGCGTACCTTCTTTGCATCCTACCCTTGGAGGCAGGTTTGCTTCACGCCGGATGATCCCAATGTCGTTGCTGATTCTGTTGCTGACGTTGTGCTGCAGGGAATGGAGCTATTCATTCCATCCTCTGTGGTTCCTGTTGGTGGCAAATCCCAACCTTGGTTTGGTCGCTTCTGCAAAAGGGCCTCTCGCCGAAAGTACGGGATGTAAAGACTAGCGCATTAAAAAAGGAGTATAACTTTGCCTCCAGGTCCTTCAAAAGAGTTATTGCCAGAGCAAAGTCACTGCACATTGGTAGAATTGGCGAGAAATTAGAGCGCCTCCCTTCGGGAACTCGTGCGTTCTGGTCTCTTGCCAAAGCTATCCAGGGAAATTTCTGCACGCCATCTTTTCCGCCTCTGCACATGGGAAATGATTCATTGGCCCACGACGCAAAAGACAAAGCCGACCTTCTGGGTAAACTCTTTGCGTCCAACTCGACTTTGGATGACGGGGGATACGCGCCGCCGACCATACCGCGGTGCGAGAGCTGTATGCCGGATATCCGGTTAAACCAAAGCTCAGTGCGTAAAGCACTTCTTTCCCTCGACACTCATAAGTCGAGTGGGCCTGATGGAATCCCTGCGATTGTGCTGAAGATGTGTGCTCCTGAGTTGGCACCGGTCTTAACGCGTCTTTTCCGGCTCTCTTACACTTCTGGCGTAGTCCCAACCTCGTGGAAGTCAGCTTTGGTGCACCCGATCCCTAAAAAAGGCGACCGCTCAAACCCGTCCAACTACAGGCCAATAGCTATAACCTCCCTTTTCTCGAAGATAATGGAGTCCATTATCAACTGCCAGCTCCTTCGGTACCTAGAGGATCACCAGTTGCTTAGTGACCGACAATACGGTTTCCGTAGAGGCCGCTCGGCTGGTGATCTTCTAGTCTACTTGACACATCGTTGGGCACAGGCGATCGAGACAAAGGGTGAAGCATTGGCTGTTAGCTTGGATATTGCGAAGGCCTTCGATCGCGTTTGGCACAAAGCACTTCTTTCGAAGCTACCATCCTATGGAATGAAATTATGTGTATGGGTCAGTAGCTTTCTAGCAGACAGAAGCATAAAGGTCGTAGTTGACGGTGAATGCTCAGACCCCATGTCTGTGAATGCTGGTGTCCCCCAAGGCTGTGTGCTATCACCCACGCTATTCCTTCTGCATATCAATGACATGCTGCAAAAACGCGGCATTCATTGTTATGCTGATGATAGTACAGGTGATGCCTTTTACACCGGCCGCACCAATATTTCTCGGGAAAACGTCATCGAGAGCCGGAACAAACTTGTGTCTGAAATTGAGACTTCCCTAAAGGAAGTCTCTGAATGGGGTCGACTTAACTTAGTCCGTTTTAACCCTAGCAAGACACAGGTTTGCGCGTTTACCGCAAAAAAGTTAGAGTTTGTCGCGTCACCTCGTTTTGAGAGCACTCCCCTGAGTGCCGCAGCCCGTATCGGAATCCTTGGTGTCGACATTTCGAGTGAAGTCCAGTTCCGCGGTCATCTAGAGGGTAAGGCTAAATTAGCCTCCAAGAAGCTCGGTGTGCTCAACAGATCGAGACGGTATTTCACACCGGCCCAGCGCCTACAGCTTTATAAGGCGCAGGTTCGCCCACACATGGAATACTGCTCTCATCTGTGGGCAGGGGCACCCCAATACCAGCTTCTCCCTCTGGACCGCATCCAACGAAGAGCGGCTCGAATTGTGGACTGCCAGCGTCTTTCGGAACGGCTTGACTCCTTGGCGCTGCGTAGAGATGTGGCCTCGCTCTGCATTTTCTATCGCATGTATAACGGGGAGTGCTCCGAGGAATTGTTCGGATTAATCCCTGCCGCTTCTTTTCGCCATCGCCCTTCGCGACAACATTACCATCTTCATCACTTGGATGGTTGGCAGTCCTCAACTGTGCGTTTCTCCAGAAACTTCCTGCCTCGCACAGCCAAACTGTGGAATGAACTGTCGCCAGCGGTATTTCCGGACCGATACGACCTACAAACCTTCAAGAAAAGAGCGTACTCCCATCTTAAAGGCCGGCAACGCGCTTGCAACCCTTCTGGTGTTGCGGGTGTCCATGGGCGGCGGTAATCGCTTACCATCAGGTGATCCGTCTGCTCGTTTGCCTCCTATTTCATAAAAAAAAAAAAAAACTTGGGATTAGTTTTCAAGCGGACCCCAGACTCCCATGAGCCGTGGCAAAATCCCGGGATAACGCGAGGAAGAAGAATGTGAGTCCGATTTTTAAAGTTCTTTGTCGAAAAATACGAAATACCTACTTAAAACAAGCAGATGTGTTTGCATACATGACGTTAGAAAAGAGACTGAAATATAGGTAGATTCCCATATAACCATTCCAGTCGCAGAATCACAAAGTGGTAACTAAATGTCAGATGTGTCGTAACAGAGTCCACACAATGTGTCTAGAATTTTTTCGAAACAAAGTGTCGTCGCCGTGTCTACACTTTTCCGTAACAAGGTGTCGACACATTTGTGTGCACTTTGCGTGCGGTTTGCGACTAAATCTGACAGCAAATTTGTGACAGCAAATGTCAATATAAAATACCTCTTGAAAACCAAGGTTTGTCAAACTACTATTAGTGTCTCGTGTGCTCGTAATTCTAGTAAGTCATCATGGGCAATGCAAATGATAATAATCGACCGAAACCATATAAACACCCAACACCCGTCAACCTTTTACAGAAAAGTTTTTAAAGAAATTCAATAAGCTACTTAGGTCAGGCAACGAATGCTCCAAAAGTTGTAGAGGGAAATGCTCGGAACACAATTTTTGACTCCGTAACTCGGTTTGACAAGTTAGGAGGTGAACATATCAAAAGTCCCCGGCCGTAGCCCTTGAGCGGGGGGGAGAGAGGGGGCTTTGAAGGTCCCATTTTCCCGTTTTTCGATTATATCTCGGAAACTATGCATCTCAGCGACATGGCCACTTATACAAAATGAAAGTTAATTTAATTTGTTACAAGTTTATTCAATCAATTTTTTCGATATGTTGAATAGTTTTTGAGATATCCGCTCTTGAAAGTTTATTTAGGGCTCTCAATTTTATCTTGATATATCTATATCAGTGAAGGTGCTAGGCCGTGTTTGGTATCGTTTTCGTATAAATCTGGGGTGCTGAATCCATTTAAGATATCACATTGACACCATTCCACAAAATAAAAATAAATCTTTTTAGGGTTCCGTACCTCAAAAGGAAAAAACGGAACCCTTATAGGATCACTCGTGCGTCTGTATGTATGTCCGTCTGAATAAACAAAATAGATCTTTACCTATAGATGTCAGGAAAACCTATTAGAAATGTGCAGTCAAACGCGAGTCGGACTTAATGTACGGAACCCTTAATACGCGAGTCCGACTCGCACTTGGCCGGTTTTTTTGAAACTCTTCTTGACGCTTAACCGCTGAACCGATTTCGTTGAAATTTGGTATAGAAATAGTTTGCGTCCCGGAACAGGACATAGGATAGATCTTATAACCAAAATCATCTTTTGAAGGTGTGAAAAGTGGCGTGGAAATTTGTACGGGAAATCAATAACCGCTGAACCGATTTATATGAAATTTGGGATGGTCTACATCTTTGATTTAGTTAAAAATGATGAAAAAACATGACTTCAAACCTAAACTTAAACAGTATTAACTTCAAGAAGTCAATTCTGAATTCCCCCCTACACCTCATTTCACACCTTTAAAGGATGATTTTTGAGATAACTTATTATATCCTGTCTCGGGACTCAAAATATATGTGTACCAAATTTAAATTAAAACTGTTCAGCAGTTTAAGCGTGAAGAGGAGTTTAAAAGAAAGTATTTTAATAAGTTTATATGTTTTTACTTCGGAATGGTGTCAATGTGATACCTTAACTAAATTTGGTACTGCGAATTTATACGAAAACGATACCAAACATGGCCTCGTAGCTTTACTGTTGTAGAAGTCAAAATAAAATTGAGAGCCCTAAATTCTTATTACTTGGCCAAACTTGTGTAGAAGGAAAAGGTAAAATAAAAGTCTTCGGCAGGAATATAAGACACAAATATATTTTTTTTTTGCGTTACTATTTCATTCATCAAATATAAACATACCTTGATTATACTATTCTAGTGAGATCCTCATAGATAAACAAAAACATTTACTTAAAAAATTACAAGGTCGAAATGTCACGGAACTTGTGAGAGTAATATGTGAAAAATAAAAACTTTTATGACAAAAAAAATCTGGACACAATTTAAGAATCACCCAATTGCGTCGAGGAATCATCTGTATTTTTGCTTGTTTCATTACCTCCTCGCTTCTTTTTTGTCCTTTGTATTCTGTAGCAATTTGTTAGATCTGAAAATAAAGATAACTTGCGTCGTCACGGATGTCGATTTATAGGTTTTAGGGAGTGCAGAATTCGAAAACGATGATCATTTTATAATCCAAGATGGCGGCTACGTATTTTGTCATAAAAGTGGAATCCAAAATAGTCATCATTTTCGAAATCTGCGCCCCCTAAAACCTATAAAACGATATCCATGACGACTTTTATGACATAGTGCATTGCCGCCATTTTGAAATTGAAAATGTTATCATTTTCGAAATCTGCGCCCCCTAAAACCTATAAAACGACATCCATGACGACTTTTATGACATAGTGCATGGCCGCCATCTTGGAATCCAAAATAGTCATCATTTTCGAAATCTGCGCCCCCTAAAACCTATAAAACGATATCCATGACGACTTTTATGACATAGTGCATTGCCGCCATTTTGAAATTGAAAATGTTATCATTTTCGAAATCTGCGCCCCCTAAAACCTATAAAACGACATCCATGACGACTTTTATGACATAGTGCATGGCCGCCATCTTGGAATCCAAAATAGTCATCATTTTCGAAATCTGCGCCCCCTAAAACCTATAAAACGATATCCATGACGACTTTTATGACATAGTTCTTTGCCGCCATTTTTAAATTGAAAATGTTATCATTTTCGAAATCTGCGCCCCCCAAAACCTATAAAACGACACCCATGACGACTTTTATGACATGGTGCATGGCCGCCATTTTGGATTCCAAAATGGTCATCATTTTCGAAAGCGCGGCCCCCTAAAACCTATAAAACGACATACATGACGACTTTTATGACATAGTGCATGGCCGCCATCTTGGAATCCAAAATGGTCATCATTTTCGAAATCTGCGCCCCCTAAAACCTATAAAACGACACCCATGACGACTTTTATGACATAGTGCATGGCCGCCATCTTGGAATCCAAAATGGTCATCATTTTCGAAATCTGCGCCCCCTAAAACCTATAAAATGACACCCATGACGACTTTTATGACATAGTGCATGGCCGCCATTTTGGAATCCAAAATGGTTATCATTTTCTAAATCTGCGCCCCCCAAAACCTATAAAACGACACCCATGACGACTTTTATGACATAGTGCATGGCCGCCATTTTGGATTTCAAAATGGTCATCATTTTCTAAATCGGGGCCCCCTAAAACCTATAAAACGACATCCATGACGACTTTTATGACATAGTGCATGGCCGCCATCTTGGAATCCAAAATGGTCATCATTTTCGAAATCTGCGCCCCCTAAAACCTATAAAACGACACCCATGACGACTTTTATGGCATAGTGCATGGCCGCCATTTTGGATTCCAAAATGGTCATCATTTTCAAATTTGGGGCCCCCTAAAACGTATAAAACGACATCCATGACGACTTTTATGACACAGTGCATGGCCGCCATTTCGGATTCCAAAATGGTCATTATTTTCGAAATCGCCACTCCCTAAAACCTATATATCGACACCCATCTCGACTTTTATGACAAAGTGTTTTGCTACCATCTGCATGCAAGACATTTCTATTATTTTTACGTACAAAAATGGCCCCCTGTCAACTTTCAATCGAGATTTAATCGATAATTTATTCGATTAATATTCAGATTAATTCAATTTCAATCTATGTTAGGTCGACTAAACTAATCGCGATTAAAATTTGAGAATTAACTTTTTTTATTCCATTAATTAGTCGAATAAACAGTTAATCGATTAATGCCCATCTCTGACCACGGCATTTTTACACTTTGAGAATATCTGAAAACAAATCAACACAAGGAGCCATTTTGCAAATCCAGTAACATACCAGTAACTTTGTTATTACTTTTGACAGCGCGTGTCATGTGTCAACACAGAGTCGACACAAAGTCGAAACATTGCAACTACTTTGTGACTGCAATATTTCTCAGCCTTAAACCATATTTATACATCATAATTAACAAGTTTCGTAGTATGTAAAGCGTTATTTCTGTTATTTAAGTATAGTATACGCATCGAAGTACTAAAAATGCTTCAAATAATATAGTTATGAACACAGGCACTGAGAAGTAAACAATTTCATTTCCGGCTAAACTAAAACAATGTGGTGGCGCGTTGATTATATTACACTTAGTTTATCAAATCACTCGAGCAGTTTAATTCCCCATAATAATTTAAGTCCTATTGTAATATAAATGCAAACAATATATAATTACGTCTTGTAATCCGTTTTAGAGATGGCGTATTAATGTCACTTATTTTTATTTAAGTATTTTTCCATCTGACAGTTTCCATTTGACAGGAACAAAATGAACGAATGAACGAATGATTTTGGCATAAAGTAGTCGCAAACCCGAAACAATGTGTGCACACGGCGACCACACTTTATGTCACTTTGTGTCATGTGTCGACCCTTCCCCATTTCTGGTAACTGTGTCGACACGGCGACGACTCTGCGACTGGAATTGTGACCGAAACAGACGGTGTCGACACAAGATGTGTCAACACCGCGTCGTAACGGCGACTGGAAATGGTTGTATGGGTTTAGACCCATAGACCTGTATAATAGGGACAAGATATATTGTTCTATACTTACGTACAATTTCTTATACAAATAGCACCCATTTTGACGGCACAAACATAAATATCTATCTATCTCGTTTTTACTCAGCACTGTCACCCACAGCAAAAAAGGATGACAGTATTTCGGTACGTACATAAAGTGGTTCATGAAAATACGTAAATACCTAATGCGGCCGAAAATCCGCCATGTTTAGCGGCCTAAATGTCATTGTCAGTCAGTTCAGCCGGTACTTGTCCTGTCAAAAAGTCGTGGTGAAAATGAAAATTATTAATTATCTTTCAGTATTTTGCTTCTGTTTGAAAATAATTGAAGCCAAATGTGAACAATTACGTCGCGAATATGCCAGTGTGTAGTGTATTAGGGTGCTGCATAAGAAAAACACCAAATCAGCCATCATTAAAAACCTAGTAACAGTAAAAATCTTTTGGGCAGCACTAAGGGCCAGTTGCACCAACCACATTTGACAGACTGATCAATGTCAGCCGGCGCGCCCCGGCGCTTTACTATGAAACTTTCCATACATAAAAATTTTGCGAACTCTTTAACGATACGAACAGTTTGGTGCAACCGACCCTAAAACCGCCATGTTTAGCGGCCGGATGACGTCACACTGGCACGCATTTTTCGTTGACGTTTCACTTCCATAGGTTTCATATTTCAGTGTTTAGACCAAGTTTAGACCAAGAAAAGTCTGAAGAGATTTGGACAGCACACGCAGTGCCAGTGTTATTTATACGTCATAATTTCATAGAAGTTTGACGTTTAAAATAACACTGGCACTGCGTGTGCTGTCAAAATCTCTGCAGACTTTTCTTGGTTTAACTCTAGGTATGTACAATATAAATGTGGGTATCGTAGATATTGCTCGTAAAAATTGAAGGCGTTTTAGTTATTACGATTTTTGCGAGTGCGTAAAAACAATGTTTTTGAAGAATGTTATTAACCCTAGTTATGACTTTAATGTAGTATGTATAATGTTAATGATTAATTTTAATGTACTTACTAACATGTAGCTGTAATGATATGATACTAACAATATTTAACACTTTAAACTCTCGCGTTTTGTACACATATTTAATTACACAAACGGGTCTACCGCGATATAATTTCAAAGGTAAAAACAATGAAATTATATCGCGGTAGACCCGTTTGTGTAATTAAATATACTAACAATATTGTATGGAATTTTTAATATTCTGAAATAAAAATATTTTTTTTAATCCCTACTTATACATATTATCAATTCAAAAGTAATTCCGTCTGTCTGTCTGTTTGTTACCTCCTTACGCTTAACCCGTTGAACCAAATAATATGAAGACATGCTGAATTTAATATGAAGATAAAATCCTGGGAAAGGTCAAAGAATAGTTTTCTAACTTGGGACTATTCTAGATAATTGATGATGAGATGTCATAACTTGTTTGCAGGGGGGTCAGTTATCACTGCAGCTTACTTTAGGTACATGGTATGTATCTAACATACAAGGTGTCAAAAGTCTATAATTGTTTTATGGATATGACGGAAACGGCTCCCATTACGACAATAGAGTTTACGTTATTCGAGGAAGTTGACAATTTGTCGTTCTCAAATTCGCTAAATGGTTTTGGTTTACATACAAGGTTAATAAGACCCAGGCGGCCTAGCCAAGGTGACGATCGTTTGCGCTTCGCCATCGAATCGCTTTGTGTCTCTCTGTCATTCTTCCATATTAGTGTGACAGTGACAGTTGCGTTTCGTTCGCTACGTAGCATTAGCGAATTGGCATGTTGTTTACGGTGCCGGTCTGAGAGCGTTTTCACATTGTCCGATCCGATATCGGATGTAGGATCCTACATCCACATGCAATGTCAGGCCGAGGGGTGTACTGTCCCTGCTTCAGCGGCCACGCACACTAGCTAACATTTATAACATTATGCCTACACAATACACATATGCGCACACAAACAATAAATATCGGTGCGACAACCGAAATCCTAGAATTCCTATGATATCTATTACAATACAATAATATTTAAAGCCTGACCAGTAATAAATGATCACGCGTCATGTTGCGGAACACGGAAGAAAGAATGAGCGCGCCGCGCTTTGCGGAATTTCACTGGAACTATTTTTTTCATACTATACTGAACTGTCACCATATACATGAAAGAAAAACAGCGCCCTCTTGACAATGATCATTTCATGATAATTTATATTACCGGTCAGGCTTTAAACGACTTAATTTTCAGCGGTAGATACTTTTACACGAAGAAAAGAAATCCCAAATTTGCTCTGGCTTCCCTACGTAGTACCGTCTTTACCATAAGGAAACAAGGGGCCCGTGCCCAGGGCCTCTATCCTCAGGGGGCCCCGAAGGACAGACAATAACAGTATATTTGATTACCCAATAATAAATAGAAGATCATAGGTGGAAAATGTTAGTTTAATTAGCTTTATTACTTTGCAAAAGGGCCCCAAATTCTTATGTGTCCAAGGGCCCCAGCATAGTTTAAGACGGCCCTGTTCCTACGAATAGGTATTTAATGGCTCGTCTACACGATGGCCCAGCCCTAGACCAGCGAGATGGCCATGCAATGGTTGAGAGCACGCACTATGGAATACGCCACGTGTAGATGCGTACGCACCATCGCTGGCCCACTCACTACCTTTGATGTGCGGACGAAAAACCGACACCGTGGCTATCCCGTCGCCATCCCGCCGCGCCATAAGCCGACACCACTACCCTCTCTACACGCTGGCCCACCTTAATAGGTATGATGGCCCATCGTGTAGAGGAGCCATATGACATATTAGACCAATAGCGGGACCGGATTTTTGCACTAAAAGTTTTGATAATTCTAAAGATGAAAAAGTGATACTTATCTGACATGGGACATATTTTTAAGCATATTTGTAAAATATGACGAAAAGTTAGAACGAGCGTTAGATATAAATTAGGTATTTATATATTTTTAGTAATGATTTTTTAATATTAAATTAAAGTGCAATGTTTAAGTTCCATCGTTTATAATATGTATGACGCTTTATAATGTAAAATTATTAGAATTTTTTTTAACGTGCTTCTTAGTCAAACTACAAATTAGCTTATTATTTTGTCGATATTGAATTAAAGTTTAATAAATCCACAACAACATATCTAAATTCTTAAGTTAATAGGCAAGCTAAAAATTTAGAAGAATAAGATATATGCTTTAGAACTAATATGCGTTTTTTGTCCTATAATATCTAATATTGAATTAGAGTCTGTAAAAATAAGTCTATTACTATAAAATAATATACGCAGCCATATTATGGAAAATAAGAAATTTCGGTGTGTAGCTTGCATTGTAATAGTAAAATATATTTGAAAAGGCGCGAAATTCATACATACGCCGCGCTGGTCCGTCAGTGTCGCCGGCGCGGCGCCCGAGAGCCGATCATAGCCTACCTATACCTCGCCCCTCGCCTCGCCCCACCTCCCGCTCACAGCACTGTCTGTCTTTTCTTATCATTCATTTGTTTGTTTACTGTGGACATATATAAATTAGATGCGGACATTACGTGAAATTAAAGGGGTCCCTTTGTTTCCCATAAAGTTTTAAGTCGTAATGTATTGTTTGTCATATAAGAACCTTCGGGCTCTCGAACTAAGGTTTATTTTTGAATGGCCTTAGTAGCAGTGTGATAGCGTTGACTCGGCTCGGAGAGTTGGCGAATTGGCGATTCATTCGCCAAGTTAGCGGATCGGATACCAAGTTATCAGTTAGTTTAGTGGCCGAGTTTATTAGGAAGAACATTTGAATTTCGAAATTGTAATAAAAATGTACATGATATTCACAACTATTTTTTACCATAGTTTGTCAAAGGACTGTCTCATTTCAAGCATAGAGAGAATCATCATACTATCTTTGACTTACACTAGTACTAGCACCCAAAAGAAAAGGATGAATATAGTTTTTTGTTTTTATTTACTGACAAATTGGTTTGACCGACTATACCTATTTCTGGTTCCTATTGTCATGTCCTGTCCTATTCAACGTCAATATCATATTATGTATATTATAAACCAACTGCTCAATATTACACGTATACATATTGAATATACAATAAGGTAAGTGACCTCACCTTATTGTATATTCCGTGTCGGCCGTATATGCCTATATACGGCCCACCTTAAATTAAAATGTTTTATTTTTAATAAACAGGATATTAAGTATGAAAAACTCACTCAAATAGGTATCTTATTTATTGAAGTTTCTTCATTATACCAAAATAGTTATAAAAATATTACGATACTCTTGGAAAATATACCTTTTATAAAAGTCCTATTGTGGGCCTTATTGAACACTAGCAGGGTATTACTTAATCCCGCAAAAAATAATCATTTTGACAGTAGACAATAACAGATTTTATTGTTTTTAACTTAAGAGTTATACATATACAAATAACAATATTTGGTACTTCACAACAAGAGGATATTTATAATACGTTAAAAATAATTCTTTTGGGCCTTATTAACTAAAGATATAAAAATTGTCTAGTTTACGCGAAAATAGTAGGTAACTAAAGTCACTAAACATAAATCTTTATTATTATTATGTTTTAACATCTGCCAAGACGAGCACCTTAGTCAAAGTATGTGGCTCGGCCGTTTCGTTTCTACAAGAACTATTGTATGTATAATAAAAAAACCGCCCAAGTGCAAGTCGGACTCGCGTTCCAAGGGTTCCGTACATTACACAATTTTTATCAATATGTTTTTTTAGTGAAAAGTGAGTAAAATGTCTTTTAAAAACCCGTAGGGATCGGATCAAAAACTAAGTACTTAAGTCCGACTCACGCCACAGATTATACAATAGTTCTTACGAACAGATACTTATCTCTCAAACAAAACGCAAATACCTACCGTTTTGATACCTACACAAAAATACAATGGAGTGACCTTCAACGCGCCGCTCCCCGCACCGCGCGCACCGGCACAACGCTAGGGTTGCTGACGCTTAGAAATGATAACTAAATACCCACTTAAACAGAGGAGTGAAATAAAAGGAAAGCTAAATCTTAAATTATACCTAATATTCCGATTATGCTTTAGTGTTTGCGAAATAGTCATTTTATAAGGTCATATGTCCCTGCAGTAACCGCAGTGTTTACGCCGTTTTATAAACCGCGCAATAATCCCAGCAAGAATTAGTTTTAAAACTTCGTGTAATTTAAAACCAGATAGAGATTAATGTTACATAGTAAAGAAAAATAATAGAAACCCCATGAATAAAGGTAATTAATTATAAGTTAACCAGAGCAAAAATGAGTAGGCAGTTTCCGGTGTAAACTTACTGTCGTTAAAATAAACATTTACCAAAATAAATTAAAAATTTACTACCTATTTCAAATAGATAGATATCTAAATCTATACATTTGTCACACATATTAAACATTACATGTTTAATTAAAGAAATTCAATAGTAGGTAGGTACCTACTACCCGCGCGATTCGAACTTTAAGATATCGCGCCGTTAGGCATTCACTAGATATGAAATAGTAAAGATATGTGACGTTCCACGGCAAAAGGTACCTTATGGCGGCTGGCGCTTACGCTTATTATTATCGCCACTCCAATATTCAGTCGGGGCAATGGTACCTTTTGCCGTGGAACGTCACATATCTTTACTATTTCTTATCTAGTGCATCTCTAATTCATTTCCCGAATCCCGCCGTACGTGTAACTATCGTAAAAATTGACAGTGCGGCGCGCGGTGACGTGCGTACGTGAGCGCGTGTGGCAACCAACTGGCTTGCTTTTCTACCGTGAACGGGAGCAGATTCGTAGGTATTAATCCGAGCTCGCGCAGAGAGTTCCATAGGCCTGCTCACGCTTAGCTCCACATTTCTAATAGGTTTTCCTGTCATCTATAGGTAAAGAGCTAATATGTGTATTTTATCATAATAAAAAGACCCAGTAATTTCGGAGATAAGGGTAATGTTAATTTTTTGCCTGTTTTCTTAAATAACTTCTAAACTATTTATTTTAAAATTATGAAAAAAATATATTTGAGATTCTAATTCTAAAATGAGCCCCTTCATTTGATATATAACAAAGATATAGTTTTTTTTCTTCTATTTATCATTCATCTCAAAAGTGACCCCTTTATTTAAATTTATATTACATATTTACTTTACATGTATGTCTTTGGGTTATAGACAAATTTCAACTTATTAGTCCAGTAGTTTCGGAGCAAATAGGCTGTGACAGACGGACAGCCAGACACACGAGTGATCCTATAAGGGTTCAGTTTTATTCCTTTTGAGGTACGGAACCCTAAAAATAATGATTATAATAAGGTTTTCACCTTATGCCCATGTGGCGGTAGCAAAACAGCCAAGCCACATATTTTGACTAAGGTGTAGAGTTAGTGAAGGGGCTTGTAGAGTTTGAAGCTTGGCTCGACAAGAGATCTGATAACTTTTTAACAGTGCGAGTCTTAGGCTTATGGTTTCGTCTTAGCAACATTTTACATGAAAATGTTTTTGGTGGGATAATTTTTTACAGTATAAATATTTATTCGTAACAGTTAGTATTACCTTTTAACATGATTTTTACTGTACATCTGGGCCCTATTTCACCAACGTGACAGGTGCGACATTTGTCGACATCACTGTTACTGACGTCACAGGCCTTTATAGGCTACGGTAACCGCTTACCATCAGACGAGCGGTGTGGTTGTTTGCCACCAACCAGTGTTGGGCGTAATTAATTACTCGTGTAATTTAATTACTAATTTAATTACATGTAATTAAAATGTTTGTAATTTAATTACATAAAATTTAATTACATGTAATTAATTTTTCTGTGTAATTTGCAATTGTGATTACATTAATTAGTAATTAAATTACTCAATTACTTTTCATTTACATTTACATATTTTAATAATATGCAAATATGAACAAATTTACTTGTAGTAATTATAAAGAAAAACTTTTATGAATTCCATTATACGCTGGATAACGTTATAACATATTTTTTATCCCTGGAATCATATCTTTACAGGGTACATTGAATATGGCTGTCGGCGCTTACGTCGCGTAGCACCGCATTAGTATTGGGGCGCCGGTAATAATGACGTAAGCGCCGACCTAAGGTGCCTTTCGGGTTGGACTGTAGCAAAGGGGGGGCTGGGACTTGGACAATTGTCACAAGAAATACGACAGTTTTCACGAAATTCCGACACAGAACTCATTTACTGTCAAGAATTACCGAAAGTTCTTTGAAATCTTGTGTCAATTGTCATCATTATCATCATAAACATCACAAGAAAGATACCTGTTTTTTGCCGATATAATAAAGTTTTTTTTTAATAATACAATGATAGTGACAAACAGGAATAAGGCCCGTCCGATGGTAAGCTATAACCGTAGCCCATGGATGCCTGTGACGTCAGCAACAATGTTACGTTGGTGAAATAGGGCCCTGGTGCTACATTACGACACCGGTGCTATAATAAGCACATTAAAACACTCCCTTTGGCCGTGTTTTAAAATTCGTCATTCGTTGCAAAATTTCAATTTTTCGCACTTCTATCGTAAATAACTACCTATGTATTAATAAAAAAACTTACCTATATAAGTAAGTTGTTACTGCTACTACTGTTAAAAAGTATGTGTCTAAATGTTATTAGACTTTTTGATTCTTTAAAACGTCTTTAGGTCAATAAAGCAAGTGAAAAATTATTAGAGTTAGACCAAGAAAAGTCTGCAGCGATTTGGACAGCCCACGCAGTGAAGGTGTTATTTATAAGTCATAATTTCATAGAAGTTTCTTCAAATCGGCCTTATTAATGAGAGATTAAAAATATTCAAAATTATCTTAAAATATTTTAATCTATTATTTCATCTCATACGTTCAATAAGGCCCGGGACTGGACCTTTTTACCTGCACTGACAGTGGATCTTCTTAGCAACAAGTACAAATTCAGAATAATAGGGAGCAACTGCTATTTTTGAATGCTGGGCCTTGTTACCCGCCGGGCCTCATATGCCTGCACCTCACCTACCTTATTTATTTGTTTTACAAGGGGAAAATTTGTTGATTAATCGTGCTAATATTGATACCCAAACAAGCGAAACATTCTAAAATTGAACCACAAGCGTAGCGAGTGGTTCGTAAAGTTGAACCTCGAGCGTAGTGAAGGTTTAAATAAAATTTTCACTACATCAGCTCGTAAAGGCCCTCTTGATTGTTCGAAACGGATAAGAAGAGTGGCATTTAATTTGATGCAAATTTTGAGTTGTTTCCGTAGGTATACTCGTAAAGCTCAGTTGGTTGGTAAAATTGACTTTAACATATTCAACACCAAGAACCCGACTGTCGGGTACACTGTTCGTAGCGACTACGCGCTACATACGACGAAACCGTGGCTACGCGCTACGAGCGTAACCCGTAGCACTTAGTGGTATTGAATGTGTTAAAATTATAAATATTGAATAACGATAGTTTGAAATTGATTTAAATGATAAAGTAAATATTATCGGAGATATATATATCGGATATCGCTCTTAAACAAAAAATATATGTCGCTAGTCATTTATAACCTAAAAGCGCCAAATTACGCAAAATTATATTGAAATGACACCTGTCTATTGAATTTGGAGAATACTTTAACAAGGGTGGTTATCTGTATGACAATGCACCTAAAATAATTTTCAAATGTATCTATTATTTCTATACTTAACACGATAACGAATTCTACGTAAACCAGACCGCGGGCAATCCCTAGTACATATAGAAATAAATAAGTGTAGGTAAGTTTCCAGTAGTGTACCTACTATTAACAATATAACTATTTACCATTGATAATAATTTTATAAACGTTTTGCGTATTTTTTACGGGCACCGCGCTAATCGCTAGCCCGCCACCGTCGATCGCTGCCTTCTGCCACGGAGCACAGCGCGGCGCGCGAAAACGCCGCGCGTTTGAAATGTAACTCAATATAAGCGCGGAATGCATACTTACGTATCAGTATTTAGTGTCGCCGTGATTTTATATTTCTAATATTTTGTGTGGGAACTAAGATCTTTATTATGACCGTGTAATATTAACTCTACAAACTTTAATTCAATATTGGCTATACTGCTTAACCAGAAATCAATATCTAGACAAGCACATTGTCTACATTTCTAACTTTTTACAAGTATACTAAGTTGATAGATAATATCGTAATTTTACAATATCAGCTACTTTAATTCTTTATTGACAAAGTAATTCGTGTTTTTACGTTCACCAGAAAGCAGCTGTTCCAGATTTCTAAAAACCGAATATTGTGAATAAATTAAAGTGTTATTGAACATGTTACAGTTTTTTGTAACTTTAATTTTATATTTACATAGTTATTTAGCAAAATTGAAATATTTAAATATGGCCGAACGCTCCACCTATAATTTTCTAATATTTTACATAAATGTTATTTAACATGCATGCAATAACATATCAAAAAAGAAAAAACTTTAATGTTATCAAAACCCATTTTTGTTCCACCGCTGGTCTATATGCATATGACGCATCGCCACTGGAATATATTTTTAGCGACTGTAACATACGTACGTCGACAAGACACACAACAATTGTTTACATAGCTGTTAACCAAGGTGTAACCTTTATGTCTATGGCCGATTAGAATTAAAAAATAACCATAAAATAAAAAAGTCTACATCTACACCTTATCTGCTAAGAATGCTGAGAATGCTCTATGGCGCGTTAAGTCCACGTATTGTACAATGAATTCTCTGTTGTGCAATAAAGATTTAAATAAATAAATAAAAAAACCGGCCAAGTGCGAGTCGGACTCGCGTTCCAAGGGTTCCGGACATTACCCAATTTTTAACAATGTATTTTTTATATGTGAAACGCGAGTGAATTGCCTTTAAAAAACTCGTAGGGGTCGGATCAAAAACTAAGTAATTAGTGTCGGACTTGACGCTTGACTGCATATTTCTAATAGGTTTTCCTGTCATCTATAGGTAAAGAACTATTTTGTATATTTTTTCAAAAGAACCCCGTACCAAAAGTATGGAAAATGTGGTTTCAGTTAAATATTCTGAGATTTTGATATAATATAGATTTTAACGTCCTGAACAAAAGTCTCTATGGGGGCTACCACTGTTGCGGAGTCCCTTTCAGAGTTACGACTGATTTTATACCCTCAAGGAAATCGACTCTAGTACCAATTCGCACCTTGTAACAGTGACAGTAATATGACACCTCCAGCGTCTTTTTCAAGTGCAAAATAAATATTTAAAAATATATATATATTTTACGGAGTTCTTATTACAACGACATACAAATCATTGGAACATATTTTTGTGTGGAACATATTACTGTAAAAATATGGGTGCATTTTAATGCACCCATATTTTTACAATAGACTGTACCAGACAAAACAAACTATTAATAACGGCTAAAATTAAAGAAAAATAGTGTTACTCGTTAAATCTTATCTACATATATTTACATATTTTCATAGATACACATGTACACTTTTAAACTCGGTTTATTGAGGGTTCATTTCTGTTCGCACAGTCAAGTATGTGGTTTAAGAAATAGTAACGTGGGCTTCAATTCTAAAAGTAGTAGCCCGGAAATGTCCAAGTGTCCAACACAACATCAAGATGATGCGGGTACATAAATGTTAAATTCAATGAAGACGTTTGTTCTTGCATTGAGGTTCAACCGGGGATGGTTTTCTGGTGAGTTGCAAATCATGCAAGTATTGCTCCACCTTTGCCTCAGAACGTTTAAAACAATACAATCATCGCGACGCAGCTCCTCCGACTCTGTATTTAGCAATCGGTCACAGTTAATACATACACGGGACTCATTGTTAAACTCAGCCGGGATGTTGTTCATACTTTCTCGGTATGAAATCGCCATCTGAATTTTTTCGTCGTTATTTTCCGGTATCCGCCGCAAAGCACGAGGAACATAGGCATTATTGCAAACAAACCAATGTCCTCTAACTAATAGTAACGCCATTCTACTTTACTCTTATCTAAACCTTACTTAAATATTCTTATTCGGTATATATTCACATTATTATCAATAAATATTATGTTATTTATTAATAAAATACGAAGTGCACATGACGCACGTTTGAAGTTGATATTGCACTCATTTTCCCTTTCGTCAAATGGCCAGCTTATCGCAAATATCGCAATATAGGTTCAATCTAATGTCAATTGTTTAAATAAATAGTTGGTAATTGCATCTAATTAATGATTTGTTATCTGATACAAAATCAGTCGTAACTCTGAAAGGGACTCGGCAACAGTGGTAGCCCCCATAGAGACTTTTGTTCAGGACGTTAAAATCTATTTATTATATCTAAATCTCAGAATATTTAACTGAAACCACATTTTCCATACTTTTGGTACGGGGTTCTTTTAGAGCCAGTAGTTTCGGAGCAAATAGGCTGTGACAGACGGACAGACGGACGGACAGATAGACGCACGAGTGATCCTATAAGGGTTCCGTTTTTTCCTTTTGAGGTACGGAACCCTAAAAAATAAGTGTAATTATTGTAATTAACAAGACATCCTTCAAACCATTCGTGCGTTCTTTTTCTTTAGTCCCTCGCGATATTCTGAACCGCACGCACGCGGGCGTTCGCGCCAAAACACTTGCCAAACGTAAACGTTAAAAAAGTTAATTTTGTTACGTTCAGAAACATATAAATAGTGTTTTTTACGTGTACCATCGTGTACCAGTGTTAGTCGAAAATTAAATGTGTAACGAAAATAGAATTTTAATTTGAGTTTCAAGGTGAAATACGAGTCAAAAATATAGGTATTAGTTTTTATTAAACTAATTTTCCTTGTTTACGATATTTACTAGTTTTTAGGCTTCTGTACCTCAAAAGACCGAATGAAACGGAAGAAATGGAACGCTTAGGATCTCTCGTGTGCCTGTCTGTCTGTTTGTCCGTCAGTTTCAGCCAATATCCTCTGAAACTGGATCGATTGAGTTGAAGTTTGATACATAATTAGAATAATTACAAGTACACGATGATTTTGAATCGGTGATCAGGATCATTTTTTTCTTACTCAGTAATTGATGTAGATCACATTGAAGTCGTAATTACATGAAAAGAAACTTGTTTTTTTTAATCATATTTTTAATTTTGAGATCAATTTTATCCTAAAATCCTTGTCACTCTACTAATCGGTATCTATGAGTTATAGCCTCTGTACAAACTTAACGGCAATTGATAATTTATGAGTAATACCTACTTGTCATTGTCATTGTCATATGCATAAACAAAGTCATAGATCCGTCAAATTTCCCGCCATATCGATGGCACTTGACGTATCGTAGTTACTTCATGTAGGATAACCATGTATTTAGTGGTTATAAGTTTTAATTATGTTTTAACTTTTAATTAATTAAACAATGAGATAATTGAGTGAGACTAATAAATAAGTTTAATTTGGGCTAGATATTAATATTTTTCTACCCTTGATCACCGATCATATAAACCGTTTTCGAAAAAAATGCAAAATAATGACTAAAAAATTCGGTTAGTATTCTCATTATACACAGACAAGAAGTTAAGAGAGAAATAATATGCAAATTAATATTTAATATATTCTGTGTCTTTTTTAATTGGTAATAATAAATAAGTTACGTTTAAATACCTTTGAAGACGTACCAATGAAAACATAATTTAAATGTTATTATACTTTAAAACAATGCGGTTAACAGTTGTCTAATCTTGTAAAGAGTTATTGCAAACTCAAATTACATCTCTTATATAAATCTACTCCTTGTTTATGTTCTTATTTATTGGTAACTATAAATTAATAAGGGTTCATCCATTAATTACGTCACGCGAATTTCTAGGTTTTTTTACCCCTCCCTCCCTCCTTGTCACACTTGGTTACATTTGGCAAAACACGGCACGGGGGGAGGGCCGTGGTGTAACGTCACATTTTTTCAACGAAATCGGCTAATCTATATTAATTTATTAAGTATCAAAATATTTTTGAAAAAAGAAATATTACCTAGTAATTTTATAACCCAAAACTGATAGGGAAAGAAAATTAAATGAATAAAATCGATTATCATTCCAAAAACTTGCTATTTAACTGTACAGCAAATAAAATAATTAAAATAAGTTTTCGGTTAGGTACTGATGAAGTTAAAGTGATTTCACAAAGTTTGTGACTCCCCCCTCCCCCTTGTCACAACATCGGGAAGTCTTGGAGCGAAATGAAGCGAGAAGCTCAAGATCGATCTACATGGAGAGTCACTGAGGACGCCCTCTGCCCCATCTAGGGGACATAGGATCTTAAGTCAAGCCTCCCCCTTGTCACAACATGTCACATTTTCTTGACCCCCTCCCTCCCCCTAAACCTGTGATGTAATTAATGGATATAAAATAACCAAAGGAGGCCAAGAAATAAAATTTACTTTCAATTGAAAAAAACTCATCGCTTAATCCGTTTGGAAGCTACGATGTCACAGGCAGACATACGGAGACACACATGTAACTTATAATAGGTATCCCTTTTTTGTGTCGGATAGTAGCTTTTTAGGGTTCCGTAGCCAACATGACAAAAACGGAACCTATATAGTTCCGTAATGTCCATCTGCCCGTCCATTCGTCCATCCGCCCGTCCGTCCGTCCATCTGTCCGTCCGTCCGTTCGTCCGTTCGTCCGTTCGTCCGTATGTCACAGCCAATATCTCAAAAACTGTTATAATAAGTATATTTGAATGAAATTTGGAACATTAGTGGCTTTTGTTACTAAGTTTAGAAGATAAAAATAAAAAAATATATAATATTATTAATATTACATGTATTTTGAGCGCACACCACACATATAACTAGAAGTATACAAATGTTTTTGAGTTTTTTTACAGGTCTTTAAAAATAAGGTTACCTAAGGTTTCTAAAAAAGTTTTTTGATGAAATAATACTTTTTATAATAATCGCTTGCTTTAAAATAATAGCTGACTATACCTACCTTATATGTATGGCAAGCGGAAGACCTACTTTTACTTTTCATTCACTTCCTTTGATGTCCTTGTCACTCTTGCATACTAAATTGTGTTTTACCTCCGTTACGATCTAAATTGAATCGTATTACGTAAGGTTTAGAATTGGAAATCGTATTGCGGGGATTCACGCGAATTAAATTGTTAGATAATATTCGATATACGGTAAACTGAGGTAGGTTTTATCTAGTAAATTCGAAAATAAAAATAACAGTTGCACTGCGTGGACAATCAAAATCGCTGCAGACTTTTCTTGGTCTAAGTTTAAGAGTTCTTAAGGGGCCCACAGTCCGCCGGACGGTATCGGCCTGTCAGTTAGAACAAAATTTTGACAGTTCCGAACAACTGACAGGCCGATACCGTCCGGCGGACTGTTAATCAGTGGGCCCCTTTATGAAACTACTGTACCACGCCGCTGTAGCGCCGTAAAATTCACGGCGCTTACGCGCTTAAACTGAAAATCATAATTAGATTCCAAAAAAAGTAAGACAATGTTGCCACTTTTTACTAGCGCGTCTTGTATTTATGTAAAAATAAGTACTTTTTCAAATCGTAGGAGTAAAATTACCAATAAATAAATTATCTTAGCGTGTTTATTTATAAAAAGAAATTTACTATTTTACAAACAAATTATTGCAGTGGCAACATTGTCTTACTTTTTATAGAATGGTTACATATCAGAATACCGAAAATCGATTTACCTAATGTTGAATCACCTATGCTCGTTTCACCTATTTTTTAAAATGCGTAATGATCAATTAACCTAAGCTCATAACACCTAATGAACGAATTACCTATTGCACGTTTCACCTACAATTGGTTTACCTAAGCTCAGAATACCTATGCTCGATTTTCCTAAAGTTGAAACACCTAATACTCGAAATACCTAAAGCTAATATACCTAATACACGAAACACCTAATGTTGATATACCTAATGCACGAAATACCTAAAATCGGTATACCTAATGATCGAATTGCCTAAAGTTAACATACCTACTGCACGAATTACCTAATGATCAAATTACCTAAAGTTAACATACCTAATGAACGAAATACCTAAATTCGATACACCTAATGCACGAAATACCTGAAGTCGATGCACTTAATGAACGAAATATATACCTAAAATTAAAAATATAATTATTGTTTAGTAGAATATTATTAGGACATACATTTGGTATACATTTTTTAGCCAAATCATTCAATTGGCTTACAATTTTTTATTATAATATAAGGTCTAGTCATTTGCCAGAGTCGAGATAGGTGCGACGACGAGCAAAGCGAGGAGGAGCGTGTTAGGTTCACTGCGACCAAACAGTGCCAAAACCGACTTTTATTTCATCGTCATGATGTTAACTTACAAATATTAAGTTTTTGGTAAGATAAGATAAGATAACTAATTTTGTATTAGACTTACGAAATCATTCTACTACCTAAATAGTAGCGTTTCAATAAGTGTAATATTAAGTTGTTATCCAAACAATCAGTTTCTACTGTATGGTTGGGAAATCATACGATTTATTGGGTGGAGTTGCCACTTGATCATTCAGCAAAATGATATGATATTTGTACTAGGTATATAAACTTTAGGTATTCCGTGTATTAGGCATATCGACATTAGGTAATTCGTTCAGGAAGTATTTCAATTTTAGGTATTTCGTGCAATAGGTTTAACAGTTTTAGGTATTTCGTCCATTAGGTAAGTCAAGTTTAAGTACATCGTTCATTAGGTATATCAGCTTTAGGTGTATCGTCCATTAGGTATATCAGCTATAGGTGACTCGTGCATTAGGTATAATAGCTTTAGGTGAAACGTGCAGTAGGTAAAACGTGCATTAGGTATATCGTGCATTAGGATAGGTTATAGTAGTATACCCTATAATGGACACGGAACCAGTAATGGGACAAAAAAACTCAATTCCTCTAAAATAAGTATATAAAAGTAGTTTATAAACACTGGATATATGTTTATCATAAATAAGAGTCCTAGAGCTGATTATGTTTGAATTTTTATTAAATTCGGTTATTTTTTAAGAAATGTGCGTCAACCCAAAAGTTGTCGTGCCACTGAAAAAAAATATCACTAAAAATTCTTAACAAATTCGCTAAGAGAGGCGAGTTAATTTATTAAATTTTAATTAATTAATACTTGATGAAAACTAGAATGTGTTTTGTTAATTGCATTTACCATGAGATAAGGTATACAACACACTATGTTGTGACTCCACAGATGTAAAAAAATAGTGGTATTTGGCCCAATCCCATTATAGGAGCTGTAAAACTGCATACCTCCTATGATGGGACAATTGACATAATGATGCTTGCCATGCCATAATTTCATGTTTTAAACAATACAGAAGTAAAATGTAGTTACGAAATATGTCAACCAGGAGGTATTCTCGGACTTAGGATAAATTAATATCGTTTTTCCAAACTTTTATTTAACTTGCCTTGTTAGTTAGTGTGGGTCAAATCTTGGTAGCTGAATTTGACCCACTTTTCGATTTCCGATTCAGTTGAAATTTTGTGTAAGTACGTAATTAAGTATGCAAATCGGATGATAATGCAATATTATGATAACATGGACTTGATCTGATGATGGAGACAGGAGGTGGCCATGGGAACTTTATCGCAATAAACCCTAACTAATTGTGTTTGGGTATATTAGAATTGTCTCGATAAATCTAATACAATAATAATTGGCTGTGGAAAGAAAAATACATTCAGCGATAAAAGCTTATACCAAAAATTGATTTTTTTGCCATAACTTATTCCCCATTTCAATATTTTATACTGATAGAGCAATGTCCATTATAGGGGGCCCATTACTGGATCCACGTCCATTACCGGGGGCCCATTACTGGAGCTTTGGTGTCCATGACTGGAGAAAAAAAACATAGTTTTAATTTGTTAATTATGTGGAAACTCATTGCAGTATCTTTGATACAACACGCCTAAAACATGAAAGGCGGATAGGACTTTCATCTTTTAACACGCTAAGCGGAAGACCATTTACATGTACAAGGGAAATATCATAAATACTCCAAATTTCCTCTTAAATGTCCCATGACTGGTGCTGTTACTATATTTGAGCTTAGGTATTATAAACTTAGGTCAGTCAATGTTTAGGTAAAATAATCGATAGGTAATTTAAAAATAGGTGAATCAAGCATAGGTGATTCAACATTAGGTAAATCAGTTTTCGGTATTCTGATATGTAACCTTTAGAATGTAATTACGACTCGGAGTTTAGGTCGCGAGATTCACGCTCCGCTTCTATGGTTTGTTGTCAAAACAACAACAACTCATGGCGCAAAATACTGGTTCTCCGTGCTGGTTCCATACGTAGTAATAATATAGTTCAATTAAAGTTCAATGCTTTGTTTGGAATTTGAATTCGATTACCTACGTCAAAGATAATTAATCCTAATTTCAATGATTTAGCTCATAGATAGTCAATATCTTATCATTCACGTGTTTTATTAGATAGCTACAATAATTAGGAATTTTAATATAGGTATGCATTATTATTTATTACCTATATGTACTGATAAAGGTGTTTTTCATGATTTATGGGATTAAGGGCGATTGTCCATAGATTACGTCATCGATTGTTGACGATTTTTCCCCCCTAAAATCATGCTTCGAATGACCCCGCCGTTTCCTCCTACGTCATGCTACCATCATCCGATGTCCAGACCCCCCCTAATTTTAAATGACGTAATTTATGAATAGCCCCCAACGGGCAAGCTTTAGGTTCTTTTTTTTTTAAGTTTTATTATGTTTATTTATTTCTTTCTTGTTTTT
Organism: Cydia splendana; assembly: GCF_910591565.1. Lineage (NCBI taxonomy): Eukaryota > Metazoa > Arthropoda > Insecta > Lepidoptera > Tortricidae > Cydia > Cydia splendana. The sequence goes on from NC_085984.1 coordinate 5,941,187, forward strand.
ATCAATAAAGTACATTTGAAATATGATATACTAATGACTTTGGTGTCAGTGTCAGTTCTTTAAAATATAAAATACCTACTGTCTTTCCAAATAATTCTATATTCTTTTATCGCTGACATTATTCGTTTGATCTGCCTAAAATTCCGCATATTATTAATCTACATGTCTTATCAGACCCCGGCGCACTTATCTATATGTCAGTACCTACGCAACGTGTGACGCTGAGCCTTGCCCCCTAAAGACTCCCTAGGATTAACATTAGGTGTATACCTAGTGTTGTACCTTGTACCAAACTTATTGATAAACTGTCAAAAAACAAAACAGTTTGAAGTTTTTGGTCGATTATTTTAATTTTATATCCTTTTTGCTATCGCGGTATCGGTATCGGAAGACCGCGAACGAGATGGGCGGACGAGATAATCAAAATAGCTGGTCTTAACAGGATGCAAATAGCCCAGGATAGAACAAACTGGGCATCTTTGGAGGATGCCTTCACCTGCAGAGGGGTTCTTGCAGATTAACTATTTTTAAAGTCTCACAAAAATAAAATCTTAATATAAAATTAGTATTTAAGTAAAAAATGTATTATGTTACGGTCGCAAGAAATAAATTTTTTTATTTTTTTTATTTAGACTTTTTGCTGACTGTAGGTACCATTCTTCAGTAATTCAATGAGGTTACATTGTTTTATTTTAGGTAGTTAATATATTCTAATAGCTTATATGCAAATACAGTTGTGACATACGGTGTCAAGTAGCGGTACTGATAGTTCCACTACTTGACGTTAGATGTCGACTACGAAATAACTCGCGTTTTGGTAAGAATACTGATGTATGGTGTTAGCATTAGCACTCTTTCTTTACTTATATTTCTCTATGCTGAGACGGAGTTGAGAGGATTTGTTGGGAGCATTAGTTGAAAGAGGGGGTATTACTGCAATGTTCTGCCGCCAGAGTGCAGCACTAATTTGTTTAGGCCCCTCGCCCACGGCGACTTTTTGTAGCGATGCAGTAGCGACGCTGTCGCGCGTTCGCATAGATACAGTCGCGATGCGGTCGCTAGCTGTGCCCTGGCCCACACAACACGATCCAGTCGCGATGCAAACGCGATACCGTCACGCTTCTGTCGCGATGCAAACGTGATACCGTCGCGCTTCTGTCTCGATGCTAATGCGATACCGTCGCGCTTCTGTCGCGATGCAAACGCGATTCAGTGAAGCTATGTATGTCATCCGACACGGCCGCGCATTTGCATCGATACAGTCGCGATGCTGTAGCGCGTTGCAAGTGCGACTAACGCGCGTTAGTAGCGATGCTGTAGCGCGTTAGTAGCGATGCTGAAGTGCGTTGGCATCGCTTCTGTAGCGCGTTGCAAATGCGACTAACGCGCGTTAGTAGCGATGCTGTCGCGCATTTCATAAACGCGCGACAGCATCGCTACAAAAAGTCGCCGTGGGTGAGGGGCCTTAGTACCTAAACCATAGAGTAACTTATACATACTAGGCCTTAAACAGTTTTTTGACAAGTTTTCACTATGACATTGATGCATCAAGGCGGTTTACAGGTGGCCTACCGCGAAACGCGAAAATCGTTTTTTTTTATCTGCCTCTTTATTGATCGAATAGGCAAGAGTGACAGAGAGACAGAAACCGAACTTTCGACTGTCGTGTTTCACGGTGAAACACGACAGTCGCTTAGTGACGCCCTCTACTCAGAGTTTTGCGTAATATTCATATCACATCTCTTCTCCGCTTCGCTCCTTTTCGCCCCATCACTACGCGTAAGCAAATTGCTAGGTTTATCTTATCAAGGCATAATTAAGTCAAGCGCAGTAGTAATCGCGGGCGCACCGGAATCACAGGTAATTTTACAATAACATGTTTTTTACACGCTAAGTACGTTTTATTACTAGGATTTACGTTTCGTATCGTTACTTTTGTCATGGGGCCCAATTACCTAAATCACTGAAATTGAAATTACTTTAGGTGCTGTAATCCAGAACCCCTACTGTACATTCCATTCGATAGCCATACGGTTGTGACGGACATACGGTTAACCGGTTTTTTGTAATAGCTGCCATGGAAAACAGTAGTAAGTAGCATGTTTTCAAAAAACAAATTTTCTTCGTTTTCCTCAAGTTTCACACACGTGTGTTCGCTACGCGCATTATACTCGTATAAATATAGTTATTTACTTATTAAGATATAGATATCTTGGTGTGTGTTTACGTTCTCGTGACTTGCTTTCATAATATCTAGCTAGATGCTATTTCTCAACAGCAGTTATCCTTAGATATCAAAGTTATTAAAATTTATACCTAGAAGGAGTAATATAAAGGTCTTCGCACATTATAACAATTCCACGCCAACGCGGCAGCAACTCTACTCACACTCTCGATGAGTAGTCAACTAGTTGATCCACCCAATGGTCACTAGTGGACAACGCGGTGTCAACGAGTGGACAACGCGGTGTCAACGAGTGGACAACGCGGTGTCAACGAGTGGACAACGCGGTCCCAACGAGTGGGTTATTCAACAGACAACTCGTCTAACCTCAGTTTTCGGTTGAATTTTGACCAAAGAAGTCGTGTGCTTATGAAATGTCGAACTTTACATTCAGTGAACTGGCGATTATAGCTATTATACTTGATAATGAAAATGAACGAAACAGCAGGAAAAGAAGATATTGGGTACATGATATGTTGCGACAAAGGAAATCAGAAGGGGAATATTGGAATATCCGGAAACGTCTGCTAGATGACGAAGAAAAATTCTATATCTATTTCCGTATGCCGAGATACTTGTTTTATTATGTACTTAATATTATTGAGGACGACATCTACAAAAGAAACACGCGATTTAGAGAAGCTGTATCACCGGAAGAAAAGCTGGCAGTGACATTAAGGTAAGCAATAAGAAACTTTTTTATAATTTATATGTATTTATTTATATATCAAGTTAAAGGATAAATCAAAGCAAAGCAATTTTACTTTAGTTGTGTTAAACCATCAACCCTCGATTCTTCCATAGGCGTTGTATTTTGCTGTTGGGTGCTAGCGGTGCTACTACCGGTAGTACCTGCATTTAGGTTTTGAGTTGTGTAGCCAGAAGTTCCTGGTGCAAAAAAATCTTCATAGTAACAGTTTCGATTATTTTTCAGTTCTTGTATTTCAGCTTCCGAAACTAAATTAAAAATTCTTGACTTTAAAAGTGCTTGATTATAGGTAGATAATTTTTTTACTGTGCTAGAAATACTTAAAAAAAAATTTATCCATTTCGTCTTTCTGCTTTCCATCTTCATCGTTTTTGTTTTTTAATAAATATTCCATTAAGACCGCCGATGCACTTGTTTCTTGCAATTTCTTTCGTTTTGTCGTTTTTGGAATGTCAGGAAACACTGATCTAGATGATTCGTACATAGACACCGAAGATTCAGGACGCTCCGAGGTAATTGACGAGTCTTGAGATTCTTCATTATTAGTCACATTGGCAAGAATTTCAGATAAGCTATTTTCATCATCACCATCATCTGTGTTGTCCACTGACGTCACTGTAGACCGTTCTTTATAATGTGGTAATAAAAAAGACATTTCAGTTTCATATTGCCATTTTTTATTAGTATTAGCACTCTGACCACTTTTAGTTGCTTTCTTTTTAATGGCTCTTCTATGATATTCCCTTAAGTTTTGCCATATCTTCTTACATTCTGACGCTGTAACAAAATAATATAAATATAAAGAAAAATTGGTTGTTTCAGGTACTTGATTAGTGGCTGTTCATTTAGGACTATGAGTTCAAGCTTTCGGTTAGGCGAAAGTACCATCCGGTCGATATTAAAAGATGTGTGCAATGCGATTATAAATACAATGAAGGGGAAGTTCATGCCCACACCTACTACCGAAGACTGGAAAAGAATCGCAGATGGTTTCAATAAAAAATGGAATTTTCCAAACTGTATAGGTGCCATCGACGGCAAACATGTAAACATAATTGCCCCTCCTAGCAGCGGCTCGCTATTTTTTAATTATAAAAAACACTTCTCTATCGTCCTCATGGCTATCGTCGATGATAGATACAGATTTATAGCTGTCGATATAGGGGCCTATGGCAGGAATAGTGATGGCGGAATTTTGGCATCGTCAAGATTAGGAAGAGCGATTGAAATGAATACATTTAATATTCCAACTGACACACCATTACCTGGTACTGAAATAATAATGCCACATGTTTTTGTAGCCGACGAAGCGTTTCCTTTAAAAAGGAATTTATTGCGACCATATCCACGTTCAAGTGGCATTTCAGAAAAGGAAAGAATATACAATAATCGCTTATCGCGAGCTCACAGAGTAGTTGAAAACGCGTTCGGCATCTTATATCAAAAATTTGGAATTTATAATAAGAATTTGCATTTACACCCAAAATATGTTGATATTGTGGTCTTTGCGACGTGTATTTTACACAATGTCATGCGGTGTTATAATATAACATCCGATGATGAAGTCAACACAAGGCAGAGTTCGGCCAATAATGATGATGAACAGAGATTACTAAGTACACTTCCAGAAGATATAAGTGAATCTTCGGCATCTGCTTTTGAAACTCGTGATATGTTTGCAACTTATTTTCAATCTCCCAAAGGACGAGTTCCGTGGCAGCATTTAATATAGATCATGGATAATTAATATGTAATAATCATAAGAAGTTGGTTATAATATTATTGGCTTATTAAGAATATTAAACAAGTTTCTATACTAAGGTGGGATTTTATTACTGACTAGCTGTGCCCGCGGCTCCGCCCGCGTGGAATTCGGTCTGTGTCGGTAAGCGGCTAATTTCTAATCCTAATTTCTCTCCCTCTCACCTGGAGGCGGAACTTGAAGTAAAGTTGACAGATGGATATGCTAGAGGACTGTATCCACTGTGTCCAGATAAAATATTTTACAATTACCTTATTAAGCCCCAAGAGTCTAGGCTCTTAAATAGAATTAGGCTCGGGGGCTAAAGAGCTAAATAGCCTTTTAGCCTTTTAGGCGTCAAGAGATGAGGCGAGCCCTAAAAAAAGAGCTAAAAGGCTCGAGTCCTTTGGATCACTACCTTTATCATATGTTAGAAAGTCATTGAAAACGCGAGCGAATGAGCGCGACAATTTTTCGATGTAAAAAAACGCAATTCGATAGACAGTTGAACATGTTTACTTTTAGTATGGAAATCAGTCACATCATTATATCACGAACATTGAATGTCACCTTTATCATATCTTAGAAAGTTATTGAAACCGCGAGCGAAGCGAGCGCGAAAATTTTTCGATAAAAAAAAACGCAATTGGACAGACAGTTGTACATGTTTACTTTTAGTATGGAAATCAGTCACATCATTATATCACGAAAATTGAATGTCACCTTTATCATATGTTAGAAAGTCATTGAAAACGCGAGCGAAGCGAGCGCGAAAATTTTTCGATATAAAAAACGCATTTTGATAGACATTTGTACATTTTTACTTTTAGTATGGAAATCAGTCACATCATTTTATCACGAAAATTGACAGTGCCGCAGCAGTAACGTTGCAACAGAGTACCTAATGCTGCTGCAGTCGCCACCCGAATGTCACCTTTATCATATGTTAGAAAGTTATTGAAAACGCGAGCGAAGCGAGCGCGACAAATTTTCGATATAAGAAAACGCAATTGGATAGACAGTTGTACATGTTTACTTTTAGTATGGAAATCAGTCACATCATTATATCACGAAAATTGAATGTCACCTTTATCATATGTTAGAAAGTCATTGAAAACGCGAGCGAAGCGAGCGCGAAAATTTTTCGATATAAAAAACGCGTTTTGATAGACAGTTGTACATTTTTACTTTTAGTATGGAAATCAGTCACATCATTTTATCACGAAAATTGACAGTGCCGCAGCAGTAACGTTGCAACAGAGTACCTAATGCTGCTGCAGTCGCCACCCGGATGTCACGTTTATCATATCTTAGAAAGTTATTGAAAACGCGAGCGAAGCGAGCGCGACAAATTTTCGATATAAGAGAACGCAATTTGATAGACAGTTGTACATTTTTACTTTTAGTACGGAAATCAGTCACATCATTTTATCACGAAAATTGACAGTGCCGCAGCAGTAACGTTGCAACAGAGTAATGCTGCTGCAGTCCCTGACCGAATATCACCTTTATCATATCTTAGAAAGTTATTGAAAACGCGAGCGAAGCGAGCGCCAAAATTTTTCGATATAAAAAAACGCAATTTGATGGACAGTTGTACATTTTTACTTTTAGTACGGAAATCAGTCACATCATTTTATCACGAAAATTTACAGTGCCGCAACAGTAACGTTGCAACAGAGTACCTAATGCTGCTGCAGTCGCCACCTGAATGTCACCTTTATCATATCTTAGAAAGTGATTGAAAACGCCAGCGAAGCGAGCGCGAAAATTTTTCGATATAAAAAAACGCATTTTGATAGACAGTTGTACATTTTTACTTTTAGTATGGAAATCCGTCACAACATTTTATCACGAAAATTGACAGTGCCGCACCAGTAACGTTGCAATAGATTACCTAATGGTGCTGCAGTCGCCTCCCGAATGTCACCTTTATGATATGTTAGGAAGTCATTGAAAACGCGAGAGAAGCGAGCGCGAAAATTTTTTGGTATAAAAAACGCATTTTGATAGACAGTTGTACATTTTTAATTTTAGTATGGAAATCAGTCACATCATTTTATCACGAAAATTGACAGTGCCGCACCAGTAACGTTGCAACAGATTACCTAATGGTGCTGCAGTCGCCACCCGAATTTCACCTTTATCATACCTTAGAAAGTTATTGAAAACGCGAGCGAAGCGAGCGCGACAATTTTTCGGTATAAAAAAAAACGCAATTTGATAGACAGGTGTACATTTTTAATTTTAGTGTGGACACATTATTTTATCACGAAAAGTCCTGCAGCAGTAACGTTGCAGCAGAGTAATGCTGCTGCAGTCGCCAACCGAATGTCACATTTATCATATCTTAGAAAGTTATTGAAAACGCGAGCGAAGCGAACGTGTAAATTTTTCGATAATTTTTGGTGCCCCTAGACAATGGTGCCCTAAGCAAGTGCTTATTTTGCTTAAAAGAAAATCCGGCACTGCAAATGACAGAGGTCAATGTTTTTTTTTTTCAAAGTACCCACCTTCGTGGCCATTATTAAGTGCTTAAGGAGGCGATACGTATGAATATGGATTTGATATGGATGCGATATAATTACGATTAGGTATAATTCATGACGGAGAAAATAAATAATTTTAAAAAAATTTATGCAATTATACGCGTGTTGATATGTGTGTTTATTTTACCACTACGTAACTATGTAAACTCATTTTTAGTTTTCTTGGTTACTTAATGTTTACTCAGCTCCCCAAAAGATGGCACTGTGCAATGAGGGGCAATTAATTTACTGTCTTTTAATTTTGTTGTATTATTAAATCAACACAATTATTCAATTAAATTTGTTGATATCCGTACGATTAATTGAAATGTTAGAAGAGGGGTCTTCTAAACTTAGAGTTAATTTGGCAAAATCCTTCCTCGGTGGCTTATTTATGTCACATCGAATTAAATTCAGCGTCATCTGTTAGTTTACCAGGCTACTCTATAGTGTTAACACATATTTGAAAAAAGTTTGCCCCTCCTTCCTAAGTAGCGCCATACGATTCAGGGGCAAACTTAAGTCAATCGAGTGTTGTGGCTACCCCCCCTTTTAGGGGTTGAATTTTTATAGCCTATAACCTGGCCGGGGATTTTCTCGACAGATTAGTAAAGTTTTCATCAAAATCGGTTCAGCCGTTTTCACGTGATGCGCGTTCAAATAAACAGACAAACAGATAAACAGACAAACAGACAAAAATTCTAAAAACTGTTGGAACGCGTTCTGTTATCAATTCTAAGTATCCCCAGCCAACTTTTTTTCAAATATCTTCCATGTACAGACTTTCGACCCTCTTCAGCTTTATTATATGTATAGATTACCTATATTAAATGTGACGTTCCACGGGAAAAGGTACCTTATGAGGGTTTCTAGTTTCGGAGATATTAAATGTTTTGTAAAGAGGTGAAAAAATGCTCAATATTTTTTTATTGTGTGATCTGAAACCTTAATGCGTAACGTTTGTTTACCTGTTTTTATTTTTGTTATAAGTTAGTTATAAGCCTAGTAATGTCGTCTCAGAGTTTAGTAGAAAAGGTACCTTATGGAAAAAAGATTGAAAATTCCCAAAAAAACTAGTCAATACGGGAAAAGAAGTTTGGTAGAGAACTGTATTAGCATTCTGCAAAACTAATTTGATAATTTCAGTTCTGGTTGGGGCGCCTCGCAAATATTATAACCGTACATAGACCGACATCACAAATCCAAGTAGACTGCTATTATACCAAAGTTACTCTCGTCAAGTCTTTCTTAACTAGAATAATCTTCATTTGGTTTGGTCGCATGCAGTAAATCAGCCATTGGTTTGCTGAAAAATGCCAATACCCGACGCATTACCTTATGGAATATCTGAGGTCATTGAACCTCAATGCCGCTTATCTTCAATAGCAACCGAAATATATTATTGATAAGAAATAGACGATTTATACCATCTTAACCCCAAAATATTATTAGTTTATCCTAACTGTTCCATCATCATCATGCCTCATCATGTAACTTGACCACAAGGTACCTTTTCATTACATACAAATTATTGGTCTTTTTTAAGATTATTATGACGAAGAACTAATTAAATTGGGGGCAGTTTAATGTAAATTAATATTTTCTATTCATAAAAGATAAACTATAATATGATTGATATTTTGTAGTGATGTATTATTAGATTTATTTCCATAAGGTACCTTTTCGTAAATGTATGGAGCAAATACTGTTATTGTTATGTAAGTTTAAAGTGGCATAAGGGGTTAAATACAGTATTTAGTTGGGGTTTTAGGATTTATTTCATTTGAATGACAGAATTTCTTTCATATGTGCTCAGAAAAATTGATTGTGTGTCACATTAAAAGTAAAAATATTCAATTTTGTGATTTTATATGAAAAAGTCAGAAAATACATTTTCACCTCTAAATCGGTATTGTTTTTTGCTTAAACTGTCTGTCAGTGTCGTTTTCTAATAGATAAAATTTAAATCTTGAGAGCTCATTGCAATCAATCGTGAAAATGAAATAAAACTTTATTTTCAAGAGATTGGTTAGTATACACATAAATCAGTCGATATCAAAAGTTTCTATTTGCATTACAGAACAAGTCGCAATATTTTTTTAATCTCAGATATATAAGGCATTATTATTTGTAGTCAACTATGTAACTTACTTCAGGAACATAGTTTTTGAGGCGGCTAAACTTAAAACTTCTTTATCGTAAAGTTGCTCATTTCACAACATTATTTTCAAAAAATCATATCTCTGTAACTACGCAACCTAGAAGGTTGATCTTTTGTGTTATCGATAGCTTATTTATTGTAGATTACTGGGGTATGCATAACTCCATACCCGCCATAAGGTACCTTTGACCGTGGGACGTCACAAATAAACGTAAGGCACTTTATTATAACATACAGATCCTTCGATTCTATAGTGAATGATGGCGGGCGGGGGGAAGGCACGGGGCGGACGGGTGGGCTGGCAAATGGTTGCCCGTCACGCGTCAGTCGCAAACGCATAGTCGTTGCGTGGACGACGTGTGGTCATTGCGTGACAAACGTGTCGGGGTTGACCTTTAGTGTACGATGCGTAGGCCACTCGTTGTACACTACTTTATAATCATTTTTTGAAATTAAACCTTGAACATATGACACAGGGCTTAAATATCAATGTCTAGCATAGAGTCGAGTCGCCGGTGAGTTGTTATAATGTGCGAAGACCTTTAACTATACATACCGTCTATGTCTATATCTAAGCTAAAGTGATGACGTCGAGAGAAAATCAGACTAATTCTAATAGGGCCTGTTTTCACTTTGTTGTGGAATTTATTTTCTTCTGATTTCAATAAAATTTGGAGGATATATAGAGTTCCTTATTCTGTACAATATAAGCACAATTTCACTGCAAGTCGTAAAAAAATCAGCACTGACAGGCTGATATCGTCCGGCGAACTGGTAATCTGTGGGCCCCTTTACGAAAAAATATGGTGTATTTTTAGCTCAGCGGAAATTTACATTACCTGAATACATTTTCTTTCGGGGCAAATTGTGATTTCATATTTATCCCGCCCGGAATACTTTTCAAACCAGCCAAATTTAATCCAAATACCAAATAAAAAGTCACCAACTAAGGTGGTGGTACTGGTGCTCGACGCGGTCCCGTAGGTCATCTCTTGAAACTTAAGTCATTGTCAATAGAGGTGACAGCAGGGTGTCATCTATTGGGCATTAGCATGCCGAGCACTAGTACCACCACCTTATCCAAAAATCGGTGCCCACTTAGTGCTTATGCAGCGCTGGATTCGAATGCGATGAGGTAGATACATGGGGCACGTGGACAGAAGTCATAGCAATAGATGTACAAACATTTTTATTGGATTATTGTGATTGATAAGACGTTCCGATGCCTACTAAAGATTAAACCCTGATAACCGGAAAAAGAAAAAAGAAAACGCGAAAATGTCGTAAGCTCTGCAAATATAATAATGATTATTTTTATTTTATTATTAAGGTTCACCAATCTTCACCAAATTATCTTTTGTATTATACAGGGTGGCCAAAAAATAAGGGCATTCCCATTGCTAGGCAGGTTTTGGGATTATACTGAGCAACTTTTACTATGGTCAACCCCGAAATCGCGAAAAAAAATTGGCTGTTTCATACATTTTGGCTGGTCCATTTTCTAATTTTTTCGCGAATTCGGGATTGGTCCCATAGTAAAAGTTGCTCAGTATAATCCCAAAACCTCCCTGGCAATGGAAATGCACATATTTTAGGCCACCGTGTATATGTTATATGTTACACTTTTCACGAATAATTGTTTCCCGTTAGAGGGCGGGAAAGTCGCTCCATATTTTGGTACATTAAAAGTTTCATAAATAAGCTGCTTTGCTTCATAGTGGTAGGGTAAACTAGGAGGGCAAACATTTTAAGATGATTGGATTTTATTGAGGTTATTAAAGACAAATCTACTCTCTTTCTACTCTAATTAATACATATGGGGTTGTTTAAAAAAGGAATGTACGGGTTTCTAAAGGGTCGGAAACGAGCATGTGACACCTATGGGGTCGCAAGCGCCAATAGGTTACGGTAACCGCTGTCAGGTGGGCCGTGTTCTTGTTTGCCTCAGACGTCGTATAAAAAATAAGATGATAGATGGAACGAGAGAGTAGGTAGAATATAAAATAAATTGAATAGTTTTTTGTTCCGTTAGATTTATTCATACCGCTAGAATTTGTACAAAAAAATTGAGAGAAAAAATATTTGAACCTCTAACAACATTGTTGAATCAAAAGAATAATTGATTAAGATAGATGACAAGCTCATTACTCTCATAAGTTGTATTATGTAGATCAAAGCGTGGGTGTTGCCTGTATCTCTCGCAAATAATGTGTTGTTAAACTAAAATAGGTGTAGCAAGCGTGCTTTAAAAAACCCTGTGAAAAAAAACCTAACTTATACACGATGATTTTTAATCGGTGATCAGGAGTAGAAAAATATTAATATCTAGCCCACATTAAACTTATTAGACTAGGTCTCACGCAATCATCTCATTGTTTAATTAATTAAAAGTTAAAACATAATTAAAACGAATAACCACTAAATACATGGTTATCCTACATGAAGTAACTACGATACGTCAAGTGCCATCGATATGGCGGGTAATGTTGACGGGTCTATATAACTTTGTTTATGCATAATGACAATGACCATGGTATAATAATATACTCCGCCTGGTACTCCATTCCGAGATTCGCGTATGACCTAACTGACACGCGCCTACGTCATCATGCTGTTTACAGGTTCTCAAACTTTGAAATGTGGGAGAATTTTAACCAACGGTGAAAATTATTTTAACGGCATTAATTTTAAGTTATTCATGTAGAAACATAGTAAAATAAAACAAATCTAATGTATTAAATTAAACTTTATTTATCTATACAAGACAAACGTTTGAAAAACTAATTCACAGTTACACATTAATTACCAAGCTTACGGCGTGAAAAGTTTGGAAAACACTGCGACTGCTGACACTGACCGAGAAGGAAATAACAATTAACACGCGTTCGACAAGGATGACGGTCAGGGCATGAAGTTATCTAGATCCGAATTGTCAAATGTGCACAGCGCTATCCTGTGTTGCCAGTAGTATAAACAGAATTACCCGAAAGTCTGAAATTTCTTTCGTGAATCGGAAGATATTGCTAACGAGTAATTAAAAATGACGTGTTATTGTAAAATTTAAGCTAAAATACATATAAATGAAAATTATAAAATATTTTAACTTATTAACCATAGGTATAATGTACCCATGTAACATGTTATGTTGAAATAAAGTGGCAATGTTATTGTGACGTAGCCCCGTGTCACTCTGGGAATGGAAGACCATGTTTTATTAGACCATGGACAATGACAATGACAAGTTATTACTCATAAATTATCAATTGCCATTAAGTTTGTAAAGAGGCTATAACTCATAGATACCGATTAGTAGAGTGACAAGGATATTAGGATAAAATTGATCTCAAAATTTAAATTATGATAAAAAAAACAAGTTTCTTTACATGTAATTACAACTTCAACGTGATCTACATCAATTACTGAGTTAGAAAAAAATGTTCCTGATCACCGATTAAAAATCATCGTGTATATATTACATATAGACATAGACATACAAATTTACACAGAATGGCCGCTTAATCCCCGTGTTTCTTGTTTCAGATTAAAGATGGCGCTTCATTCAGTATCCTACAACATTATGCAGAAGTGCAAGCCTTGAATTGTAAACAGAAATTTTAGTGTTTTAGTGTTCGTTTAAATTAGATTAGAAAAGTTACAAAAATGGAGTCAGAAGTCAGGAAACGAGAATCTGTAAGTGATTTCCTAACTATACCCTATTTAGCGATCTTTGCTTAGTGTGCAATCAATAGTGTTAACACACATTAAATATTTCATTTCATTTAATTTTAATATTCAGTTTGAAGTAAATAGGTATGTGCCTACTTACATAATAAGTAGGCTTGAACTAGCCCAAACTCAAACATCTTTTTTGCTCTTATGGGTCAAAAACATTTTAGAAAAAGGTCACTTCTGTACACAATACAATAAAAGTTGTAGATATCCCGTTTTTCTTATTTGAGTTAAAAGTACTGAAAAAATGTATCCCGCCCGTAAAGACGCGGACGAGTTTATTTATAAATGTGGGTTTATTGGTAAACAGTGTAACGAAAACACTTTGTTTATATATGTACATAAATATAGTTATTGTTATGTCAACAAAAGAAAAAGCTGTTCAGCCAAGAGCGGATTAGATATGCCACACATACAAACTTAAATACAAAATATGCATAACTCAGAAACAATAACTATTGTGATAAACACACAAATAAATGGACACTAAATAATTACCTAAGGATAACGTTAAACAACAATCTTTTTACAGTATAAAACTAAGTCACTGCCGACAATTTGTATATATAGGTATGTCACAGGGATTTCCCTATTGTGCCAATTACCGCACTAGGGTGGTAAAGTAGCACCGTAACTGTAATAGTACCTACATTGTGCAACATGGGGCGTAAGTTGAATAGGTATTGCAAACGGGAGTAAGTTAAATCGCGACGGCTTGCCGGAGCGATTTATAGACTCGAGTTTGCAAAATTATTACGCCCCGAGACTAGTATTATATGATCTGTGCCCCGAGTTACACACAATGTTTTTCATCACACTTGCGATACAAAAATTAAGTATAAAGACAAAAAACTGTTAACTATGGCACTAGAAACTTCATAACTCCCTAGGGAGAACGCATTTTCTATAACTCCCGCTAAACTTGCGTGCAATTCCACATTTACTGAGCGAGTGTGATGAAATAGTACATTACGATACAAGTGCGGAAAGTAGGAAATTCGCAACGAGTGGAGATAAATTAAAACATGATCGAAGGGAGTGTTTTAAGTTTAAGTCGAGACGAGTTGCGAAGTACCTATTCGCACATGTATCGTACAACGTTTTACAATAGCACTCGTGGGAAACTAGTAGAGGTGTTACAAAAAAACAATTTCTCTTCTATGACATTGTTTGGTAAACTGCCGTGTTGTTTGGTATACAATAAGTTACAAGCATTCTGTAGTCAGCGACGGCAGTTTCGTGGCGGTCGTAAGCGATAACAGTTGCTATCAAATTTTATAGTTTTATACTGAGTCAAGGATTTTTTAAGTACGTATTATATAAGTACGTACTAGTGCTCGACATGCCAATGCCCAATAGATGACACCTCTATTGACAATTACTTAAGTTTCAAAATGACATGTAGGTGGGACCGCGTCGAGCACCAGTACGTTTACCTTACTGCTTTAAAAGACATCGTAGGTTTAAAAAGCTATTATTTGTTTGAGGTGCTCAAGTTGACAATCGAAAATTTAAGAGTTCTCCATTTTTTTTGCTTTTACCTAGTTTCTAGTTGTTTCTCGGTTGCTCTCATTTGCGTCGGGGTTTATAATCAGTAAACTTCTTTAAAACCATTCTTTGAAATTTGCGATCCAAACAATGACCTTGAAGTTAAATTTACGTTAAGATTCCAATTTTAAATCTCTTGACTGACTCGATATCGCGTCCGTGCGGTCCGTGGGAAATAAGGAGTTAAAGAAATTGTTACAAGTTTATGGGGACTGCAACCACACAATTTGAGAGCTATCTTTTTGATTTCAGAAAACCGCATATTAAAATTATGCTAAAATGACTTCTATGCCTATCAAATTACAATACAATTTCCGTTGTTCACAGGCAAAATCGCATAATGGAACAGAGATAGAGATGGATGATGTTCCGAAGCAAAATGGCCAAAATGGAGTCAATAGCGAGGTGAGTTACCTGTGTTGGGTTCCGTACTCAACAAGAACACTTGTAGTTCTGCTATGTCCGTCTCTTTCTTAGTATTACCGTACAGAAAGGACACTTCCTACAAAACCGAAGTTTGACAGCGATTCAGGGACGAATCCTTCTGTCCCTTTCTAATATATGGCACTATCCCTATAGGCCATTTAGGGTTGTCAAAATTCAATTTAACGTCGTGCAACGTCGTTCAACGTAACGGTCGTGCACGCAAAGGGACTTCAAGTTGTGTCAACCTTAATAATTGATCGGAGCAATGCTGAGCCGAACGGAGCCGAGAATGCCCGAAGGCAAGAGTGTCTCCCCACTGGTTACAGTATGTGCGGAAAGAGAAGAGTCCTAGAATGTACCTATTGGTTCCCTTATATGTGCTTATATTTAACGACTCTTCCCTTTCCGCACAGATTCTATGACTAAGTATACCTTAACAGCGTCTCTTATCAAGTAACTAAATTAAAATTTCCTTAACGAATGACTAACTGTAGGTAAATACGTGTTTTTCAGTCGATATTACGTGACCGTGCTGTCGATAAAATTGAAACGTTAATTCTTATCAACGTTGTTATACCTACCTAGTGGTGAATTGAGAAGAATGCAGAAACAGTAGGTCGAAATACGCAAATATCTTCTAAACTACAAGCAATTAAAATTTTGTTAGGTATTGCAGTGCTAAGGGGCTATTCATAAATTACGTCATTTCAAATTAGGGGGGGGGGGTCTGGACATCGGATGACGGTAGCATGAAGTAGGAGGAAATGGGGTCATTTGAAGCATGATTTTTGGATGATTATAGGGGGGGGGGGTCCAAAATCGTCAAAAATCGATGACGTAATTTATGGACAGCCCCTAAGGTAGGTACATACTAGGTAGGTATGATATACATTTCGTCCGAAATCCACACACAGCATCCGTAACAAACTTCGTCCAAAGTGTTCAGATTATTCATCATCCTATTCAGCCACATGCATCGGCAAAAATGAACTACCTATAGTTAACAACTTCAAAATTCCACAAGCTTTGTAAAGTAATTTTTACCTATCCGATTTAATCAAATGTTTGTATTTAAAAAAGAGTAAACAAAAGCTATCCTCAATATTGCAGGTAACCTTCGAGCCCCTGGACCACGATCCCTCTGGCTGGCTGGAGACAACCCTGGCGAGCGTGGGCAGCTCCACCGAGGACTTCTTCAAGAAGAACAGCTCCAGCTTCGGGATCGTCATGAGCTTTGTGCTGAACGGCCTCGTTATAGGATATTTTATAGGATGCTTGTATTATTATTTAGAATATAGTAAGTATACATTTTCTTTGCATGTAACTGACGTCCTACGCTTAGGTTATAGTCCAAAAGTCTTATCTTGACAGCAAGACGAAGACAGTACAGGTGCCGGCAAACTTCTTGAACATAATTCTTAATCTTTACTTACTTACTTACTGCTGTGGCGCAACGAACCGAAGTGGATCTTGGCCTCCCACACCAAAGACCGCCATGCTTAATTCTTAATCTTTAAGTTCGTTTAATCCTATCGCTATTTGCGCGACAGAGATGGAAATACAGTACAAAGTTACAATGTTGTTGTTACACTGTTGTACTGTACGTATTAAACTTAAAGATTAAGAATTATGTTTAAGAAGTTTGCCGGCACCTATAACAAAGGGCCCACGGCCAACATCGAAAAATTGAAAAACATCTGCCGCTCTATCGTTCTTGCATATTCGCGCGACAGGCAGATAAAGCTTTTTGATTTTTCGATGCTGGCGGTGGGTCCTCAACTCAAGGCCTATCTTTATATGAGAGAGCGGTCGCATCAATTCAGTAATTGGCATTTGTCCTCTGACACCAAATTTGTATGAAGTTACCGTGTGAGTTGGTGCTTAGCTCCTATCACGATACTTGGTAATATGATTTTCTGTGTACACACAGGCAATGCCTTCTGTCTTTTGTACTTCTATGACTTCATTCTTATCTTATTTTTCATCATGCTGCGGTACCGTAAAACCACTCAACTATAATAAGTCCACAAGTTCAACACGTAAATATTTTGAGTATCAGTACCTACTAAAAATCAAATACATATCAGTACCAATTTTTGGGTGTTGCCTGTTTTTTTTCTTTATGAATATGTTTTGCCGTAGAACTGCGACTGAACGAAGATATACAGATAGTTAGTTTTGGACCATGTTTGGGAGCTTTTGGACAATAGTTGGGTGGTTGTACGGTATATGTTCTTAATAACTCTTTCTGTTCCCAGCCGACGCCCCCCTCTACCTCTGCGAAGGCTTCGGCAGCCTCATCGCCTTCCTCGGCATCATATACTTCTTCCTCATCTACTTTTACGTTGTGAAGCGTTATTTCGGCGCATGGCTCTCTAAAAATGTGTACAGCAACATTGGTGCTGCTGGTAATTTCGTTTGGAGGTTTATGTGAGTATTGTTAATATGACAGCCATTTATTTTCAATGAAGGGCATTGAAGGGTCTTCTATAATTCTTCGTTGGACCCGTGTCGTATGCGACACCATGATTAAATTCACGCCTGCGAACAAATTTCTGTTTATCTACAGATTTCCTTTGATCATTTTATAATCTTCGTGATCACTTCTACTTGACTACATGTAAAACTATGTTTTCTTAGTCTCGAAATATTGTGACACCTTTTCCACGAAAGTATCTATTATTCTTCTATTTTTCAGGTGGTTAAGATTGATTTTATCGGTGGCCCTACTGGTGGGCATCGCCATATTCCTGTACGTTGACACGAGGGATCAGCCGGAGCGCCTCATCTCCCTGAGCGGGATAGGCATCATATTGCTGCTAGGTAAGAGACTTCATATTCGGCGTTTAGCTTCATAACAGGCGCTTAAGGATGTTGACTTGATATTCATTAGGTACAGGTACTATACTTTATGTATACCCGCCTGCAGACTTGACACTTTGGACAAAACTTATGTTGCGAATATAGTTCATGAATTGATTAAAAAATTACCTTCATACTTCGTGCAGTAGCTTCTGACAGTTTTGACGTTTTTGTACTGCATCAGAATTTTCGGTACCTTAAAACTCAGGTAACTTTAGTCCACAACTTACAACTATGGTCCAAATTCAAGGCTTTGACTTTTGTTTTTTAATTGTAAAGGCTCGTTAAGCATCAACGTTAAAAACTGGACCATAGTAAAGTTGTATGTAGTATAGGACTATAGTTACCTGATTTTACGGTACCAAAATTAATGTTCTTATGTCCTTACTCCTTAACTATGAAGAACAGTTAAATAATTTGTCTTTTTGAGAGATAGTGAATCTATTATTGTTATGTACTTCCCCAGAACAGTGGGAAGGCGTTTGAATGCCTGGTTGGAAAACTAAAGACACATGTAATCGTCTTATCTATGCTTGACGTTCATTGCCAGGATTCATGTTCTCCAAGCACCCTGGTCATTTATTGGTGGTTTGATTAAGACGGTGCGAGGACTCGCATGTGTTTCATTACATTGCGGTATTTGATTGGTCGGCGGAATTGGATGTTACCAATAGTCCTCAATGTAACTAAAATCGCATATGAGTTAGCGCGCCGTCTAAATCAGCGCTAAGACTAAAGAAATAATCGTCTTAAATGCTTAACGTTCATTGCCAGGATTCGTGTTTTCCAAGCACCCGAGCCGGATAGCATGGCGGACAGTATGCAGCGGCCTGCTTCTGCAGTTCACGTTCGCTCTGCTATTCATCCGGTGGGATCCGGGCCGGACAGCGCTGCAGTGCTTTTCTGATAAGGTACTAATATTAACAAAACTTCCGTGAGACACAGACTTATTAAATATAGTTGGTCAAGCAGATCTTGTCAGTAGAAAAAAGCGGCAAATTTGAAAAATGTAGGCGCGAAGGGATATCGTCCCATAGAAAATTTGAATTTTCCGCCCTTTTCTACTGACAAGATTTGCTTGACCATCTATATATTAAGAACGGGTCACTCACGCATTTTAAGTCGAAAAACGCTCGACATGTTTCACTCCGTACCGAGGAGCGTCATCAGGAGCTTGCGTTAACGGTGACGGACCGGCGCAGACTGACTGACGTGAGTGGTACTAATATTTACATGACCAGAGGGCGATTTTTGAATTTCGATCGCTCGGTTTCGTCACACAAAAATCGGTGGTAAACGACGAAATGCAAATTTTTGAAATACGAGCGATAGAAATTTGGAATCTAGTGGTATTGACCACTCGTTTCCATTTCTATTAATAACACACACGAAATCGAACGGTCTAAATTAAAAAATCGGCCCCCAGGCTGTGAATTGTCCGATCGTCTTTTCTCAACCAACCAACTTTTCCTCGCTTGGAAGTTCATTGCCAAAAAGTTAGGCTTCATGACATCTTGACATGTCGTAGTGTGTTCAGTGTGGAACGAATTAGTTGGCAGTCAAGTCATCATTAAATGTAACATACTGTCTACTACTATGTAGTAGTAGGGCGAGTTCACATCCGAAGCACGGTCGCCACTACGCTACCATAATGACTCAGGCAGAGCGAGATTCTGGCAAGTTTGCCCTGTCGGTACATTTTATCACCTTATCTACGTGTGTATTAAATAACCATGTGTTGTTCATTTCAGGTTGCGACTTTCCTGTCATACGGTATAGAGGGCGCTGCGTTTGCCTTCGGTGATCTCCTTGTGAGGACAGAGAATGTTTTCGCTTTTGGCGTAAGTATACTTTATTCCTTAAGCTCCATTTCTAAAATAATGGCGCCAAATATTTGACTATTAATTTGAGTTGCTTTCAAAGGCTTCTAAGTGTTTCAACCATATTCTTGTTTGTGTCCCGCCGTGTAGGTATGTCTTTGAATAATAGGCCACCGCCTTACAACTGGCGATTCACGCCCTTCTTGAAAAGTATAACTTGTAAAGCCGTTTGTTTAAGATTGCTATTTAAAAAACTAAAATTTCTGGACGATTATTGTCTTCTTCCAGTCCCTGCCCGTGATATTCTTCTTCAGTATGCTGGTGGAGGTGATGTTCTACTGGGGCGCGCTGCAGTGGTTCTGCACCAAACTTGGCGAGCTGCTGCAAACAGCTACAGCTACTACAGTGTGCGAGAGTGTCATCGCTGTCGCTAACTGCTTCCTTGGAATGGTAAGCCGATTTGAATCTCAATTATTATTTTCCTCAACTATCAAAACAATAATGTGGAGTATTCATTAATTAATTAATAGTCCACAATCAGTTATTGGAAATTTGATACTAGCGATAGCAGCGATATATGTGACATTTTGTAAATATTCCATTTGATTATATTCGTATCCGATCATCGAAAAAACAAATGTACAAGAAAGGTTGTACCGGCTACAGTAGTGACTTAAATTTTTACCAAACCTGTATTTGACTTCAGACGGAGTCCGTGCTATTGATTAAGGCCTACATCCGGGTGCTCACGCCGTCCGAGCTGCACGTCGTCATGGCTTCCGGCTTCGCCACCGTCTCTGGCAAGTAATTGACCGCTTTTTAAATATTCTAGACCTTAATAAGTCTTTGGGATTTATGAGGATTACTTAGGTACTGAGCGTTAGGTTTCTCGGGATTACTTGACAAGCGGAACCTAAGCTCCCATGAGCCGTGGCAAAGGCCGGGATAACGCTAGGAAGATGATGATGACTTAGGTACTAAGCGATTTCCGTACTTTATTGAAAAAGTACACCAAAGATTTGACGACCGGTCTGGCCTAGTGGGTATTGACCCTGCCTGCGAAGCCGATGGTCCTGGGTTCGAATCCCAGTAAGGGCATTTATTTGTATGATGATACAGATATTTGTTCCTGAGTCATGGGTGTTTTCTATGTATTTTAGTATTTGTATATTATATATATCGTTGTCTGAGTACCCACAACACAAGCCTTCTTGAGCTTACTGTGGGACTCAGTCAATCTGTGTAAGAATGTCCTATAATATTTATTATTTATTTATTTATTTATAAAGACTAGGTATCTGTAATGATTACTGACGTTAATCATTATTCGCTTGCCCTTATCTTCACTTGGGGTCGACGCAGCATGTGTTTTTCTTATCCATATTTCTCTGTAGCCCGTTTCACTTGTTTTCGATTCATATCATCTCTCACACAGTCCATCTACCCTTTTCTCGGTTTTCTATTTTACTTCCCTCTAATAATAATCTAATGTCAGCGAACGGTCTCATAGCGACGAGTCTCGACCAACACCTAGAGAGACTCTCGCTGGGTGGTTGGATCAAGGGTCAGATGCAGAAGGCGGTAATTTTGGACACGGCGCGTATAGTACGTCCGTTCCTCACTCTGCGGCCCTGACCACCGGCAGCTTGGGCCAAGCCCTGCTGCCGGCGGCACCCTAGGTTAGGTTTTTTATAATGTGTTTATATGTATTTTTTATTGTTTGGTAAGAGTTTTAATATTTTACTTTTATATTCATATTATAAATCACCTAGCCTAAGAATTCAAATAAATAAAGAATAATAATCTAATGTTTTCATCATCTTCCTCGCGTTATCCCGGTATTTTGCCACGGCTCATGGGAGCCTGGGGTCCGCTTGGCAACTAATCCCGAGAATTGGAGAATAATCGAATGTTTTACCCGTTTCATATAAAAAAAATCTTGCTGGATCGTATTTTAATAGTAATATTGCATAAAGAGTTGAAGCACTCGTTTATATTTATGAAATGTAGATTCGATGATCGTATTAAATATCTTTTATCAAATTATCACTGATGATAAAAATTGCTAAATGATCATTACAACCTCAAGCTGTAATAATTTAGATTACAATAGATATTTGTTGTTTGTCGGCGATGTATACAAACATACATTCTTGAATACTTACGTAATCGCTAAATGGGTGTGAAGCATTAGTATGACTTGTTGTTATTGTCGAAACATGTATGTACTTTTTGCCGAACGTTAATTACAGTAACTAGCTACAGCTTGTTGTTTATATTACAACAAGAATAATTTGTATGATATTATTATTAAAATATATACCTACCGTTAATTTCATCTATCACGCAAATGAATTGCAAGCGACCCCTTTATTTAAAAGAACCGTAAAAACTATAAGGACCCGTATTGATGTGATTCTGTATTGGTAATAAGAATAAAATGTTAGGTAATATTTTACATTGGATCTAGATGAAGTCTGTACTTTCGACGACGCGACGCTATCTATAATTGAATCTTAATAGCAACCAAATGCTCTAGGTATTCAGTCTGTCCGTGTGGCTAAGATCAAGTACGCTATAGTAAAAGTATGGCGAACTTGATCTTAGAAATCGGAAAGGCTATAACAGACACGGATGAGGCCCCCGGATAACTTTAATATAACGCATTTTTTCTTTCATAAGGATTTTAATTACATATTGCGAGATTACAACTATTTTATTGATGATTAGCATTCATGTGGTTTGATGGATATCCTTAAGGTTACCACCTGTATTTCACATATTAAGTACCGTAAAATGGGGTGAGTAGGGACAAAACTGACATTCAAAACTCGATAACATTTTATTATTACGTTTATGCAAACTTAATTTTATTAATAAATGTTCCGGCCGTTTGTATTTTAGTTTTATTATGATTTTAGGTAGTTCCATTTCATAACTTTAACGATAAACACAAAATCCCTCCTCACCCCGTAGTCCCTCGTAGTTGGGGTGAGATGGGATTTCATACAAAAGGTGATTTTGAAACTTCGTTGAATCGTTTTTTTTTATTATGAATATTACTATAGCTCCATTTGTAATAGGAATACATTATTTTATGTAGCAGTAGCCTTTAAAACCATCTCACCCCCCTGTCATCGCAATTCCCTACCCACCCCATTTTACGGTATAAAAACCGTTTCGCACATTTTGGTACATCTTATGTTGACGCTTTCTATGAGTGTGCTAAAATTTTTTGTCCGGTTTCGGGGTTCCAACCGAGGCTGGACCCATCATAGTAAACGATACTCAGTATGACTCAAGTCAAGAAGAAACACCCTCGACCAGAATAATTAAGGTACAGAGACGAAAGATTTATTATTTATAAGCCTTACACCTGGATCTCCTTGCAGGTACGATACTAGCCACATACATCTCGTTTGGGGCGGAGCCGGCGCACCTGGTGACCGCCAGTGTCATGTCGGCACCGGCCGCTCTATGCTACGCCAAGCTGCTTATGCCCGAGACCAAACGATCGCTAACGGCAGTGGATAATATTCAGCCTGTGGTCAGGTACGTTCATATTCTATCTCTTTTCCTCATTGCTAAGGACATCACAAGAGAGCTATCGCAAGACCGAGAGGCATGGCGTGATCTGGTGTCGGAGGCCAGGACTCACTTTGGGTCCTTGCGGAACCGTAGTAAGTAAGTAAGTAAGGACATCACAAACATATGAAGGCATAGGGTGACTGCTATAGTTATTGGCCACTACATAGTGATTGGCCTTTCCTAACAAATCAGAAAGAAACAATCGAATTGAAACCTTATTGTTCAGAGCGGCCAATTACTACCTACTATAGCAGTCACCCTAGGCAGTCTCTGGTGAGGTTCATAATAACACCTATACCGTCGTTCCCGAAATGGCGGTGTAAAGTCAGTACTTGTATGTAATAGTGGAATCGCGACCTGGTGCTGTCGCAATTTTTTTTGTCATATATCATACCCCACACTTCTTTGTGATAGTTTCCCTCCAGGGCCCGACTTATTTTTCCACACTGTACATACCTATATAGGCAGGCATTTAGAGAATATACGTTCTTATACTATCACACATAAGGTGTTTCAATACGTGCCCCTACTTATCAACTGCGCCAAACAATATTTTAACAAGACCCCTCTTGTTATCTGATCGGAAGGTTGATATTGGCCTGGAGCCGCGCATGTCAGTAGACATCTTTGGCGGTCAAAGGGATAATAACGATGTAACGGCCAATGTGACTATCTAAACGTCAAGATCAGAGGAAAACATATTTGGGACTCTAGACTATTTATTTGTTTCTACTTTCTGCCCTTTAAACAAAGCCCTTCGAGCCAGGTAATAACATTCTAAAATTCTCACAGTGAGGACCAATCCGCCCTGTCAGCAGCGACCCGCGGCGCGACCAACGGCATCGCGCTCATCCTCAACATCATTGCCAACATCGTGGCCTTCGTGTCCTTCATCGCTTTCGCCAACGGCGTGCTGGGCTACTGCGGGGGCCTGCTGGGGCACCCCCACCTTAACCTGGAGTGGATCTTTGGGAAGGTCTTTATCCCGCTCTGTTATGTGATGGGTAAGTTCCTAAAGAGAGAAATTCCTTAGCTACCTAAGGATGGTATTCCACCTATCCAATTTCTTTTTCCAATGTGTATTGAGTCACATATTTTGCTTAATGAGGGAGTGAGACGCAATGACATTGGACAAAGAAATTGGACGGAATACCACCCTGAGGAAGCTCAAACCCCGGCACGTAAACCAACTAGTTTGACAATGAAATATGAATTGGTATTTGCCACTTGCTTTTCGGTGAAGGTAAGCCATTAAAGAACCAGCATATAGTCAGCAGTTGAAGTAGCTAAGTGATTCAGGGGGTCAAAATGATCTGCACACTACTAATTTATCTGTTGTGTGTAGAACATTTTAAACACCTAACCTGCTAAGCTTCTTCAGTACTCTAATGTACCTACATCTGCAAAAACAAAATGAGATGAAATGAAAAACAAACTCAGTTCACATCAGGCCCCGTAGAAGTTATAGTCCTAACCCTCTTGAACGATGGGAGGAATCCTGTACCAGTGAGCCCAGCAGTGGAATATGTGTGGTCATATATGTAAATTTACACAAGCTTTAGGCTAGAAACGGTCTGTTTAATTTATGTGGTACTACTATTTTATGGTGGTCTGTTACAGGGGTACCGTGGGACGAGTGTGAGCTGGTAGGATCCCTGGTAGGACTGAAGACAGTGGTCAACGAGTTCGTAGCATACCAGCGGATGGGCGAGATGAAACGGGACGGACTGCTCTCTGTAAGTACTTATAAGAAAGAGATGACATGAAGTCATACGTCAAACAAGTGATCATGTAGTTTAGTGGTCACTTCACTGGTAATCGAAGAATAAGACGAGCAGCTTTTAAACCCCGTAGGTTTGAACCTGACATGTAGTGGCAATGTTTCTCGGGACTGTATAAAATATCTTTTTTTTTATAAATAATAAATATTATAGGACATTCTTACACAGATTGACTAAGTCCCACAGGTAAGCTCAAGAAGACTTGTGTTGTGGGTACTCAGACAATGATATATATAAAATATATAAATACTTAAATACATAGAAAACAACCATGACTCAGGAAGAAATTATCTGTGTCATCACACAAATAAATGCCCTTACTGGGATTCGAACCCAGGACCATCGGCTTCACAGGCAGAGTCACTACCCACTAGGCCAGACCGGTCGTCGACGAATCATTACATTTGGTAAAGAAAAAAATCAGTATCTTTTAAGGTCCAGGTCCAGAGGGCCTACCGCAAACTTCGTTCGACGTGTTGCCTCTCTGTCGCACTTGTAAATTCGTACGTAAGCATGACAGGGAGGCAACACGTCGAATGTGGTTCGCGGTAGGCCCTCAGTTTCCTCTGGATTGAAAAGTCAGTTTAATTTGACTTCATTTTTTAAAAACAAGTGCCAGGGTCAATTATTTAAGTGATGTGGTCAAAATCAAATTGTTCGAAAAGATTCGAATAAGGAATCCACACATGACTAAATAAACTCGAATATTTCACAAGCTTTCCCGAAATTCAGTCTGGAAATGCACTCTTAAGACGTGTTTACACCAAATACTTATTAAACCAAGTCAAAATCCGTGTCACTATCTCGCTCAACGTAAAGGATGACTCACGCTAAACCGTCCGTACCGTGGCGTCCGACATATCATTTTCTATGGCGGCTGATTGGTGATCACGTGGTGCTTTCCATAGAAAACTAAGCTCCGGAAGCTCCGGTCCGGCCACGGCCCGGTCTAACGTGAGTCATCCTTAAGTTAACGTTCCGTTCTATATTTCACAGCCACATTTGTTAATATTTCAGCCTCGCGGTGAGATCGTGGCGACGTTCGCGCTCTGCGGGTTCACCAACCCCAGCTCGATGGGCATTATGATTGGTGCTCTAGCCGCCATGGCGCCAAACCAACGCGAGGCTCTCTCTAGCGTGAGTCATTTATATAGGGTAAACCGGGGTAAATGCGTCTTTTAAACCTTTCTTCTAAATGGAACATTTTAGACCTATTGCAACCCTCCCTATTCGAAGTGTGGTCACTGAACTTTTAGTGTAGACGGTTATAATAGTTATAATATGTTGCGTTTGGAAGATATCTTCAAGAGACGCATTTACCCCAAGAGACGCAATTATCCCGTTTGACCCTAACCTGACTTTTTATTCAGTCTGGCCTACTTAGGATCAAGAATATTAGGATCGTGGCAACATTTTTCGCTTTCCGACTTGACCAACCCCAGCTCCACAACCTACAATAGCTCCATGGGGAATGGTTGGTGCGCTATCCGCCATGGCGCCGAACCAACGCGCGAACCTCTCTCTAGCGTGAGTAATTTATATAATCCGACTTATTAATCAGCATGGCTTACTTAGGATCGTGGCAACATTTGCGCTTTCCGACTTGACCAACCCCAGCTCCATGGTTGGTTGGTGCGCTATCCGCCATGGCGCCAGACGCGTATTTACCCTAGGGCCATCCGGGCCATGGCCCGGGACGCCAACCCCCAGGGGTGGCGTACGTCATTTCTGGCGGGTGGCATTTTGTTTTTCTTCCTTCTGGCTCGGGGCGCCAATTTTCAAAATACGCCAGCATGGCGCCCAACCAACGCGAGGCGAGAGCCTCACGCGAGATATCTCGCGTGAATCATTTAAGTCAATCTGGCTTTCATGAGGATCAGAGAGAATTTCGTTACATGTATATCAATCACGTGAATCACGCTTGCATATACGAGCGATGTAGAGGCAGATAACGAAGTTTTTATTTTCGATTTTCACGATAGACCCTTAGGATCGGTCTTTTGGCCTTGGCGCCCAACCAACGTGTCACTCTCTATTTCACTAGGCTTTTCTGCCAACTACGGGGCCTAAGATACATTTGCAGCCTTGGCCGCCCTAGACCCGGGCCTACTCGAGCCTTAAAAATAGCGACCTTTAGAGGAGACATACGAAAGCAAAATGCCCGAGTCAAAACGGAGACCTTCGCTAACACTTCGCACATCCCTTATTCACGGCTCGGACACAACATTGAGCGACTTGCGACAGCGCCAGCGATAACCATAGGTTGGAGCGTGACACAGCGATCGGACCTTACGCTCCAACTTATGGTTATCGCTGCCGCCGTCGCAAGTTGCTCGATGTCGTGGCCGAGCCGTTAGGGCAAATCCGCCACTGCTAAGATGATATTTTCATCGTCTGTCATCGAACTAACATCTAACAAGTGTGCATTGGGGTAACTTCGAGAGCAGGTTAATTTAAAAATATTATAGTATTAGTTAAATTTAGTTTTCAATAAATACCAAAATTAATACAAGGTATTTACAGGTGGCGCTGCGCGCGCTGTTCGCAGGCTGCGGCATCTGCTTCTTAAATGCATGCTTTGCAAGTAAGTATTGAGGATTCAAGACGTATCTAGACTAGTAAATTTTTCACCAATCTGATTAAATTGCCCGATCGAATCAGGACGTGCGGACGCAAACGGCAATTTGGCTCGGCAATGACCGATATTACCTATAAAATGAGGTGCGGACGCAAGTATACCAATTTGTGACGCGAGTATTTTCGTTTTGGGGCATTTTTTCAATTTAGAGGGCCCTAAAATCACCATAACTCTAAAATTGGTGATTAAATTGGAAATTGACGTCAATTTCATTTCTGATCAAATCGGTCAATTGTATATGGCGTTATTCATAAACGCGTTACAAGTATGAATCAGCTATTATCGTTTGTCTTTATCTGACATTTTGACTAAAGTATTTGGAAGAAAGGGATAAAACATTATTTAACTAAATCAGCCCCATGAATAAGGGAGGTAATCTCTATTTGGAAAAGTATTCGAGGATGACAGACACATTTGGCGCGTTGTATCATCCGGTTCGATGCTGACTAAAGGATGACTCACGCCATACCGGGCCGTGCCCGGGCCGATGCGTCTGACATGTCATTTTCTATGACGGCTGATCGGTGATCACGTGGTGCTTTCCATAGAAAACGATGCGCCGGAAGCTCCGGCCCGGACACGGCCCGGTCTAACGAGTCATCGATCCTTAAACCTATAGGACCTAGTATGCATTTACTAAACAGATAATTAATTATTTATATTACAGTGTAGACATGAGTAGTTCGCGAATGAAAGATTCAAATGAAGTACTTCACTTGATGTCACTCTTTCATTCACTAGTTCAGCGCGGATTCATTTAGTTCTTTACTTCAGCAGTTCAGTTTAAAAACCTGTTCATTTACTTGCTCATTCGCTCCGAGAGTAACAAGGACGCCATGTTAAATAAATTAATTTACTTGAGTGATTCATATTGAATGAAATTATCTATCAAATTCTTCATTCAACTCAATATATCCGCGAATGAGAGAAATGAAACCAACACTTTTGATATAGATGGATCTGTTGAGCTACTGAACTAAACTGAACTAGTGAACTAAAAGAGTGAAGTACTTCACGGCGTACGAAAGATGCATATCAATATTTTCTTTTTAGAGATACATTTTGCGCATGTCTATTACAGTGTGTATATTTTTTCTTTCAGGCTTGTTAATGCCGGGCGATTCATTCCGAGCATGAGCTCTAAGTCGGAAGCACAGCTGTGTGATATACTTAGTGTAGTAAGTTATGGTGGGGTAAGACGAACATAGTTTATTTTGCTCGGGGCAAGACCAACAGTACGAGGATTCCATAAGTGTTTGTCTTGGCCCGGTGATAGTCTTACCCCACCTTACTGTTTAATGTATGTAAATAAAGTTATCTAAGTTATTTTTTTAATGTGCGTTTTAATTAAGTATTTAAGCAGCTTATGTAGGATTATCCAAATTCCTAATTCCCTATACGGCCAGGCAGAAGCTTGTCTATCTGTCATTAATATTTTTTATTATATTTAATGTACGGCCTCCTGGAGTAATCGGTAGTGAGTGTAGTGACCCTGCCTACGAAGCATGGGGTCCCGGGTTCGATTCCCAAACATTGGCCCAGGCACAAGTGTTTACTAAAGCAGCTGTCATCCTTCCTATTCATAATTTGTCAGTAGAAAACATTCGAATACAAATCGCCAGTTGACAACAAAAAACTGACTAATTATCATGGTATAATAATATACTCCGCCGTACTCCATTCCCGTCTTTTCTAGGTCACCTAACTGACACAAGCCTACGTCATCATGCGACAGCGCTATATGATAATATGCGATAGCGCTATACATAGCGGCCATGTTATTGTGACGTAGGCCTGTGTCACTCTGGGAATAGAAGACCATGTTTTATTAGACTATGCTGTATACTAGTTACAAAAACATAATTAAACAAAAAATCACCCTTAGTCCAGTACTAATAAGGTTCACTATGGCTATGAACTATAATATAATATAAGTGGTGGTAGTTAGTGAGTTTTGGTTGTCACCTGACGAAATTGCGCTTACATTGCCAAAGCGCACCCGGGTCAAACCCGAGTGAAACAAAATTTAACACCACACCAACCCGAAGCAAATATTAAATGTAAAATATCATAACAAAATCAAATCCAAATGAATGTTATTAAATATTTATCATTTAAAAGTCAATTCTACCAGCAAACTTAAGAAAACAACTAAAAATTTACATTTGATTACTTTGCCTCACATGTGAATAAAATGCAACTTTGCTATCAGTTTTTGAAGTGCAAAGTAAGCCTTTCCGAGCTGCGGGCTCAGCACGGTTCCATTTTTATCGACTATCACTATGCGCGTCCCTTTCGCACTTACATACTTGTTAGAACGTGACAGGCATGGTGACAAGGGATAAAAACGCGACCGTGCTAAGCCACCTGGTGTGGTGAAAAGTATGATTGCTATTTATCACGCTCTGATTTCCCGCTTGCATCCTAAAGGAGAAGGGATCCGATTTGGCAATCTAATAACCGCCATTTGTTCGAATGTTTTCATATACAGGGTGTCCCATAAGTGACACTGGAGGTAGACCAGGCCAAGAGGACCCAAACCAACTTAACATGACCCCAGTAAAAGTGGCACGGTTTTCGAGTTATTGCCAAATTAAGGTTTTTCATTAATTTTGACCGTTTTTAACATTGTTAGTGCCTGTGTGCACTCGGAAAGGTCTAGAAGTTATTTTTTTTATGTGTACGGCATCATGAATCGTTAACTAAGGTAACAGAATAGGTATTTTATCGATAAACAATGTAAAATGCAAAAAAGTACTGGTTTAATTTACAGCGAAACATTAATTTCGATTTTGATCACCTGTCGTGAAAAAAATTACTAGAAAGCTAATAAGGTCAAGCTATTGAGCATGTTATGCAGATTCAAAAATGGTATGACACATGTACCTTCCTGCAATAAAATAGGAATGAATATCATCTTTCGAAAGCCTCATAAAAAATAAATTAAAACTAGGAAATCTGCAATCCGTTGCTACTTAGTAATAAATAATTTTTAAGAAAAAAAACCGACTTCTATGGGGCCCGGTGAAAGTTTATTGTAGATGGTGCGCTATGTAGAAAAGGAGATAAAACCACCCACTTTTCTAGTAGCATTTCGTTTCTGTAAGGCTCGCAATTCTAACCTAACCTAACCTAACCCACTTTTGTTCGGTTCTGTGAGGATCGCAGTTCAAACCTAACCTAACCCACTTAACGGTGCATGCGGTGCGGTGTACGGGGGTTTGAGCGGGAGGGGTTCGGCATCATCATACTTTATACCTACATTTTATGGTATCGAGGTAATCATAGTGGTTTATTTAGTTTAGGTATCATAGTGGTTTTCCGGGTTAAGGTCCGGGTCTGAGTCCTAGTCCGGGTCCGAGTCCGGGTCCGAGTCCGGGTCCGAGTCCGGGTCCGAGTCCGGGTCCGAGTCCAGGTCCGAGTCCGAGTCTAGGTCCGGGTCCGGGTCTTAACCGGATCCGGGTACGAGTTCGGATCTGGATCCGAGTCCGGGTCCCAGTCCAAGTCAAAATCACTCGGGAAAAGGCTGAGGGAGGCAACGGGCGACCCCCGCGCGGGCAGCTTTCGCGCGCAGAGAATTGCCATCGCAATCCAGCGCGGGAACGCTGCCTGCGTGTTGGGCACCCTCCCGAAGGCACCAAATTTTGATAGGTATTTTTAATTTTTAGTTTTAGTTATTTTAATTGTAGTTAGTTTTAGTTTTATATTCCTGTTTATGTAGTAATACTACTACTAGTACTGTTACTAAAAATAGTAATTTAAATTTATATTATTAAATTTATTTTAGGTTCAAAAAGAGAAAATGAAAATTTGAACGTTTTCAGTTCCAAGTTTAAGAAATGATTATAAGTACGTTATCAGTTTTTGAATAAATACTAATAGTTACGTCGTAATCTTGAATTAATAAAAAATAAGTTCAAAAACTAAAATAGACTAGACATAAAAATTCAAAATCGCTCTCCTTCTTGATTCGACTGGCAAATCATATTACTTTTTGGCAACCGGGTTTTTTAACCTAATTAGACCCCGCTGAATCCGAATTTGCCAGTTGCTTGATCGATTTCTTGACCGGAAGTGAGATATTTGATATTAAAGGTCCCTTTTTTTAGTTTTTCGTAAATAACTCCTAAACCGTGGCGCATAGCAAAAAATGTTCTTACACATAAGTAATCTGCATAAAATTGTCTACAAGAAAGATTCCGTACAATTTTTCGCTAGGATCAATATTCGAAGAGATATTAACGCGGGAAATTTAATTATAATCACTTCTAAGGCCCCGTTTTTTAGGTTTTCGTAAATAACTCGTAAACGGTGGCTAATATCAAAAAATCTTATTAAACGTTAATAATCTACATAAAATTTTGTACAAAAAAGATTCAGTACACTTTTCGCAGGGATCAATATTTAAAAAGATAATAAAGAGGGAAAGTTAATTATAATAAATTCTAAGATTCCTTGTTTTTACTTTTTCGTTAATAATTTGAAAAGTATGACTCAAAGCAAAAATAAATCTTGCACATAAATAATAAACATAAAATTTCCTACAAGAAACATATAGAACACTTTTCGCTAGGATCAATATTTAAAAAGAAAATGCAGCGGGTAAGTTCATCATAATCAATTTTAAAGTCCCTTTTTAGTTTTATGTAAATAACTCGTAAACGGTGACCCATAGCAAAATAAAATAAATTATCTACATAAAATTTTCTCCAAAAAATATTGTGAACATTTTTCTCTAGGATCAATATTTGAAACGATATTAAAGGAAGAAATTTAATTACAATCAGTTCACAGGTCACTTTTTTTTAGTTTCTCGTAAATAACTCGTAAACGGTGGCCCGTTGCAAAACAATATTATACATAAATATTGAACATAAAATTTTCCACAAAAAAGGTTCTGTACACTTTTTCACTACGATCAATATTTAATGAGGTATTAAAGGGGGAATTTAATAATAATCAATTTCCAGGTCCCTATTTTTAGTTTTTCGTAAATGACTCGTAAACGGTGGCCCATAGCAAAATAGGTTCTTAATGTTCTTGTAAATAAATAATCGATATAAAAAATGCTATTAAAGCGGGAAAGTTAAATAATGTGTAGAATTGATTATAATTAACTTTCCCCCTTTAATACCTCATTAAATATTGATCCTAGCGAAAAAGTGTAGAGAACCCTTCGGTACACGGCGGGAAGAAGTTGATAACTCAAGATATTTTATTCATAAGGTCATTAAGAACCTATTTTGCTATGGGCCACCATTTACGAGTCATTTACGGATAACTAAAAATAGGGACCCGGAAATTGATTATAATAATTAACTTACCCCCTTTAATACCTCATTAAATATTGATCGTAGCGAAAAGAGTTGAGTGTACAGAACCTTTTTTGTGGACAATTTTATGTTCAATATTTATTTATAAAATATTGTTTTGCAACGGGCCACCGTGTAGGAGTTATTTACGAAAAACTAAAAAAAAGTGAGCTGTGAACTGATTGTAATTAACTTTCTTCCTTTAATATCGGTTTAAATATTGATCCTAGAGAAACGTGTTCAAGATATTTTTTGGAGGAAATTTTATGGAGATAATATATTCTTAAAAACCTATTTTGCTATGGGACACCGTTTACGAGTTATTTACAAAAAACTAAAAAGGGATTTTAAAATTGATTATAATTCATTTTCCCACTGCTTTGTCTTTTTAAATATTGATCCTAGCGAAAAGTGTTCTACATGTTTCTTGTAGGAAATTTTATGTTTATTATTTATGTGAGAGATTTATTTTTGCTATGAGTCATACTTTACAAATTATTAACGAAAAAATAAAAACAAGGAACCTTAGAATTTATCATAATTAACTTTCCCTCTTTATTATCTTTTTAAACATTGGTCCCTGCGAAAAAGTGTATTGAATCTTTTTTGTACAAAATTTTGTGTAGATTATTAACTTTTAACAACATTTTTTGATATTGGCCACCGTTTACAAGTTATTTGCGAAAATTAAAAAAAAGGACATTAGAAGTGATTATAATTAACTTTCCCGCGTTAATATCTCTTTAAATATTGTTCCTAGAGAAAAATTGTATGGAATCTTTCTTGTAGGCAATTTTATGCAGATTACTTATCTAGTAGAACATTTTTGGCTATGAGCCACCGTTTAAGAGTTATTTACGAAAAACTAAAAAAGGGACCTTTAGTATCAAATATCTCACTTCCGGTCAAGAATTCAATCAAGCAACCGGCAAAATCGGATTCAGCGGGGTCTAATTAGGTTAAAAAACCCGGTTGCCAAAAAGTAATATGATTTGCCAGTCGAAATCGAATTTTACACAAATAAAACCAGTCCAAAACCCGACTAGTGCAAATCGCGCTCTAAAAAGTATGAAATAAGATAGAATTCTTATCTGAAATTATCATACAGGAAATATTATTTTTTATATATTTACAGCTTCGAGCAACACGGAAGGGAGGCGGCATTCGCACTATTTCCCCTCTGCCGAGGTACAAGATTAGCGCGTCAATCTAATCTAGCGCGGGTAATAAAACTAGTTGCACTTGGATTTTTCACTAGACCGAGTCCAGACGCGCGCGTGAACACTGCTGCACAAAAATGCCTGTTTGCTCGGTTTTTTGTTATAAAAAGAGGTCGGGGACATCAA
This sequence comes from Cydia splendana, assembly GCF_910591565.1. NCBI lineage: Eukaryota > Metazoa > Arthropoda > Insecta > Lepidoptera > Tortricidae > Cydia > Cydia splendana. The sequence goes on from NC_085984.1 coordinate 5,975,600, forward strand.
ATTTACAAAAAGAAAGTGTTACATTTCACATGTAATATTTTTTTTTACATATCATACGTTTAATTACATTCAAACACAATTATTATATTTTAGTCTCATGTAATTGTTGGATTTATCGATTTTGCTCGCTCAGTACAAATTGCGGATCGGTCGAGCGACAAATCCGACTTCTCATCTCTCAGAATACAATAACATACTTCAACGAAAATTTGTTAGTGTGCGTGTTGTGATACTTGTCACTCGTCCGTACACAAAAAGAGATCGAGGTTTGCAAGATTTGTCTTTGACGTGTGTCATTTCCTATGTATTTAGTGTCGTCATTACAGATTGGATTTTGTATGTAAGTGTGTGAGAAGTGCGACTGTGTGCACCTTTCCCCCCGCGAAAAATGGCAGAAAGATTTGTACGGTGAGATATCGCTTGGGCCCCTCCCTTCCGATGTGTCGGAAGCCGGTGTTGCTCGAAGATTTACAGAGATTCAGAGGATAGCCGTGGTCGTAAGTATGCCACTTTACCTTAAAGTTTATAATTTCTTTATCTGCGTCTCTATCGATCGAATAAGCAAGAGTGATAGAGAGGCAGAAACCGAACTTTCGATTGTAGTGTTTCGCGGTAGGCCATTTGATTGACCTAGTGACGCATGATGATGTCAATGAGGTTTGTTTACTGTATGTGCTAGTGGTGCCACCTACGCAGAGCTTTGCCTAATATTCCCAGGGCCGGTACAGACAGACTGCAACCCGACTGCAACTTATATGGGAACTGCACGCCAAGTTGCATTTGGCGGAGTTATTTTAAACGTCAAAATTATTTGAATACCGCTTTTGTGGCTCTAATTTCCGCCTCTCGCTCACAGAGTGACTAGAGACACTTTTATATTGAAAAGAAAGGCTGGAATTATATAAATCTCAGAAAAATTAAGACAACTACTTCCATTCAAATTCAGAATCCTGTCACTATTCTGTCACTGGGAGATGCCACAACAACATGCATACACGGCACGGGAAAAATCTCCACAAAGCCTGTAAGGCTACCTTCTAGAAGACTAGATGATTCGCAGAAGACGTTTGGAGAACTGTGAATGATGATATTTGTGACATATCTAAATTACCTGTACTCTAGTATCTTGTTCTATTTGTTAAGCAAAATTGTCTGTAGCGTGGTTACTTACCGACGATCAATGCATTACAAACGCAGCTCCACCCTTTCCTGCATATCGGAAAAGAATGAGACAGAAGAAAAATGGGTTCCGAAGAAGAAGCATGAAGTGTTAAAAGCGAAGTATAAGTGTTTGAAGAAGCTGTTTCAGGTTATAATTAAAGCTTTCGCGTTTTGAACAAATATTAGCCGGGTCCACACAGCGCACATACGCGCTACGCAATTTCCTCGCACACAAAACGGCCAGTGTAAACGGCCTCGCGCGTATGCTCGCTCTGTGTGGACCCGGCTATTAACTCACATTTATAGACGGGTCAATCTGCGAATTTATTTTATTACCTTTATTTGGCCTGTTTCAGGTTTATGATGCGAGTGTCATAGGGATGTTGCCGATGCAAGAGTCGTACGCTGCTGGGGATACGAGTGTGGTGGATGATACCGATGATATTGGGAGGAAGTCGCGTAAGAGGAAGCGGTCGCATAGGGTCAAGCTGGACGCGTGTGCTGGGACGTCGGATCATGAGATCCAAAGTGTTCAGGTAGTGTTTAAGCTGCCACTCCACTGAGGTGGAGATGAGAGACGTAGTTCAACAAATAGAAGTGGTTGTAATCCATATCTCTTCTCCGCTCCGCTGGATAACAATAAGGTGGTGGTACTAGTGCTCGACATACTAATTCCCAATAGATGACACCCTGCTGTCACCTCTATTGACAATGACTTAAGTTTCAAGATGACATGCACTGGGACCGCGTCGAACCTTACTATTTATTAAGAAGATCATAGTAGAAAAATGTTAGTTTAATTCGCTTTCTTTACTTTCCAAAAGGGCCCCAAATTCTTATGTGCCCAAGGACCCCAGCATAGTTTAAGTTAAGACGGCACTGTGCACGTCTCGTCTCATCTCCGTTTATATTATTCGCAAACCAAACTAGCCGAGGCCACATTACTAGCTCTTTCACTCTTACTTTGACCACGACCATGCGACGAATCAGTAGCTTACAGATTATGTCAACCGCGCCTCTTTTGTTTTCTAGGCCAACCAAAAGGTTATCCGTTAAATAACTTTCAGGTGGACTGTTCGAAAACCAGCACAGTATCCGAAACGGAATCCTGCACGAAAGCGCCGTCAACCAAGGCCTACGCGGCTACGCAAGCGTCCCGAGAATCGTTGCTGGCCAGCGAACATGACTGTGGCTGTGCGAAAACCAGCAATGTGGTGTGCCAGCCCGCGCGTCCCGCCCCGTGTCCCTGTCCCAGGTTGATATTATTTGACCACTAGCTTATCTATTTTTTTATCAAGCTAGGGGCCTAGCCGAGATGCCAATCGTTTGCACCGTAGCGACCGATATTGGGAGAGACAATTTTTATTATATTCCTGATGTTTGGACAATGATGAAGAGAAGAGAAACATATTTTTAACATTGCTGCCAATTTAGCCGGGTCCACACAGAGCGAGCATACGCGCGAGGCAATTTCCCCGCGCAAAAAACGGCCCGTGTAGTAGACGTGCCTCACGCGCGCCGCCTCGGCCGATCGGCTATTACCTATTATGAAATAAAGAAATCTAACTCTACCTATCCGAACAAATACCCTACAAAGGAAAAATGACATGCCTATTTTCATACGTAGGTACACATTTCGGTTATTATCATTATACCTATTGTCTTTTGATTTCTCTAGGCCAAGAATGAGTCGCCAACGCAAGCGCACACGCTTTCAATGCTTTGTGCAGCGCCTGCTCGGTCTCCGGAGCCCTAACCGGCATGGGTGCCTCGACAGCGCTATCAGCGAGTGTGACGTCCATCGTCTGGAGGGGAGACGGCACCGCAGGATCAGGTGAAGTTTATGTTTACTCTAATAGCCAGGTCCACACAGAGCAAGCATACGCGCGAGGCAATTTTCTCGCGCACAAAACGGCCAGTGTAGACGTGCCCCGCGTATAATAATGGCTTAAATAACACGTACATGCACTTATATTATAGGTTAAGGCTATGCTTGTGTGTGGGTGAGGCATAGAACACACACTACACCTCCCCCCTTGAAGAAAAAATAATAATTAAAATCTAAAAGTTAATCTATTTTTTTTAGTATACAGTGGGCCACTCAGATAAGCTACAAATATATAGAGATTATATGAAAACACATTTATTTTATTACGCTATCATAGCAGAAGTTAAAGTCAAATTGTAAAGAAAATTGTACATAAATGTAGCAACAATGTGCTAATTAAATGTTTGTTTACACAAAAAAAATACAATTTACGCTAACGTTAAACATTATATTCAAAAAAATTATAATAAAATATTTTTGCATACGTTGATGACGAAACGAAACATTTTAGTTAGTCAGTATTTTGACTTACTTGACTTAAGATCCTATGTCTCCTAGATGGGGCAGAGGGCGTCCACAGTGACTCTCCATGTAGATCGATCTTGAACTTCTCGCTTCATTTCGCTCCAAGACGGGAAGAAGATCGGGAACGATCTTCTTCGCCTCGTCTAACACCGTACGCCGCCAGGTTTGTTTGGGACGGCCACGCTTTCTCTTTCCTTAGGGGTTCCAATCTTGCCATATACCTAAACAGGCCTTGTTTAGGTATATGGTCGGGCCCCCTCCGGAGTGTGTGTCCAATCCAGTTCCACTTACGGCGCTTGATCTGCCGGTCGATCGGGATTTCGTGGCAACGTTCTCGGAGGTTCTCATTCGAGATAGTCTCGGGCCAGTAAATACCGAGAATTCGACGAAGACATCGGTTAACGAAGACTTGAAGCTGGTTGGAAATGCCCTTTGTAACCTTCCAAGTTTCACATCCGTACAGCAACACAGACTTAACATTAGACCCAAAGATTTTCAGTTTCACTCTTCGGGTCAGTTTTCGTGATTGCCATACGTTCCGCAGCTGTGCGAAGGCTACCCGGGCTTTGGCAATCCGTGAAGTGATGTCCTCTTCTGTTCCTCCTGTCTCTGACACGACACTACCGAGATATGTGAACTTGTGGACGCGTTCCGTATCCTCTGTGCCAATCAGCAACGGTGTTGTGTTCTTCACTCCAGATCGCATCTCTTGGGTTTTCCGGGTGTTGATTTTTAAGCCTATGTTAGCCGCCTCTGCCCCGAGATCGTCCAGCTTGGCTTGCATGTGACCGCGTGTGTGGCTGAGCAGACATAGGTTATCGGCATAATCCAAGTCTTCTAAGACATTGGAGATCCCCCACTCTATTTTCAGTCAGTATTTTACATAAGTGTTACTAACCTGATAAAATAATTTTATTTATATAAGAAACAATGCTAAGTAGTTATATAATTATCAAAGTCAAAGTAAAAAAATATGTTTTAAGATACACATGTAAAGAAAATTACAAATAATATATGTTAACACTAATCAATTAAAAAATCTTTTATTTTTAGGTACCTAGTTATTTTTTTATGCCTTCGCAAAAAAATGTCTTTATCCGTGATAAAATTTGTTACTTACCTACTCTATGCATATTCATTTTATTTGTCTGACGTCAGTTAATCAATATAATTATAGAAGTCTCATTTCAATAATGCCTCTTAAGCGGGCATTACGTACTTGTGACATGGGTACACAACGCATATTTCGTGGTCGGCCGACCTTGTAATAAAAATATATTTATTTGCTCAAGACACAAGGTATTTTTTTTTATGCGCGCAAACATACTTTATATTTTATTCATTCAGGCAGCTCTTTTAACACTTCCTTACATTATATCCTTTCATGTGTCCAAGGAGTCTCCACGATTGATGCTCGATCGAATCATGGTCAGACATCCAAGGATTCCCTATCTGCCTTGTGTCTTGGTGTACCCATGCTAACCTAATCGCTCAAGGCCGCCTCTCGGGCCACCGAAGATGCGATAGGTATTTTTTTATTATTTGTATCTCCTTAGATATCACGGGCCTATAAATCCCGGTCTTTTGATAGGCTTGCGTGGGGATATAGATCCAACACGTAGAGGCCCTTTGGAGAGCTTTAATGTCATGTAGAACGCCTGCTGGAACCCGTTCACAGGCGCAACAATAGACACCCATGAACCGGTCTCATTTTTTATTTTTATTATCATTCATAATTTCCCAATCTTTACAAAAAAAAAACCATTCAAAATCGCAGTCAAAATACTCATTCTTTGAAAACTTTAACATATATGTATAAGTATTTCAACAACTCTTAGTTGATTAGGCTAATAAAATTGTCCTTTGAAAAGCTTACATATATCTCAGTTTTCCCAACAACAAATGCTTAATCGCCATCCAAAAATCTAACAAATTCCATCATACCATTTATAACTCTAAAACCATGCCATTTACGTATTTATTTTACCTCTACACTACACCTTTCTAAGTACACATACATAACAAAACATTTAACGAAACATCTATACATATAATCCATCATTGAAACAGACCAAAACATTCTTTTATCAACATCACTACATCTTAATACATTTTTTCATAAATTCTTATATTATCTCGATACAGTACCATCCCCATATATTTTACTCATTATTATAACGAAGCCACTTCGTAACTCTGTATTAATATGGTCACATCCGTACTAAAATGTCAAGTCCGATACACATTATGATTCATAATAATAAATGTCTTAAAACCCAACTAAAATAATCTTAAATTATATATAATATGTATAATATGTATATGGTTAATAGTAGGCACATATTGCGTCGCATTCTTAAATTTTAAAATATAAATATGCAGTGTTAAGTTCTCTTTCTACTTAACTTTAATTTTACAACAAAAAAATATTTGATCAAAACAGTGCACGACGACTATGAAATTTGAGATGTAATAACTGAAGCTACATACCAATCCCTTATATGTGAACACGCGCCGCGGATGGCGCGCCTCATATGTATGTACCTACGCTATGACAAATATTTTACCTAAGTGTAGAAAAGTTCTATTGTTAAATAAAATTACGAAATATTAAAATGACATTAAATTACCTATACATTCAATTTACTTGGAGCTAGGAAACGTAATGAATATGTGCCATTCCTTTAACCATATTACTATTTCGTCATCAACCAGCATAATTATTGAATACCTACGTAATTAAAAAAAATTACCACACTTCTTCCGATTATGGCATCACCAAAAAATAAAGAAAAACTTATTGAAACTACATTTCATTTAGGTATAACATTGTATAAAAATATAAGATAGCAACTGATAATATTACAACCAACCAAATCTAAAATAACTAGTGAATATAATACCACGCTTCACCAAAAAAAAATGTCAATCAACTGCTTATAACCTAAAATAGTCACACTGTGCTCCTGGCTTGACCCAATTATCACAATTCCATTTCCGTTGTGGCGGGACCGGGACAAACTCACACGCCATTCTCCTCGACTCCATCTCCAGCAAGGTCACGTCTGGGTCCCGGGACGCGAACAAGCTCCCGGCTGCAACTTCCAACTTCTCTGGCTTTTATTTAAAAATTATAATTTGTTTTATTTTAGTCCATTTTCACTTTTGTCTTTCCGCTACTAGTCCAATCTTAAATATTAATTTAGTTAGATATGTTAACACTTATATAATTTAGTTAAGTCCACAATACACATAATTTTCATTTGTCGTAAAAACACCAACCCATATTAAGTTCTATTAGTCTTTCAACCTTACACTTTCACTTTTTGTTATATTGGTCCTTTTGTTGTATTAAATTGTTTAGGTACTTATTATTTTCCCGTTTTCACTCAAATGTTCCAATATTTTCCACCAAGGACATCGGTAATTATTTCTGGCTGGCGCAGCGCATCGCCAGTGCAGCACGAGGCCGCACTGGCAGGGTCGCCATGTGAGGTTGGGCGTTGAAGGAAACAACTAGCTTCGAGTATAGACGTATAATAATGGCTTAAATAACACGTACATGCACGTATATAGGTTAAGGCTATGCTTGTGTGTGGGTGAGGCATAGCACACACACTACACCAGAAAAGGTATGGATAACTAAGTAAAATCTGTAGTTGAAGGACAAGTCGCCACAGAAAAACCGCGCTCACAATGGCTAAGCTTATTAGGGTTCGTTTTATTTTATGACTGGCACTTTTCTATAGTCGTTAAAAAAAGTACCTACCTATTTTCATTCATTCTCTTCAAATGTCAGATTCCGCCGCGCTCGCCGACCGACTCGCGCGCATTCGGAGGGCGCGATGCACGGGCCCGCCCACGTCTGCGCGCAGACCGTCCAACGCAACTGCCTCCTGGACACCACGCCGCGCCAGTGCCCTATCGCCGGCTGCCGGATGCTATACGGTAACCTGGCGCCGTAGACAATATTCCAATCGCTATACTCCGATGGGGTTGACCGGTCGAAGTATTTTACCCTCGTAAGACCCAAGCCAACTTTTGAGCTTTTGAATTTGGAACTTTCTTTCATTTCTATAAGAGTTCATAAGTCGAATTTAAATTGTACTTTTACACGCGGGGACTTATGAGGTTATAGATGGCGCCAGCTTAGGGTTTCCCACCAATCCCTAGAATTGTGTCAAATTCTTATTTTTAGGGTTCCGTACCCAATTAGCGTAAAAACGGGACCCTATTACTAAGACTCCGCTGTCTGTCCGTCCGTCCGTCTGTCACCAGGCTGTATCTCATGAACCGTGATAGCTAGACAGCTGAAATTTTCACAGATGATGGATTTCTGTTGCCGCTATAACAACAAATACTAAAAAGTACGGAACCCTCGGTGGGTGAGTCCGACTCGCACTTGTCGGGTTTTTTTAACTATATGGCTCATAGACCAAACTAGAGACAGGGATTGAACGGTTTCCAGGCATCATCAACTACAACGACCACCTCAACCTGTGCCACTTTCCCGGCCGTCGCTTCATCTGCCACTTCTGCCACGAGGGTTTCGAAGCCAACGCGGATAAACAGCAGCACGAGGGTGAACATATTGGTTAGCCGTCACTAATTTATTTTAGTATCCTATACTGCCAGTGGGCAAGCAAGCGCTGGTGGCCTAGCGGTAAGAGCGTGCGACTTTCAATCCGGAGGCCGCTGGTCCAAATCCAGGCTCGGACCAATGAGTTTTTCGGAACTTATGTACGAAATATTAGATATTCACCAGTTGCTTTTCGGTGAAGGAAAACATCGTGAGGAAATTTGCATACTACTGCGAAGAAATTCAAAGGTGTATGTGAAGTCCCCAATCCGCATTGGGCTAGCGTGGGGACTATAGCCGAAGCCCTCTCGCGCATGAGAGAAGGCCTGTGCCCAGCAGTGGGACGTATATTAGGCTGAATTATTATTATTATTTTATTATATCCTATACGGCTGTATAGGGTAGTGCGGGGGACACTCCTCCCTTCGGTCATTCTCGGCTCCGTTCGGCTCAGCATTGCTCCGAGCAATTATTAGGGTTGGCACAACTTGACGTCCCTTTGCGTGCACGAGCACTGATAACATAATGACTTGAATTTTGACAACCCTAAATAGCCGAAAGGGATAGTGCCATATATTAGAAAGGGACAGCATGATTCGACCCTGAATCGCTGTCAAACTTCGGTTTTGTTGGAAGTGTCCTTTTTGTACGCTGGTACTATTATTTATTCTGTGATACAACGTGTATTTTTGATACGACGTTACGAGTTAAAAATGGCCAAATGAATTATCATATGTGTTATTAGAAAGGAAAAGAGATAATATTGATATGCTAGGACACACCCACCACACCCAAAGCAAAGAGGATAGAGTGTATAGAGGCGGATTGTCAAAGTAAATAATGTAGCCACTGTAAATTTACTGCCATCTTTCGACAGAACATAAGACTGTTAGAACGCCATTTGACTTTGATCCTAAGTCTTTCACTGATATCTGTTAATTAACTTGTTAAATATTAATATTAACGCCATCTACTCGACACTAGGCCAAAGCTATGGTGCAATGTTTTCGAGCGTTGGCGCCATAACCTTTGGTCTACTGTCGAGTAGATGGCGTTAATATTAAAATTTAAGAAGTTAATACAAATCAGTGAAAGAATAATGATCAAAGTGAAATGGCGTTCTAACGGTTTTAATTTTGTGTTGAAAGATGGCAGCAAATGTACTGTAGCTATAGCTACATAATTTACCATGACATTTAACTCTCTATTTCAAATTCTCTTTATCCAAAGCGAATCTAAACACAACCCTCCGTTTCAGGGCTAAACCACCGCTCCCCGCTCCCCCCCTCTTCGCCCCCTCCGACCAGCCGCTCCGGGATCACCAGCGTGACTCAAACGGACCCTGAACCCACGAAGGAGCACGATGAGAAACTTAAGAAGATCGTGTCATTCTTCGATAAGATCGTTGAATCTACGCAGAACCTTGCTGATGTTAAGAAGACTAAGTAAATCTCGTGCAAATTATGAATGTTGTAGTAAAGAGACAGGACTATATAGAGTTAGCCCTAGAAAAGAATGCAGTGATTTTGATAGCCCACGCAGTGCAAGTGTTATTTGAAACATCAAACTTCCATGAAATTATGACATTTTAAACAAGACTTGCACTGCGTGGGCTGTCAAAATCGCTGCAGTATTTTTTTTGGTCTAACTCTACCTAGTTTCCAAAGAAATTTATAGGCAAAACGCATAGTTCGGGGCCACGTTTAGCGAAAATATTTTTTTCATTTAAGTACGATATTTTTCAAAGTGTGTTGTTGCCACATCCTCACTGACTTCCACTTCCACTTAGGTATTGTAGGATCATGGCGATCAACTAAGTAGCTTACTACTTAGGCTATCCATTAAGTATAATTGCTTATACTTTTGTATCAAGGGCGTAACTATAGGGTGGCAAAACGGAGAAAAAGCCATGGACCCCTGCCCCGAAAAGGTCTCCATGGAGGTATTCGGTGAATTTGCCTCAATTGGTACAGTTACGCCACTGGTTTATTTTGGGGACAAGACAAGTTAAAATTATTTGCAAATAATAATTTTCCCTAACATTGTATTATCTTCAGCCCAGCACAAGAAGGTTTAGGCTTAGTGGGCTATGTTGGTTAACGCCGCGCTGTAATTTTGCATACTAAAATCGGTCATCTGTGTGCCGCGTGGCAGCCAAAGGCTTAAGGTTGAAAAAGTTGCCATAAATACCGCAGTGCTAACAGGAAACCAATCCACAGGCACTCGGAGATGCACCTACCTACAAGTAAAACTCGGACGGACACTCAGACCGAAGTGTCGACTAGCGATGGACACTCCAAGCATATCTCGAGCTGCAGCGACGTCACGGGAAAGAGGCTCACTTACAGGTATGATAGACGTTGTTTGACAGTTGTCTAATCACACAGAGCATAATCTGCTCGTAGTAAAGCTCCTATCGATACTCAGACCGAAGTGTCAGCTAGCGATGGTCACTCTAAGCATACCTCGAGCTGCAGCGATGTCACAGGAAAGAGGCTCACTTACAGGTATGATAGACGTTGTTTGGCAGTTGTCTAATCCCACAGAGAATAATCTGCTCGTAGTAAGACTCCTATCGATACTCAGACCGAAGTGTCTGCTAGCGATGGACACTCCAAACATACCTCGAGCTGCAGCGATGTCACAGGAAAGAGGCTCACTTACAGGTATGATAGACGTTATTTGGCAGTTGTCTAATCACACAGAGAATAATCTGCTCGTAGTAAGACTCCTATCGATACTCAGACCGAAGTGTCTGCTAGCGATGGACACTCCAAGCATACCTCGAGCTCAGTGGCGTGCCTGCGGTTTCGGAGTAAGGCAAGCCGAAAGATATGTTTTCGTAATAAATGTCCAATCTTACTTTAAACATGAAGAATGAATGAATTTGCTAGCGTAAGTATCGCGGCGAGCTATCAAAGCGCACAGGGCATACTAGGTACTACTATAACTACAAGATAGAATTTTACAAACATATCAGAGGGCCTACCTTCTTTCTCTGTTACTCTAATTACGCCTTAATTGGAGTAAACCAACAATCCTTGTGTTTTGTAAACGGCTGTACAAAATGTTATCTTAATGCGACTGACTTTTCTTTGATTTTACCTTGCCTTCGTTGAGTAATATTATGTGGACGCATCTCATACCGTCACAAGGAACAACTTCATCAATTGTTAACACTTATAAACGTCACAACAAACGAACAAATCCACATTCACTACTTAATTCAAATTCACTTAAATAAATTGAGCTTTCGTTACTTCCGACTCGACTAAATAATAATACACTTGAAGTAAACGCGTGCCCGTGCGAACTTATGCAGCTAACTTCACACCAAAAGCCAGGCTTAAATCGCCTTATAAAATTGCTATACATACCAACAAATAGTTACATCGTTCTATGGCGGTTTGTAGGCTAAGAGCGCCTAGAGCGGGACGAAAAAGCAAGACCGGTTGCAAGCCAACGAGTGCGAGCAGGATAGCTAGAACATTCTACGCCTGATTTCTTTCGCGCGGACGAGGCGCCACCACGGCAAAAATTTGCAACACGCTGGCGCCGCGGTCCGCGCACTGTTGCTTGAATTTAATAATACGGGTTCATTTGGCGCGCGGTTTATAAATAATCTATATTGATTATTGATCTTATCACTACGTAATTTCGGTAAGGCAAGCCCGGCTTTTGGGCTTGTATGGAAGTACCGCCACTGCTCGAGCTGCAGCGCTGTCACAGGAAAGAGGCTCACTTACAGGTATGATAGACGTTGTTTGGCAGTTGTCTAATCACACAGAGAATAATCTGCTCGTAGTAAGACTCCTATCGATACTCAGACCGAAGTGTCAGCTGGCGATGGACACTCCAAGCAGACCTTGAGCTGTCAGGCTAACTTACAAGTGATTTTCAAATTTGTTTGAAAATTTTCTTATCAACGCACATACAATCCAGGAAAGAGGCTATTGAGGCCTACTTATTCAAACTTACATTATGATATCAAAACGATATCAGTTGAGTGCGTTCACGAAAAATATTATGAGCAACGCTAAGTGACGCGGACGCCTGCGACAGATTTTTATTTTTGCGTGCGCTCCGTGCACCCGCGCCAGCTAGCGGACGTCCTTACGGGGCGGCCACGACCACGATATTGCGCGACTGGTGACGGCGGCGGCAGCCATAGGTGGGAACGAAAGGTCCGATCGCTGTGTCTCGCATAGCAATGCACTCACGAGAACTTTCCAAAGTTGCGAAACTTTCCACATGAGAATTTCTCGGTAACTTCTGAGAATGTTCTCGAGAACGAGAATTTATTTATTTATCGTAGTTTATACCATGAATATTCACGATAGTTTAGGTGTAGTCCTTACCCCCAGAAAATTCCGACTTTTGGTCTACCGCTTCCGGTCAGAAAAATGTATGACGGCCCGGCCAAACGGTCAGACCTAGGTGGGGGGTGCTCGACCAAATGTCATAGAGGGACCCGGCAGTTTTTGACGCCGCCATTTTTTTTTTCAATATGGCCGACATTTTTTTAATTTTTTCATGTTTGTCCTAGCGCGCCGAAATTTTGGTCACGGAATCTCGGGGTCCCCTAGATACAGTGGCGTGACTCCCATACAAGCCCAAAAGCCGGACTTGCCCTAAGGCAACTAATTGCCTTACCGAAATTACGTAGTGATAAGATCAATAAAGATTATTTTAAAATCGCGCGCCAAACGAACCCCTTATTATTAAATTCAAGCCACAGCGGCCTCGAACCGCGGCACGAGCGTGTTGCAAAATTTTGCCGCGGCGTGGCGTCCCGTCCGCGCGAAAGAAATCAGGCGTAGGATGTTCTAGCTATCCTGCTCGTACTCGCACTCATTGGCTTGCAACCGTGCTTGCTTGTCCCGCTCTGGGCACTATTAGCCTACAAACCGCCAAAGAACGATGTAACTGATTGTTGGTATGTATAGCAATTTTATAAGGCGATTTAAGCTCGGCTTTTGTTTGGAGTGAAGTAAGCTGCATAAGTTCGCACGAGCGCGCGTTCGCGTTTACTTCAAGTGTATTATTACTTATTTAGTCGAGCCGAGTCAGTGGTCGAGACGAAAGTAACGAAAGTTTATTTAAGTGAATTTGATTAAATAGTGAATGTGGATTTGTTCATTGTTGTGGCGTTTAGTTTAATAAGTGTTAACAATGGATCAAGAAGTGGTTCCTTGTGACGGTTTGAAATGCGTCCACGTTTTAGTCAACCAGTCTTTGACCTTTGTCGAAAAACGGGACATAATTTCCGCGGCAAAACCAACACCCGACTTGTGTATTTCTCAGTCAAGTCAGTCGCGTCAGAGAAATATCTGTAGGGCCGTCTACAAAACTCATTGGATTGTTGGTTGTTCCCATACAAATAAGATGTATTACTGGTGTTGCATATTTTTTTCGAACGAAATTAACGTTTGGAATACTTCTGGATATAACGATTTAAATAATTTATCTGGAGCGATAAAGAGGCACATGAATTCCGGTAAACATATGTGTGCAGTGATTTCTTTTAGCAATTTTGGGAAACAAAGGATCGAGGCCTCTTTGTCGCGCCAATTATCAGAAGAAATATCAAATCATAACAAGCGTGTTGACAACAATCGTAGTGTTTTTCAGAGGTTAGTCGATATTGTGTGCCATTTAGCACAGCAAGAACTTCCTTTTAGAGGACACGATGAGTCAAACACTTCATTAAATAGGGGCAATTTTTTGGAACTTGTATCGTTGCTATCAAAATATGACGGCGTTCTAGAAAAACATGTTCAAAGCGACAAACCAAGCTCGAGCTATTTGTCTAACAAAAAGATTGTTCTAACCGCACAGCACAACTGTATGTAAATTATTATCGTGTAAATTTGTTAATATTGTATATACAAATGAAATTCACTTAAATAAATTAAACGGCTTTTATCAAAGCCACCGGGGGTATGCAATTGCTGATATGTTTGTAATATTCTATCTAGTAATAGTATGCCCTCAGTGCGCTATGATTAGCTCGCCTCGACACGTTAGCAGAATGCATTTGAGTCCGAAGAGTGAAGATTGGACAGTTATTACGAAAACATATCTTTCGGCTTGCCCTACTCCAAAACCCTAGGCACGCCACTGTAGATACCTATGAAAAATTATTTTTTGGAAAATGCTACAATTGCGGGAAAGCTGGCCACTTTTATTTTGTATGGCAACTTTTAAACGGTGCGTGATAGGTGGGGGGTGCTCGACCAAATGTCATAGAGGGCCCCGAGACAAAACAAACTGCATTAAAAAAATCAAAATGGCCGACTTTTTTTTTTTAATTTTGTCAAGTTGGTCCGAGCGCGCTGAGATTTGGCATGGCGGGAGATAGAGGCCTCTATATTACTACGAAAAAATTTTTTTTTGAAAAAAATCCAAGATGGCGGAACAATAATTTCCATGTTGCAGGAATGTTCTGAGAACATTCTCGAGAACGTTTCCGCTTTTTCGGAATATTCTGCAATTTGTACATTGCTAGTCTCGCACCAACTTATGGTTGCCGCCGCCGCCGTTGCAAGTTCTATCATTCTTACATATATAATTGTAGGACTTGACGAAGGCTGAGTTACAAAACCACCATAAAAGTCACATTTTTTTTCAGCTGTAACGATCTGAGGCGCAGGAACAATTACCGCCGCTCGCTAGCCTCCGGCTCCGACGCCATGTCCCAGTGCTGCTCCGAGAATTGCAACTTTTGCGGGGAAAATTTTGATTACAGGTTACAGAAATGTTCCTTTAAAATATTACAGTGTCTGGTCGGCGGTGCACTAGGTTTGAAAATGAGTAAACAACTCTACTACATTTAAACTGTCGTCTACCCAGGCCGGAGATCTCCGGCCAATTGTTCGTTGCCCTTGTCTCCCGCTCCCACACGCGCCGGACACCCCGTATTTGTTACGACCGATTTTTTTGCATCCGAGTTAATTGGCAGGTGAGAAACAGTAAAGCTGCTTTTCATTAAAAAAAAACTAGTTTTAGACTGGGGTTAAAATGGCCGGAGATGACCGTCCGTAACAAATAATTGACAGAGATCTCCGGCTGGGGTAGATAGAGGCGTGCTTTTTTTGACGGCATGGGTAGACGACAGGTTATGAGAGTGTAACTGGCGCAGTCATGTTGGATCTTGATCTGAGCAAGACAATCCGAACTCTTTTTTTTTTAGTTAATTTGAATTTAAATTCAGTCATCAGTAGGTAACCACTTAAATAGCCTTAGTTAGGTAACATACCTACACTGAACTGACTAAACGTATGGTGCTGAACAGCACCATCTACCACAGCTATAAAATTACGTCTACAATATTTTCCACGAGTCCCAGTATTATTTTGTGTGTAGTTAGAAAAATAAAAAAAATCATGTGTTTCATCCCTCAGCCAAGCCTTGGAGCGCAAGTTCGGCGAGTATCACTCGTGCGGCGCGCTGCCCGCCCGTCGCCTAGTCGGCACACGCGTCGCTTCCAGTGGGGAATCCTCCGTAGACTTGGATCAAGCGTCTAGCAACGCGAGCTCCCTCGCCAGCTGCACTGGTGTCCTTTGTAAGTAGATCGGTTATGTAGGGAGATTTTGTGTCAAAAGTATTTTCGTTGTCTTCTTTTTTGTCCCCAAAAAATGTGACGGGGTGGAGCTTTTTGTAAGGGGTAAAATTTAGTTTTTATTTTTTCTCAAGAGAATTATCTTCTTCTTCTTCTTAGCCTTATCCCATTTACCTGGGGTCGGTTCTCCATATATGGCGTCGCCAGGAGCGTCTGTCCTGGGTCGTCTCTGGTGGTATTTTTTTTTTCTCAAGAGAATTATGAATATTATAATCTACAGCTAGAAAGACATGCAATAGTATTTTTTTTATTTGATTAAATACAAAAATAGAAGTGACAGAGTGGTCAGACACAAGACAACGAAAATAATTTTTACCCAATTACACAAAAGTTCCCAATATAGATCCCTGGGAAAACTAGTTTATATCTGCCTTTTTTTTTAATTTAGATCCGTTAACATTAACACAATGGTTTCAGTTAGATAAATATGTTTGAAGAACACCTCACACCTCTGCCACCACGAATGCCTTGGTTAAATCGCAGTAAATTCTTTAGTATGTCCTAAAGGAGCACTCAATTCTTCACATGTTTGATAAGACATGTTAACCTTTTGAACGCCAAACGGCGCATCCATTTGCCGCGCCACTGACGCCACGGGGGTAAAATTTAGTTTTGCGAATAAATAATGCCAACCTAAAAGTGGGGTGTTTTTCAGTAGCTTTTCATCAAAAAACGATCGACGTCAAATGCCGTCTTTGGCGTCGTTGTCACGATTTTGCGTTGACGTCAATTGCCGTCTGTGGCGTTCAAAAGGTTAATAGGGACCGTGCGCGTTGGAGGGTCTGTCATCTTGTGGCCTGAATCTGAAACATATGTGCATATGTACACTGCCAAAGCAAGTGCTGCCATCTACCGTTCTCGTCAGTACGTTTCCTAGTGCATAGTAGTATATCGGGAGCATAAACGACACATTTACGACCCGCGCCAAAAATCTGACGGCTCCTATGCTGCCCCCTATAGTTCATGCACGGGGCCTATAAAAAGCTTAGTTAGGGCAAAGACATATGTAACTTCGTATAAGATGAATAAAGTCTAAGAAAAAAACGTGCCTCGGAAATCAAGAAATAGTCATTCTCGGATAGATGGCGCACACACCTTTGGCCTATGCTCGGCTAGATGGCGTGACGACACCGTTTCATATTTAACAATTTTAACACATAGATATTAGTGAATGAACATGGGTCAAAATGATAGAAAAATAATAAAATCAGCGCCGTTGGCAACGCTTAGTCGAGCTGATTACTGAGTGGAGACCATTTCAGCCTCACATTTTTATCTGTAATATGTCTCTTTGTGTTCTGTATACTTCTTGTTTCACATTTTATGTTTTTTTGTAATGGAATGATGTGTTGCCTGAATAAATATTTTTCTATTCTATTCTATTCTATTCTAAAATAATTTATCCATATAATATACATTTTTTTGATAATTTTATACGTTTTCATTTTGAGTTTTAGTCGTGTGTCGATAGATGGCAGTAAATTTACTGTGACTACAAAATTTACTATGACAGGACCCCTCTATACTATATGTTCTCTTTGGCTAGGGCAAGAACATAAACACAATGGAGAAAACTCATACGCTTGCGAAAGAAGCCATTACTAGAGCGTCACTTTACCTCCACTACACTTTTAGATTTGAATATGCTATAACCAGGCATCAAACTGTCAATTTTTTTTTTAATTAACCTGCTTTGGTGTCCCACTGCTGGGCAAAGGCCTCCCCTCGTTTTTTCCACCCGATGATAGGGTTATCATCGGCATTTTCCCTCCATTTGGGGTAGAATTTCCCGCCATCTCCTTCGTCAAAATATACCTATATATGTTTTTTTAATTTCACGTTTTTTGTGGTTCCGTTTATCCTGATTAGCTTATACCTACTGTTCTCATTTTCTTTTCATTAAGCGTTCAAGAAAAAGGCGCAAAATTCAAATTTTCTATGGGACGATAACGATACGACGATATGGGACGATATGGGGCGAAGAGTCGCGCCTACTTTTTGCCGCTTTTTTCTACTGACGGAAATCGCTTGACAGACTATATTTCCCTTTCAGCTCTAACGGATAACTACGGGGACGGCAAACCGACTCACAAGTCCTCCACCAGCGTGGTTTACACCGCGTCCGAGTGCAGCAGGAAGGTCAGCACGCGCTCATTGGCCGATAGATTCAAGAGCTATAAATGGGAACCTTGTACTAGGATCATACGCGTGTGACCACTAAAACGTAGGGCGACTGCTATAGTTATTGGCGACTACATAGTAATTGGCCACGCTTAACAATAAGGCTTCAATCGACTTTTCTTTCTGATTTATTAGGAGTGGCCAATAACTGTAGCAGCCTTATTTCACCGTACTGCGCAAACTTCAGCTGTCAAATTTGCGAACACAAAATTTTGCACTGCTTTACGCGTCTTAGTATTATTAGGTCAAAATTAATAAGTACCTATTTTCCATCCAAAAAACACTAGGGCCAGAGTTATACATATACTTACCTCAGATTTTTTTTTACAAAATTTATTTTCTTAAACTGAGTTTGTTTCTTTAAAAATTGTACTGTCTTATGTATAGTTGTGTGCTGTTATAGAAACATGCGAAGTGTATGATTAAATATTGAATATAAAGAAGTTAAGAATGAACCGCAAAATATTGTTTTTTTTCTCCTATCAGGGCACCATATCCTTCCTACCTAACTGCTAACTGTACCTTAAGCCTTAACCCTTTACCAGGCTAAGGGTTATATATTTCCCACATACAGCACTTCACACATGTTTTCTATTTTCGATGAGTAAGACTGGCACTCGATTGTCATTCTTGAAATGTCAGCCAGGCCCCTATTTCACCAACGTGACAGGTGCGACAATTCGACAAGTCTCATTGTTGCTGACGTCACAGGCATCCATGGGCTACGGTTATCGCTTACCATCGGGCGGGCCGTATTCCTTTTTGTCACCATCATTGTATTATTTAAAAAAACTTTATTATATCGGCAAAAAACAGGCATTTCTCTTACGATGTTTTCATAAACATTGATAATGATGACAATTGTCACAAGATTTCAAAGAACTTTCGGTAATTCATGACAGCAAAGGAGTTCTGTGTCGGAATTTCGTGACAATTGTCATTAGCTTCGCAAAATAAGTACTTATTAACTGGCGATAAAGTGGAGTTTTTTTTTAATTAACATGTTGGTGGCAAACAACCACACCGCCCGTCTGATGGTAAGCTGTTACCGTAGCCTATGGAGAGGCCTGTGACGTCAGTAACAGTGATGTCGACAATTGCCGGACCTGTCACGTTGGTGAAATAGGGGCCTGGTAAAGGGTTAATATTAGTGTCCGACCGAAACATGTTTTTTTGCCGAAACCGAAACCGAAACCGAATGTTCGGCTTTGGCTCTAGTTTCGGCCGAAACCGAAACCGAAACCGAACCTTTTGTAGACTTGATAAAATGTCATAAAACCGCTTTTACACAAATATTATGGGGCTGTCAACACCCAATGTCCTTGAAATTGATGTTACTTAAGCAGTTTTTTAAGAAAATTACTAGAGTTAGACCAAGATAATTCTGCAACGATTTTGATAACACACGCAGTGCGAGTGTTATTTAAACGTCAAAATTTCTATGAAATTATGACGTATAAATAACATTTGCACTAGTAGCACTGCGTATGCTATCAAAATCATTGCAGAATTTTCTTGGTCTAACTCTATTCATTCACCAGTCAAGCTAACATGTAGATCAGATACAGGGTCAACCAAAAACCAACCGAAAACGCGAGCGCAGCGAGCGCGAAATTTTTTGTTAACAATATCGCAAGGGAAGTAACGGGAGTGGAAAACCGAGAAAAAGGTGGATGGACTGTGTGAGAGATGATATGAAACGAACGCAAGTGAATGATGAGATGACGGGCGAGAGAGAGGTATGGAAGAAAAAGACATGCTGCGCCGACCCCAAATGAATGGGATAAGGGCAAGTGAATGATGATAATCGTAAGGCCGGGTACCGATCTTCACCTGGGCCTAAAAGTCCGAAGTGCCCCAGTGAGGCGAACTTTCATGCGAAGTAAAAGCCGTGCTTCAGGCTTCAGGATAAGTAGTTGAGCACAGACTCCAACCAATGTCCATTGTATTAAAAAGCGAGACGCGCAGGCCGAGCATGGCGCAGCGAGGCGAACGGCTAAGTTGAAGTAGAGGACATGTGGAACACAAACCAAATGGTAAATTGAGGTAAAAAGTGAGGCTAAGGTCGAGCATTCGTATAAAAACTGCACTGGGGACACTTTTAAGGGTTTTATCTTCGTTTTAATCAATAGTCAGAAAATCAACTTTGCAGTACTACTTGAGCGTAGCCTTTAGCCTCGCTTAAAATTTGCCATTAGAGGTAGATAGGAAAGTGACTGAATAAAAGCGAAAAAGACATCGTTCGACTCGGGCCGAGCTGATACTCGGCCAACGGCTACGTGCGATAGTGCTATCTCATTCACTCCGATACAATGTGTGCGATAGACAGTGTGCGCGTTATAGGTATTGACAGCCTCATAAGACTGCGTCGACCGTCCAGTGGCGCCCTCATTGCTGGAATTGTGTTTTATAATATACCTATACATGAATCAGTAAATGTAGGTTATTACTATTGTTGTCCCACTTATTCCCCAACTTTTGGTCTTTGTCCGAAGTGCCATTTCGTAAGTTTCGGCACGGCCGAAAGGTTCGGCCGTTTTTTGGCCGAAACCGAAACTACAGCCGAAACATGATTTTTTGGCCGAAACTGGCCGAAACCGAACCTTCGGTCGGACACTAGTTAATATACAAGAAGTCTATGGGAGCAAAGTGAATAAAATAAAAACGCGCGTTTCAGTTTAAAAATATAATATTCCAAAGGCACTGTAACATTGGACGAAACGTTAATACTGCCCGGAGCGTTGTGATGTCGCCGGCGTTTATACAATACAATAACAATACATAACACTATGTATACAAATACAAAACTAGAATCCTTTCATTGTCAACCTTGTGGGAATGCACGAAGGTTGATATTGGGCTGTAGCCAGTGTAGCCGCGCGCGTTAGTTGCCTCCTAAGGCTCACGGTCCTACCTATAGTACCACTCAGTTCGATGAAATTTAAACCATATTCAATTGGAACAGAGTTGCATTTCATTTGTTACGTTAAATATTCAAACAAATAAAAATCAGCCCTATTTCCTGCACTATAGGTTCAAATTTCATTGGCATATTTTGGGTTTTGCATTTGTATGGCTGGGCCTTAGGAGGGTAGACGTCTTTGACGGTCAATGGATTAAAAACGCGGACATAATAGATTCATTATGAGGTATACTTTAATGATCGAAGTTAAGGTAAGAGCTTTAGTGCTAGACATGCTAATGGGCCATTGACGAGCATACGGACGTTTACCTTATATGAATATGTAGGAAATATTCATCAATACTAGAGCAGTAATAAACAACTAAAGATTTTTTGACTGTAGAGAAGATAAGTCTAAGCATAAGGAAAAAAATACATAGATTGCTCACTCCATATTCGTACTTCGATTTTGACAAGTCGACATCATAGTCGACATCTAGCATCGAGTAGCGGAATTATCAGTACTGCTAAGTAGCAGTAGCAGTACTGTCATGTGACAATAGATGTAGCACCGACCGGAAAGTCTAATGCTCAACAACGTAAGACTTTCCGGTCGACTATGAAAATATTACTCTTTTTGGTACCAAAACTGATGTATGGAGTGAGCACTCTTGTCTTACTATATTTCTCTATGGTCTAAGCAATAACGTGCTTTAACAGCGTACAGCGCCATCTACAACAACTGTCAAAATCGAAGTACGAATATGTCTTAGACTTTACACATGTTACAATTTGTTACAATCAATCAATCTTTGTCAACAACTAAAACAAACGTAAGGGCATACGCACACCGCTTTTTTTAACGCACAACGCGCGTTTTAAGAACCCGGTGTGCCTAAGTCCTAATTTTGTAAGAAACTTGATACTAGTCCTGATCTATACATATTATTATAAATTATCATCGTGGTTTTGGTTAAAAAAGATAATAAATAAAATATTAACTTAAGCTAACTGCACTTTGACAGTGACCTAGGTACCTCCTTAATTAAAAATAAAAGCTATTGGCATATTACATTTATTATATTGTTCTAGCGAATAAAAACTTAATTAGAAATGGTCAAGTTCATCTAATTTAACAAAATCAATTTATTTTGAAGTTCTAAAACTGGTCAATAATGTTTAAATATAACTACTTGATATAAAAAAAAAACGTACAATCTAATTTTCTCGCTTGAACAGAAAATTGCATAAATACATTGGTTATTTATAAGTATCTAATATTTTAGTAAGACCAGCTTATTATTACATATGTAATGCATAATTATTTTCCATCATATTTTCACGGAAACGTACGAACGTGTGTTGCTATTTCAGTCAGTCTCGGTACTAAAAGTACTGAGGTTGACTGAAGTAGCATGACAAATACGAACGTTTCCGAGAAAATACGATGGAAAACAATTATGCACTACATCTGTACTACTTATTGAAAATAATTATGGACAATAATGTAAAATACGAGAAAGTTAACAGCCAACATAAATAAGAAATTAAAAAAACACGGAATGTTAAATCAGAATGTTAAAAAATCAGTGCGATATATTTTGAAAATGCATTAATATACAGAATTTCATTATAATGACAACAATTCTTATATTTTTAATAATTATAATACATAATTAACCTTTTCGACGCCGTATCAAACACTAAAGCTGTCACTCGGACGCCCCGTCACTGAAGTGTCAAAACTGAAATTGAACTTTATGCATATGCACGTCTATGTTGCTCTGTGGTCTGTGACCGATTAATCCGTCTTTGGCGTTGGACGTGCGGTGCGGATATATCGGTCATTGACGTCCAAAAGGTTAACGCTGTGAGAAATCTGCATACATTTTTGTTAAGCGTAGGTGCAATGAGGTTTTATGATATTGAATAGAAAAATATAGATGTTAAAACAGTATATTTTAAGAATCTCAAGTCACTAAGACTTAAAATTATTTAAAATTTGCAATTGATACGTCTATCAGTTATTTAAATATTAAATATGGATTTATACACCATAGATGTATGTTCATGTAATTATTAAAACAGCTTAGAAGCTAAATTGCTTATAAGTTTGCATTTAAAATATTTTAGTATGTATATTCAAACATCTTTAATATTTACAGGCATTATGTGTAGTTAAAACAATCGATATATAAAGTGTATTCATCCTTACTTATACCCACCTTGTACCTATCATGTAAACAAACACTTCTCAAAGACATTATCACACTTTTCTCTGGAATTACACAATAATCATCACTTAAAAATGTTGTTGTATACTTAAAGAAACTCACAAAGTATTGAAATCAACCAAATAACCACTGAAAAATATCATTTCTAATAAGATGTTCATCGATAATCTCAGTAACGAACGGATCACCTCAAAACATCTGACATTAAGATGTCTAGATTGTCTATGAATCGTATTGTTGGAATGACACTTTGACGTCAGGTTTGTTTACAATTTTACATGATAAGACAAGGATGAGTACATCTACTTAACCCATCTAACGCCCATCATACAACAAATTGATGCAAAGCAATTTGACCCATATTGATCTGTAGTAACGCACGTGCGCACGTCTGATACTGAGTCGCCACAACCCAAATTGAGTTGGTATCACACGTGTGATACTAGGGCGCTCCAAGGGTTAAGTCAGTATAGTATGTGCATATAAAAATATTATATAAATTGGAATGACGTATTTAAAGCCCGTTTATACTTTGATCTAAGTTGAGACAATTTCGAGACAAATCCAATTTTAGCCTAAAATGTATTTTCCAAAAAGAATGTTTCTTTTACAATTTAATGAGTTAAATACAATTAAGTCTAGAGAGAATCTAAAAAAAAGTAGTCGTCAGTATAAATAAGTAGGTATTTTTCTAAAATAAATGTACAGTCAAGGAAAAAACATATTTTCAAAGACGTTTATCAACATTGTAACATGCAGAGTCCTTCAATGTTATCTTTCATGTACGCATATAATTATATAAAATAATTGGATAGCTGACTGTACATTTTAAACGCTTACTAAGAAGTACAACGATATGTATTTTACATATAAAATGTTGTTACAACCTATACAATTGCAATGTTTGGCAATAGGAGCGTATATATAAATAAATGTTGATATTTGATAGTTTATTGAATGTTAGGGTTAGCGGACCTCGTTCGACGTATAATTTGAGAAACCCTTCCCGTCAGTGGAAAAAGTCGTTTCCATACAAAATCTCAATTTCGCCCTTTTTCTACTGACGAAGTGGATTTGCCAGAGTATAGTTGGCAGCAAAAGTCCCCCGCCGCGTCTGTCGGTTTGTGTTTGTATGTTCGCGATAAACTCAAAAACTACTGAACGGATTCTCATGCGGTTTTCACCTATCAATAGAGTGATTCTTGAGGAAGGTTTAGGTGTATAATTTGTTAACCCGTGCGAAGCCGGGGCGGGTCGCTAGTTAATTATAAAAAAGGGTGTATTACTACAGTAGGCGAAGTTTAGTGTTTGTAGGTGCCTTGTGGAGCGCGTTCTACATAGTTGGCGGGCAGCATGCCGGTGCGGCCGGTGCGGAGCACCTGGCCGGTCATCCAGCCCTCGTCGATGGCGGTCACGTTGGAGATGAGGTCGCCCTCGCGGAACGACACCTCGTCGCTGTCGTTCGCCTCGTAGTCGTACATCGCGATGTATACTTTCTGGAAGAAATTAAATAGGATACTGCGGGGTGTTAAAATACATACAAAACTCGTGATTCAAAATCCGAGTACGTGACACGATGCGACCGGGAATCGCTAAAAGAGAGAAAGAGAAGGAAGGATGAGAAGATACGGTACGGTAGTACCTGCACATCAGGCTTGGCATCACACTTGTCAGAGACGAATACTCATTAAAAACAAAGAGCCACTTTGTATCCGCTGCCGGATTTCGATAAAGCTTTCGACACCGTCGATCATTGTTTGTTTGTTGCTTAATTTAGAGATTATAATGTAAATCACAGAAACAACTGTAAAATTGTTAGAATTAAGTAAATGGGTCAAACACGTTTTTAGAAAATGTCACTTCTGTGGACAATACGATAAAAGTTAACGACTCTGGTACATATAATATAACCCGTTTTTCATTATTATTATTATTTATGACTTGAGTCTCAAGTACTACATACTATAAAACGGGTATGACCCAAATAGGTTAAGTTACTTGCATAAAAAAGAACGTATCTCGCCATCAAACTTCACAGTTTGGCGAGTTTTTATGTTATTTATAAAATTTATTTTATTGTATCATGAATAAATAAATTAAAAAAAAAAAAAACACAATCGCTATATAAACTTACGGGATTCCACAGGGATGTATTTTGGGTCCTCCGTTGTTTCCTATATACATCAACGATGTCTTTTGGGAAACAACGCAAAAATGTGAATTGTTTGATGATGATACCAACACTCAACAGACCTTTATCAGATAAGGAGGAGGAGGAGAGACACAGTACCTGCACATCGGGCTCGTGCATGTACCTAGTTCTGGTCGAGGCCGGCGGGTCTAGGTCGCTGACACGACCGATCTGTCATTATCTCTAAGCTAGCTATTGGTGGTGATAAAGAGGCAGTATCTGTACATCAGGCTCATACTTTTTGGAGACTAATAACCATTAAAAAACGAAAGAACCATTTGTGTCTGCTGCTAGATATAAGTAAAGCTTTTAACACTATGGATCACAATTAGGGATGTACCGACTAGTCGCCGACTAGTCGGGAAAGCCGACTATCCGGCCTCATTTGTAGTCGGCGATTAGTCGGCGACTAGTCGGCCAAAATGGCCGATTAGTCGGCACTTTATAAGTGACAGAAAAACAGGGCAAAAAGAAATAAACAGCAAATATTTACCTAAGCTTTTCACCTATTTTACCCAAATTCATATTTAGGGTGCCTACGAAAACCTTTTTTCGAATTATTGACAGTGTGGTCGCTTTCTTATGTCCGATTGTCCGGTTGTCGTATGAAATATAGCCTTAGGTTTATTTTTTTATTTTTTTGCTTTACCACCTTTTTTGCCTTTAGGTAGATGAATAGCGCGACGATAGGGGTAAAACGATTTTTTTAAGTGCACCTGAACCGAACTTATACGAAATTAATGATCTGGCCGACTAGCCGACTAGTCGGCCGACTAATCGGCCATCCGAGCGCCGATTAGTCGGCTAGTCGGCCAAATCAATAGTCGGTACATCACTAATCACAATATTGCCATATAAATTTACGGGGTCCCACAAGGATGTATCCTAGGTCCTCTGTTGTTCCTAATATAAAACAACAATAGCTCATTTACCCATCTTCGCATTTACCTGTACATCGGGCTCGTGCTTGTTGGACATGACCTGCATGTAGTTCTGGTCGGGGCCGGCGTAGGCGGCGCGCTCGGAGCTCAGCGGGTCCAGGTCGGCCACGCGACCGATCTGCCGCGTGCTCTGCGCCTGCTGCTGCTGCTGCTGATGGTGGTGGGACCCTGGATGGAAAGTTTGGGTTATTCAGTTTTCAGTTAGATGCGTAAGAATGCATGCTTTGATAAATCTACTACTACTTTTTCTCAAAAATGGACAGCAAAGTCGACTTTGACGTCTAAAAAATAGGTCGCGAAGCGCGTAGTTTATGGTCAGTCAAAAATTAAAAAGTTAAAAACATTGCAGTCTCGATTTTGGGACTGCAATGTTGCATACAAATTCCATTATTTGTCGAGTTCCAAACTTTTTAAAAGTTGAAATGGCCATATCAAATGAAGGCACAGGCCCATTAAACAGCCAAACAGATGATTAGTACCGCGACTATTTAGCTGTCTCAAATAGGTTGGCGTATTTTCGGCACTTCTATTTTTTTATTAAAAAAATAAAAAGGCGGCAAAGCTAATTTTTTCAATTGTTTCTACTTTTTTCTGTGAAAATATATACGTAAGAACGTTGCTTCTGTAAAATATTTCTAAAATATGTATATTTCTCGCACCATTTTTGAGAAAAGCACTATATATGACTCGGCTGGAAGGCTACTTGCTGGCTTCGGATTCAATTAAACGGACTCCCAAGGTCGTCCGTTTAATACGAATCCTCAGCCTGCAAGTAGCTACTTCCGAGCCTCGACAATAATGTACTATTAACTCTTAGCATTTAATAAAATGTAGTGTTTGTAATGCATGCATGATATAAACTGTAAACTGAGACACTCTCACTACAATAAGTGTCTTCTTCTCGTCGACTTTAATGGTTGAACCAAACTGTAATCGCATACTTTTCACTATGGGCTCCCGACTCAACTATGTATAATGACTTCATTACGAAACGTTTTAGTAAACTATAATGACTTTGGCTAATCACGTCTTGCCGCGATCAAGAAGACAAAACAAAGGACAGAACAAAAGACATCAACGAACTTCTATCTACCGAGGTAGTTACATAGTAGAAAAAGTATTATTATAGTTGACTCATACAAAAAGTATTGTATATAATAGTGATACAATCAAGCTTTTCAATCTCGAACCTTACACGTGAACACGGTACTCGACTGAAAAGCTGTCTATTATATCACTTTTTATGTGTTGATCATAATACCCAGACCAATTTATCCGCACTCCGACTTCCCCCACAAATAAAGCACTCCAAAGCAAAAACCACAAACCTCTCTTCCCGTCACTGGTGCTGTTATAGATGAGCGTGGCCGACGCCCGCTGAGTATTGGGCGGCGCCCGCGGGCCGTCCACCAGCGGATCGTAGTCCTGAATCCTACCGATCTTCTGCTGGCTACCAACTCCATAATTAGCCCCCGGTTGTTGATACTGTCCGTAGGCGAATTGGTTTTGGTAATCGTCGTACTTCTGCTGGTAGTCTTCGTATTGTTTCGGCTGCGGTCGGTATTGATTTTGATTATACACCGGCTGATGATTACTCTGGTTAGTCTGGTAGCTCTGATTCTGATATTGCTGATTCTGATTCTGGTAGGACTGATTCTGATTCTGGTTCTGGTACGCCGGGGGTGGTTGGTAGACTTGGGGTTGTTTCTGGGGCGGCGGGACTGGTAGCATCTCGTTGGCATAGTTCTCGAGCTGCTGGTGGTAGTTGTCGGAGGGCACGTCTACATTTAAAGCGGTGGGAATGGATTAGACACGTGATGATGTCTTCATTTGCATGAAGATGGTGGTAGGAAAGTTAATTGCGTCAAAAATATATTAATTTATGGTGGAGGCGGATCTTCGAGTCAACAATTGGCGAGAGGTCGCACAGGGCCGAGAAAAGTGGCACTGTCTTGTATCGGAGGTCAAGTTTCATTTTGGGTCGCTGAACCAACGAAGTAAGAAGATTAAGTAATTTATCCCTTTTCCTTGGATCTTTTAGACGCGAAATCTTCCTGAATATCATGTGTGGAGAATTTCAAAAGTAAACCTTTTAATCAACATCAATGTTTAAAGTTTAAGTAAGCTGACAAACCAATAAATACAAAGGATAATGGTCACTGTGTACCATCATGGACACAGTTAACTGCCATTCGTCTAATATTAATTCTACCATTGGTCAGAAGTGTATTGGTGTACGACTTCTATAAAGCAAACCCAACATAATTAGAGGTATTGACATACTTGAGATATTTTTTATTAATTATTAATAGTTACACTATTGTCTTAGGTTAACCTGTAAAAATAGTATGGAAAAAAAAATCGACTAGGATTTTTTTTTCTCTTATTTGTAGCTAAAACTCTGTAGCAGTGTCTATAACAAAGTACGTTTTAAATGTTTCCAAAACGACTTTATTTTAAAATTTTAGAATATCATACACATTTAGCAATCTTCGGCAAATAATTAGCACAATTATTATAATTCGCTACAATTTATTTGGCAATCCAATTTGACGCAATCACCTTTCATCTGTTGATGAAACATTGGCACACCCACAAACAAACATACATATATTGTGCGACGTACAATGATCAGTGTTTACACGATTTTGACGAGTGCATAAATAATGTGGTAACCATCGCTACAGTATAGAGGTCACTGATTCTTACTTGTTTCATTGATTGTATCAAACTTATAAAGTCTAAGACAAATCTTAGCTACAGATGTAATGCATAATTTTTTTTTTCATCTTTTTTTTCACGGAAACGTAGGAACGTGTCTTTCTTTTTCAGTCAGTCTCTGTACAAAAAATACTGAGGTTGACTGAAGTAGCATGACAAAAACGAACGAAACTTTTCCAAGAAAATACGATGGAAAACAATTATGCATTAGATTTGTAATATGGATCGTTATACGGCTACACAAGGATGACTCGTGATAGAACGAATTGTCCTATAATATTAAATTTATAAGTATATTTATTTACGAGTAGAACGGAAAATTCTATACTGTAGAGATTGAAAATTACTCTTGTGAAAACATTAAGTGATCACGTCAATATGTCATAAAAATGTTAACAGACGTACTTGCCCGTATAAATTACATAAATAACGGATGTTTATTTACTATCAAGAGTATTTGTTATTGTGTTTGCGTGCACAATTTTCAAGCACTTAACGAAATGACGCAGATATAAAATATGCTTAGGATTTTGGTAATCGTGTATTTTTATGAACATGACTGACATACCGAGTGGGCCTTTTACAAAAATAAATACTTCAACGGACGATTCCTTAACAATATCTACATTTTCCCTGTAATAAATGGACATTTGAATTTAACATTACGATGTGCAAGCATGGTTTTTTATTTTGTTGTAATCAAAGTAACTCTGCTGAAGTAAATGCTTCACTGCTAATTAACTAATAAAAAAAACACCATTTGTATTGAAAAATAAACCAGTTTTTTTACTATTGAAAAGGATTATATCGCGTATATTGAATTCATACTACATCCTGACGTTTCGAACCCTTTACAGCGTTCTTGGTCAACGGGTGACTGAGGAAAAACTACACTGTGCAAAAACTACCCACTTACAAAATAATGAACCATCATAAACTACAAATTTTAAGGCTAGTTGTACATTCATTCATGAGTAACTGTCGCGGTAACCGAAGGCAATATTCAGTTTTTATACATTAAACATTTTTTCTTGTGTTAAAGGGCCCACCCTACGAGATGAACTTTGCACTATCACCAAGGCAACAAACAATCACCCCAGCTACCCACTTACCGACTAGTTCTCCGTTCTCGTTTATCTGCCTCTGCTTCTCCATCTGAGCCTTCTTCTCCAGGTCCCCGTGGTACGCCACGTTGCTGATGATCTTGGTGTTCGCCTTGATCCGGAGGGTCTCGGGGTCATCTGCCACCTGGAATGGAGACAGACATACAATCACACCTGTTTCTTAATGGGGTATTGTGACGGTCAAGAATGACACTACTAATACTACTATAATACCCTACACTCACACCCTCCTACCCTAAAAGCAAACTGAGGGCTCATTTAGACGATGCGAGAACTCGCATGCGAGTTTCATTGCATTGCGGGTTTTGATCGGTCGGTTGGATTGGACGTAACCAATAGTCCGCAATCTAACTAAAATCGCATGCAAGTTCGCGCGTCGTCTAAATCAGCCCTTACTTTATCTATATCCTTGCTCGTGGGACTAAGTGCCACAATTTGGTGCCATTACTAGGATGT
Organism: Cydia splendana; assembly: GCF_910591565.1. Taxonomy (NCBI): domain Eukaryota; kingdom Metazoa; phylum Arthropoda; class Insecta; order Lepidoptera; family Tortricidae; genus Cydia; species Cydia splendana. Next base: position 6,006,064 of record NC_085984.1, read on the forward strand.
ATTTACGTTTCTAGGATGTATTTACTTTCACCAGGGTGTATTTATATGTATTTAAGTGATAAGATTAAGTTTTGCATCTGTCTTGCTCGTGGCACTAATTGCCACAATTTGGTGCCGTGACCAGGATGTTTTTACGATACTAGAATGTATTTAGCTTCACCAGGATGTGGCCGTAAATGTACTTTACCTGTGTAAATTTCCCCTTGCTCTTCTCAAAGTCCGCGTGGTACTTGACGTTGCTCTGCAGCTTGGTGTTCTCTGCTATCCGCTTCAGTTCGGGGGTTTCTGCCATCGTCGTGTGCTTCGCCTTCGGGACGTGTCTGTAATTGATAAATACAACGTATTAAAGTTAAAAATTATCTCATCTTAAGTTTAAAGTTTATTTTGTATAATTCCTACTGCCGGACCCGGCAGCATGCCTATTGGAATAGAAAATACTGAATTTAATCTTGTGACAAGCTGTACAACTTCCTTAGGTATTTTTTATTTATTTAAGGATCACCAACGGATAATACATCTAGAAAATTACATAAGAAGACACAAAAATACAGACGTGTTTATTTACTTAACATAATGTTCCACTACTGAGCAAAAGGGCTCCGTCTCTTTTTCCATGCATCTCCATCACCAATATTTTCGGAAGACGTCAAGATCGCGCCGCTATCTCCTTCGAGGTCTGCCAAGATACCGGTATCCAACTATCCATCCGGTAAGTTTCATTTGACCATGTGGTCCATTTCGCATACGGTTGATGTATCAGGCCCATTCCTATTTAAGTAATATGTCGTCAGGTGACAAGCAAAAGTCACTAATTACTAAAGAACATTTAAACAAAAATCGACCTTCTCTTATTACTAATATGGTTCACTATGGCTATGAACTTGTGGTGGTACTTAGTGAGTTTTGCTTGTCACCTGACGATGTGCACTTGTGGGGATTTTAAATTCGTTCTAGTCAAAAACGGGTGCAAGGTAAACATTCAATGTGCAATTGTTTAATATCATAATCGCACTTCGTTCCCACGTTGACGAAACATAAAGTGAGCCGATCTCTCGAACAAGTATGAACAAGATCGGCTCACTTTATATTTCGTCAACTTTTACTAATAAGTTAACATATCAACACCATTTCCGCTCTGTTATTAACAAGAGAAAGATAATTCATACATCATAAAATTCATAAACACTTTCGCCTTCATAACATTAATAATCACCATTATTACGTGCGAATTGAGCTGACACGTAGGTACTCAGCCTTTCTCAACAATGACACCATTGACCGTATGAAGTCACACACCGATTTAGACGTGACGATTTGTCGTGACGAATCCGGCCCGAGTAACCGGGGTTTTTATGGTTCCGTACCCAAAGGGTAAAAACGGGACCCTATTACTAAGACTCCGCTGTCCGTCTGTCTGTCTGTCACCAGGCTGTAACTCATGAACCGTGATAGCTAGACAGTTGACATTTTCACAGATGATGTATTTCTGTTGCCGCTATAACAACAAATACTAAAAACAGAATAAAATAAATATTTAAGTGGCTCCCTTACAACAAACGGGATTTTTTTGCCGTTTTTTACGTAATGGTACAGAACCCTACGTGCGCGAGTCCGACTGGCACTTGGCCGGTTTTTTGTCCACGTTCAGTTGCGAGTAAAAGTGTGGAAAATCGCTTAACTTTCATTTCTTGTGAGATACGGAAGCTGTGTACAAAACAGACTGGAATGCGGCCTCTTCTTTTTACTTTCATACTTAAGGGGCCCACTGATTAACAGTCCGCCGGACGGTATCCGGCGGACTGTTAATCAGTGGGCCACGTCATAATTTCATAGAAGGTTGACGTTTAAAATGACACTTACACTGCGTGGGCTATCAAAATCGCTGCAGACTTTTCCCGGTCTGACTCTAGTCGCGGTCGGCCTTTGGCTGTTGTTGGCTAACCTGCAGTTTATAACTAAACAAAATATATGCGTCTTTCTGGTAGATATGTACGAGTATGTATTATATAAATAAGTGTAGAAACCGCGAATGAATCTGAACAATGCAAGCTGTTTTCCATTTTTCCGGATGGCAGGCAGAAGGCATCCAGTGTGTCAAATCCTGATGGTGATGTTCTCTTTGTTTAGAATGCTGCTTGTGACGTTTCTTCAAACAAAACGTCACTTTTGACACTGACACATCTAATCCATATCGTTTCTAGATCTATTGTGGACTTCCGGTTCGAGCGCCATCTTGATGGCACGCGGCGAGATTGGTTGATTTGTTTTTTGCTCATTAATATTGTTTAAAGTGTAATATCGATAGCCTATTATACAGTAAACTAATGTGGTAGTGTGCAGTGAATGGAGAATTTATCTTGAAGCTCGTTTAACCATCATTTTGGAGTCGACGGCCGGTTGTCCACGTGTTTCTTGTAAAGCCCGCTATCGCTTTACAAGAGCTAAATCACCGTACACTGTCTTGTACTAACCGTACAATTTCAATCGTTTTACCCTGCTACTACGACCTTGACACTGGCGAAATAGCCCCAATGGGCTGAAGCCATAATTTTAAAAGAATGAAGATCTATTAACTGACGTATCTTAAAGTTCGAATCGCGCAGATAGGTAGTCATTTCCCTGCAATAGCAAGTAATTAATAAGTTAGGATAATTCGTCCATTTAGCGCAGACGTCACTCGCGTCCGGGTTGCAAACTCCGGCGCATATACATACTATAGGGTTCTGTCACAGACCACTTGCACACGAGACTCGTGCTTACCACACACCACTGGGGCAGTTGTATTAAGTTAATTTGAGACCCCTCATTTTAATACTCCCCGGGACAGTAATCGTCAACATTCGCGATATGTCGCTTCGTCAACCTCGGTCGCGGTGCCAATGTATAAATCATCGTAAAATGTCTTAGTACAGATAAGGGACCGTGCGCGTTGGAGGGTCTGCCATCTTGTGGCCTAAATCGGAAACATAAACTTCACATTTACTTACGCCTATAGACCGACCGCTTAAATGATTTGGGGAAGTGCGGGCGGCAGGCGTACGGCGCCCGCACCTTCCCCGCCACCCTTAGTCGACCTACTCCGTCGCCCCCGTACCGCGCAGGCGAGCCCTCATTTAAGCGGTCGGTCTATAGCGCCAAAAAACTGACAGCTCCTATGCTGCCCCCTATAGTTCATGCACGCTCCCTATAGGTGAATGCTTCATATAACACAGAGCTTATTTATAGATGGTCACTTTCGTTTCTATTATGGCAGCATTGTTGAGCCGGCTTTGTCGTTTAATACGTATTAGGTTTGGTCGGTTTAGTTCGTCCAGTCATATATTTTATATAGAGATGCAACGGATAGTTGTTTGGCCGGATACCAGATACCGGATATCGGCCTGACAATATTCGGTTTCCGGCCACCGAATATTCGGCCGCGGCCGTCGGAACTATACCTACGTTTCGGTTTTTCAAGTGCGCATTGTGCAGGTTTGACCTGTATCCTAATAGTGAACGTTCGCGCAGACTCATTTCTAGGTTCACCAAGCAATCCCTCTATCGCGTACAGGGCGCGTAGCCAACGTGCAATCGTTAACGCTCCGTAGCCAACGAAACGCAGCTGTCACTGTTGCATTAATATGGAAGAGTGATAGAGAGAGATGGCTATGATACGCTTCGGAGCGTTAACGATTGGCACGTTGGCTACGCGGCCTGATGCTTCATATTTATTCATTTATTTAAACTTTATTGCACAAAATATATACAACAATGTACAAATGGCGGACTTAATGCCAAATGGCATTCTCTACCAGTCCACCATAGGGCCATACAGAGATACCTACAATTGGTGCAGAGAGAGAAATCTATTAAGTGAGGAGTCTTTATAATGAGGAGTCTACGCGAGACGGTCTATTTATGCATGTATGACACGTTGCGTAATATTGACGGTCACTTTCGTTTTTATTGTGGCAGCCATGTTGCGCCGGCTTTGTGGTTCGGTGAGATTTAATACGTATTAGCTATGGGCAATGGTTTAGCTCGTCTGCAACAGCTCTGATTGTTTGGATATGAAACCGCGGATGATGTACCGCGAGCATGTAAAATTGCATGGACAATTGGGTACTTTCCTCTACTTAAAATAAATTATTTCACACCGTACTCGAAATAAAGCACTAGATCATTATTAGACAAACATAGATAGCAGTTATTTTTAAACACAATTTCTATTTAATAAATCGGATGGAAGTATAAAAAGTAGGTGAGTTGACTGTGACGTCACTACACACGTTTTCATATAAATTCCATATTAGCAAATCGTTCTGACAGTTCTAAAAAAGAAGCTGATTTGACTAGTAGGAAAGTAGCCAATTGGCAGTACCGTCTTTACCATAATGGCACACGGGGCCCGAGCCCAGGGCCCCCATCCTCAGGGGGCCCCGAAGGACATACAGTAACATTATATTTGATTACCAATAAAAAATAGAAGATCATAGAAAAATGTTAGTTTAATTCTCTTTCTTTTCTTTCCAAAAGGGCCCCAAATGTGCCCATGTGTCATGTGCCCAAGGGCCCCAGCATGGTTTAAGACGGCCCTGACAATTGACACATTAAGAATTCATTCATAGTGGCCAAAAGGTGGGTCGGAATCGGAACTAAAACTGTCTTTCCTGTGGACAAAATTAACAACTTGTAGGTGCATATAAGTAACGATATGTGGCGTTCCATGCCTAACATTTACGTTGTCATTCATTGGTGTATATTTCAAGTATCATAAAAATCGATCCTAACTGTTAAAGTTAGACCAAGAAAAGTCTGCAGAGATTTTGACAGCACACGCAGATTTTGACGTAGGCACTAGTTTTTAAGAGACTGCCATCTGACCTTCCAACCCAGAGGGGAAACTAGGCTTTATCGGGATTAGTCCGGTATCCTCACGATGTTTTCCTTCACCAAAAAGCGACTGGTAAATATCAAATAATATTTCGTACATAAGTTTCGTAAACTCATTGGTACGAGCCGGGGTTTGAACCCGCGACCTCCGGATTGAAAGTCGCACGCTCTTACCGCTAGGCCACCAGCGCTTATTGTAAACGTTGCAACTTTTTTAAATTCGCTTTAACACATTGCTACTCTCAGGTATAAATAATCCAAACAGCTATTCACAGAAGATACAACAGTAATAATATATGAGTAAAGACTGGGTCTCTATTGTTTCCCATAAAGTTTTAAGTCATTAATGTATTGTTTGTCCGCATTTTCGTTAGTCATAATTTGGTTTTTCTCAGAAACGCGTAACTTTTCAGGATTGCCATAAAACAAACCTAACCTAACATAACCTATCTATAGGATAACCTTACGAAAATCCTGTAAAGTTAACGGTTTCAGAATTATGACTAATGGTAATCTGACAAGCATTACATTATGACTTTCAATAATTATGCCAAACAAAGCGATCCGGTAAAGACTAATACAAATAAACAATGCATATTTGCCATACCGGCGATGGTTTCCTACCAAGTGACTACGTCAGTCGTCAATGTATGAATCACGAAACGAAATTATTCAAGTATGTTACCTATTCGTGATTCGTGACTTACTGACGTAAGTCATTATAAGAGGAAAATGACGCTAATGTTCACCATCATCATCTTCCTCGCGTTGTCCCAGCATTTTGCCACGGCTCATGGGAGCCTGGGGTCCGCTTGGCAACTGATCCCAAGAATTGGCGTTAGTTTTTACGAAAGCGACTGCCATCTGACCTTCCAACCCGGAGGGTAAACTAGGCCTTATTGGGATTAGTCCGGTTTCCTCACGATGTTTTCCTTCACCGAAAAGCGACTGGTGAATATCAAATGATATTTCGCATATAAGTTCCGAAAAACTCATTGGTATGAGCCGGGGTATAAACCCGCGACCGCCGGATTGAAAGTCACACTCTTACCGCTAGGCCACCAGCGCTCAATGCTCAATGTAACTAACGTATTTAAATTGATAGTGATTAAAACTGTATCCATATAAATATACTGTATATTCCTAACATCTGGGCCTTTATTCTACTGGCCTTGAGGGAAAAGTAATCCAATAACGCTCCGGTTTACCCATCACAAGCGATTTGTAGCGGCTCAACTACATATTTAAGCCGTTAAGCTGCTTATCCAACAGTCATTCCACACGCACGAGCAATCCGAATGCTCACAGGTAGTATGTGTAAACTGTAGGGGGCAGCACAGTAGCACCTTGTTTATTGGCGCAAAATGACGAGCTTAAACTTTCCTCAGCGCACTCGTACAGTCAAGTGTAAAAATATGGGTGCACTCATCGTAGTCAATAATTTTTAGGAAAAAAACCCGACTTTAATCGGGGATGCCGGGGAGCCTCGAGCTTAACAAAAATGTGTCTTGAAAACCTAACTTGCTAAACAAAGATAACTAAGAGGACAAATCACCAAACGTGAACTATGCGTCGTTGAAGAGTTCCATTCTGATCATCATCAGCAGTTCCACTTCATCAAATCTCACTTTTATAAATGTAAATGCTTGATTTGTTGATGAAAATACTAAAATCACTTTTTTTAAGTTCTAACATACACAATAAACAAATTTACAGCTTTGAAATTTCGCCAAACTGCGGAACAGTTTGTTGGCCTATGTATGACTTTAACATTTGAGGAGTTCTCTGGACTCCTCATGGATCCCATCATCAGAACCATTATTAACTGTTTGAGACAACGCTAATGGTGCAGTGTAGTAAAATAAAAGTGTTCATGCTTAGTTCATAGTCATTCAATCTAAAGTAGCAGCAGTGACCGTAAGTGTGAATGTGACAAGATAATGTAATACTTGTGCTAAGGAGACGTGTGAATTCTACGATGACATCTGAAACTTGTTATAAGTCTATTTTTAATTCGATACTGTAAAATTTCTAATCTAGACATTAAGAGGAAAGGGGAAAGCCTCTTCTCCATACAAACGTAGTCCCCATTTTCCTCTCTGGATACCTATTGACATTATGGAAAATATGTTTACATAATTTGATGTGTATTAACCATAGTTTGTCCCCCTACGTTTGACTTTTTTCGATTTTTTGATTACTGCAAAAATTTGGAGCGAAAACCAGAATTCATACAAGTTTTGAAATGCTCCTAATTCTTATAATAATTAAAAATTTGAAAAAAATCAAAGGCTGTACAGTTGATAATATGCAACAAATTGTATCAAAATATTTTCAATAATGTTGATATCCAGAGAGGAAAATGAGGACTTCCTTTGTATGAAAAGGCGATTTCGCACGAATGTGGAGGATTCGTCTTAAATAAGAATCTGCAGTATTTTAGGTACTTAGTCCAAATTTCAGTCCGTGTACGCTATCTATGTGCCTGTAGCCTGAAAATAAATGATAATTCGTTTGATTTGAAACTTACGACTCGCAGTATGGCAGTTTCCCATATCCTTTGTACGTCCTCATGTTGAGTGTCATCCCGCATTCCTGGCATTTGAAACAGCCTTTGTGCCACGCCTGTTAACAAATAAACATAACATTATTAATTATATCAAAAAGTTAAATACACATAGATGATAGGTATTTTTAATTTTTTAGCTTTAGTTATCTTAATTGTAGTTAATTAGTTTCATATTCATTTTATAACACTTATTATATAATAAATGAGTTTCAATCCCTTATAGATGATAATAATATAGTGGTGCGCAAAGTACGGCCCGCAGGCCAGGTCCGCCCCGCGAAAGGTTATTAATAATATCAAAAAGTTAAATACACATAGATGATAGGTATTTTTAATTTTTTAGCTTTAGTTATCTTAATTGTAGTTAATTAGTTTTATATTCATTTTATAACACTTAATATATAATAAATGAGTATGATAATAATATTAAAGTACGGCCCGCCGCCGGTCCCTCGAAATTATTAGTATTGGCCCGCGATAATTATATTTCACAGTACATATGGAGCTACTTTCCCGCACTAGTAGGAATAAGCACTTTCCGTACCTAATAATGTCAAAAATGTTAAGGGCTATACGTACTGTAAAACGTACGATGCACGTGCGAATAGGTCATTCGCAACTCGTATGGATTTATGACCACTCGTTGCGAATTTCCTACTTTCCGCACTTGTAATTGCGTCGAAATATAGCGAGCTCGAAAACAATACAAAAGGTAATCAGTAATCACGGTCCATATCCCGGTCGATATAAGCCTAGTGTAAGAATGGTAAGAAAATGAAATAAATAAAACTATATACATATTTCAAAAGTCTTGCATGAACATCTTAGTGAGTAAGTACGTATACATTCTTTGATGTACATAGTCTTGTCCTAGTCTCAACTGCAATTATAGTGGTTACCATCGACTACTAACTACAGACTCCATTTTATAAAGCGTTTCCTAACACCGCGAGGTCCCACATGTATATAAATTGGTATGGGAGTGCCAGTGTAAAAAAAGCGTTGGTAGCCTAGCAGTAAGTGTCCAATTTTCAACGTGGAGGTCGCCGGTTCAAACCCCGGCTCGTACCAATGAGTATTTCGGAAGTATGTACGATAGGTATATATTTTTTCCCCATTAATCGTAGCAAAAAGTCGTCCAACGCGAGGACGACGAAGATGATGGGAGCGCCAATGTGGTGACCGCGTGTTTTCTTATACGTTCTAACTAATGGGTATTAGATTAAAGGATGACTGACGCTAGACCGGGCCGTGCCCGGGCCGAGGTGTCCGACATGTTATTTTCTATGACGGCTGATCAGTGATCAGGGCTATAACCGCGAATGGAACATATATGATATAAGACAACTCGCGGTCACCACACATTGGTGCTCCTAATATCATCGTTTTCTATGGAAAGTTGGAAAGCACCTGAGGGGCTACCGCGAAAACCGAAGTTCGCAAATTGCGGGCATTTTTCTCTGTCACTCTAATTACGCCTTCATTGCAGTAAAAGACAAAGATTCCCGCAATTTGCGAATTTCGGTTTTCGCGGTAGCCCCTCAGGTGCTTTCCAACTTTCCATAGAAAACGATGATATTAGGAGCACCAATGTGTGGTGACCGCGAGTTGTCTTATATCATATATGTTCCATCTAATGGGTATTAGATAAGTGGTCTGTGGTGACCGCATACCAGAATGATTATCGCAATGAGCGCATTATGACACTATGTCATGTATAAGATAAAGTTTTAGATAAGATAAGATAAAGTTTATTAAGCTCAAAAGGTTACATTCTGTACATAATTTCATAAGTTATGTTACATAGGTATATCTGTCTAAGATCTTTCGTTGGTACTTAAATTAGGTATAAACCTGTGCTATAAGTACCAGCTACCTTCCATTTGTCTCTATGTACTTATACATGTATATTGTATTGTACAGGCGAGTATTATTTATAATTACCTACATACTGTTAAGAAAGTTATACAAAATCTATAACAATGAGGAAATATTACGTTACAGGTTATCTATAAAGATAGCAAAAAGAATAATTAAAAAAAAATTATCAAGAGCTCCAGTATGATGCTATATATTCACTAAATATTTGTCTAAGTTCACTATGTACAGTCAACGGTAAAAATATGGGTGTAGACAACTTACTCAAAAATATGTCCCATAGTTCTTAATTCACTGACATAAGAGTTATGGGACATATTTTTGAGATGATTTGTACACACATATCCCCTTTGTTACACGTAATGCCTTGATCTAATCCAGCAGACTTTTCAAAAGTCGTATTACTGGTAGAAGAGCCGACAGCAAAATCTCGTCCGTCAAGGTGTTTCAGCAGGAATAGTTATTTACGAAACAAGTGCGGAAAAGAGGAAATTTGAAACGAGTGGCGATAAATTAAAACACGACCGAAGGCAGTGTTTAAATCAACGCGAGTTGCGAATTACCTATTCGCACGTGTATCGTACAACGTTTTACAGTACATATGGCCCTTTAAACTTTTGACATACGCACGAAAAGTGCTATTTTACGCACTAGTGCGGGAAAATAGGACCATATGTACTGTAAAAGCCTTGGCAGACTTATATATTCCTGAAATGAGGGTTCATACCTACCGACTGGAATTGGTTTCATGGTGGTATCAGATGGGTTAATTTAGGGGTCACCTTTGAGAGCGTCTGCCATGCACACCCGACAAAAAAAACACTGACAGATTTCGCTTTTCTGCGTGTACCAGTAAATTTCTAACTGCTGCCATAACTATTATTTCGGGTATCAGATGGGTTAAATCAGCCCCCCTTTTTCACATCGGAAGTAGCCTTCTTTTTTAGGGTTCCGTACCCAAAGGGTAATAACGGGACCCTAGTACTAAGACTCCGCTGTCCGTCTGTCTGTCTGTCACCAGGCTGTATCTTATGAACCGTGATAGCTAAGCAGTTGAAATTTTCACAGATGATGTATTTCGAGACGGACGGACGGACGGACAGCGGAGTCTTAGTAATAGGGTCCCGTTATTACCCTTTGGGTACGGATTTCTAAAAAGGCTGTTCGGTATTATAGTTTTGCTTACACCTAACTCACCTGAGGGTCGTTTGTATTATGTATTTTAAATTACATACAGAATACCAAATATAGAATACTTATAAACTCGGTCAAGATCGCTTGTCGTTGACTGCACGACTTATAATATAACTTACTTATAACACCATCAACGATTTCCCGCGTAATACACAATGTTACACCGATACACTGCAATTTTTTTTCATACATTTATTCACGGTTAAAATGCTTTCCCGCTTAAGATGCGTTTTTGATGTGGTCCAGTCAGCAGCAGAAGTTGCTAAGCGGGCCAGGTGTTCAAAATGATCTTGACGCGACTTTATTGTTAAGATAATAAGAGCGTGTCAAGGTAAGTTTGAACACCTCGCCCGCTTAGCAACTTCTGCTGCTGACTGTCCCTGCTTAGAGCATTTAATAACCGGAGTCGCCTTTAAGAGCTTACCCCTCTGCCGAAAACCTTGCACAATTGTGCAAACTTTTGTATGGACTGACGTTTATCTGACATGGCTATTTGTACGTTACGTACAGATAGCCATACATTTGATGTGCCCCTCCCCCGCAAAAATCAGCAGACTGTTTTGTACAGAAAATGACAGGCAAGACGTCTCCAGTTAATAAATGCTCTAATGCCCTGTAGTATCTACTACGAAATGGTGATGGCCGATATGGTACTTACAACATTCGATAATGAAAAGGGCAATGAAAAGAAGTTCACATTATCCGGTGCGATTGTTCGCGTTTCTTATCTAACCATTAGTTATAATCTGGTTATCTTCCCAATACCGAGCTGGGTAACTGTAACTGTTGTTAGCCCGGTGGCACCGTTTGCGGTTAATACTGCACTGTAGAGTAACTCTGTTAGAAGGATAACTTTATGAGGAAACCTGTACAAACAGCAACACTCTTAAGCCCCTGCTACACGGTCGCCGACAAGCCTTCAGACCGCGTGGCCTTGGTCTGTCCCGGACCGTGTAGACAGTTGTTACCAACAAAATTTGACCAAAACTGACCAAGGACAGACCAAGGTCAGACGGTTAGAAGGCTTGTCGGCGACCGTGTAGCAAGGGCTTTAACTTTACATCGGCAGGCGTGGCTCACTCCGCGATTTCGTCGCTTTGCAACAGGTAGCTACAAGTACATCCGTCCCACACCAATTTTGGTGGCTAGCCATAAGCCGCGCGTGGCGCTGTCGCCACCTAGCGGCCATATCTGTCCTGATCGTAACAGACGCGTTTTGTTAGAGAGTGAATCTTCTGTACCTAGTACTATTATTTATTCTGTGACCTCATAACAAAAGGCATAAGGTCTACCGATGGACAGTTAACAGTGTGGGCGATGGTACTGGTGTAGTGTATACTGTGTACACCTTTAACATCGTATTTTCACGGAAATGTACGAATGTCATGCTACAAAAAGTACTGAGGTTGACTGAAGTAGCATGATAAATACGAACGTACTTCTATATTTGGCGTCGTCCCTCTTAACGCATCAACTTAGTTTAAACTCTGGTTAACCACGTACCACCGGCCCCGCGACCTTAAGCCGTCGTCTGTTAACCGGGCCATCGTGCAGTAACGGCACGGAGCTCTTTGTGTTTGGCTACGGTCCTATAGTATTAGTAACGCAGTAACTTAGTTTAAACTCTAGTTAACCACGTGCCACCGGCCCCGCGACCTTAAGACGCCGTCTGTTAACCGGGCCATCGTGCAGTTACGGCACGGAGCTCTTTGTGTTTGGCTACGGTCCTATAGTAACGCAGTAACTTAGTTTAAACTCTAGTTAACCACGTGCCACCGGCCCCGCGACCTTAAGCCGCCGTCTGTTAACCGGGCCACCGTGCAGTTACGGCACGGAGCTCTTTGTGTTTGGCTACGGTCCTATAGTAACGCAGTAACTTAGTTTAAACTCTGGTTAACCACGTGCCACCGGCCCCGCGACCTTAAGCCGCCGTCTGTTAACCGGGCCACCGTGCAGTTACGGCACGGAGCTCTTTGTGTTTGGCTACGGTCCTATAGTAACGCAGTAACTTAGTTTAAACTCTAGTTAACCACGTGCCACCGGCCCCGCGACCTTAAGCCGCCATCTGTTAACCGGGCCATCGTGCAGTTACGGCACGGAGCTCTTTGTGTTTGGCTACGGTCCTATAGTAACGCAGTAACTTAGTTTAAACTCTAGTTAACCACGTGCCACCGGCCCCGCGACCTTAAGCCGCCATCTGTTAACCGGGCCACCGTGCAGTTACGGCACGGAATAAATAACTAAACCACCAACAGCAGAACGGCCTAAGAGCATTTTAGAGTTAGACCAAGAAAAGTCTGCAGCGATTTTGATAGCATACGCAGTGCAAGTGTTATTTAATACGTCATAATTTCATAGAAGTTTGACGTTACACTGCGTATGCTATAAAAATCGTTGCAGACTTTTCTTGGTCTAACTCTAGTACAGTCAGCAGCAGAAGTTGCTAAGCGAGCGAGGTGTTCAAAATTACCTTGACATGCTCTTATTCTCTTAACAATAAACACGCGTCAAGATCATTTTGAACACCTGGCCCGCTTAGCAACTTCTGCTGCTGACTGTACAACCGACTTGAACAAAATAAAGTGTCATTATAAAGCTCTTATTTTCATAGAAATTTGGCATTACATTAATCATGATATTTCCACACTTTGTCATCGCAAATGCCATGCAGAGTTAGCTTGGTCCGACTCTAGCCACCAAAAACTGGCCAAGTGCGAATTTGACTCGCGCACGAAGGGTTCCGTACCATTACGCAAAAAACGGCAAAAAAAATCACGATTGTTATACAAATATTTATTATATTCTGTTTTTAGTATAGCGGCAACAGCAATACATCATCTGTGACAATTTCAACTGCCTAGCTATCACAGTTCATGAGATACAGCCTGGTGACAAACAGACGGACAGACATACGAGCAGACGATCTTAGTAATAGGGTCCCGTTTTTACCCTTTGGGTACGGAACCCTAAAAACGGGATTTCAAACTCGACTTATTTGCAACGTTTATAAGACGTTTCGGTTTTGTCGGATAGCAAGTCATTTTCCAAGTTAATGACGCGTTTACAGTGATTGCTGCAGTTATCGATGGCAGTTAGGTTGACAATCTTGTGATTTAGATATTAGATATGAATCTAGAGCGTAGTGGGGTTGTTACAGTGGTATTTTTGCGCATTGTCGATATTATGTCTATTTCTAGGATAAATATTATCATTCATTTCATTACAGTTAGTGTCAGTATAGTTTTATGGTTGTTATAGAATAAAACCAACTAGTCGTAACATAAAGGGACCCACAGATTACCAGTTCGCCGGACGATATCAACCTGTTCAGTTGTTCGGAGCTGCAAAATTTTGCGTTTAACTGACAGGCTGATATCGTCCGGCGGACTGGTAATCAGTGGACACCTTAAGAGGTTAATAGAAAAACAGATATGAAAGTGTCCTCCAAAGTACTGAAAAGTGACAAAACCCTCTAACTTCTGTAGAGAGTTTTGTTCAAGCAAATTGCTAGTTAAATGATTAATGTTGGAGAAAATGAAAAAATAATGGACACGTGTTATGTTATTCCGGCTCAAACTCATATTTTATAAAATAAAAAAACCGGGCAAGTGCGAGTCGGACTCGCGCACGAAGGGTTCCGTACCATAATGAAAAAAAAACGGGGAAAAAATGCAAATAAAAACCGGGCAAGTGCGAGTCGGACTCGCGCACGAAGGGTTCCGTACCATAATGCAAAAAAAAAAAAAACAAAAAAAAGCAAAAAAAAAAACGGTCACCCATCCAAATACTGACCACTCCCGACGTTGCTTAACTTTGGTCAAAAATCACGTTTGTTGTATGGGAGCCCCATTTAAATCTTTATTTTATTCTGTTTTTAGTATTTGTTGTTATAGCGGCAACAGAAATACATAATCTGTGAAAATTTCAAGTGTCTAGCTATCACGGTTCGTGAGATACAGCCTGGTGACAGACGGACGGACGGACGGACGGACAGCGGAGTCTTAGTAATAGGGTCCCGTTTTACCCTTTGGGTACGGAACCCTAAAAAACACACTTCTAAGTTTCATACTGCTGAGCTGCAGTTAAGATTGATTGCTTAATTTTTTACAGATACAAATAAGATACAAAAAAAACTCAGTCGAAATTCCTTGACAATTTATTACCATTAGACCATTACTACCTGTATGTATGTACTTTCATGGAGGATGACGAACGAAACTAAATAGGTCGATTTAGTCGGAAACCCTACTTCCTCTGGTCATACATATGATGTCATACACATTCAAACCACGTTATTATTGCGGTTGAAAACGGCGTTTCCGGTGAGAATTGTATTATGAAGACGTTGTTGTTGGAGTTGGAGACTGCAAAACGTAAGTTTGTAGCGGTTCAATTGTAAAAATAAAATGTAATTCGTTATAAGGAAATTAGAATGTCTTGTAAAGAAATGTTGTTAATAGTCTTGCAGTGTTTTTAGCAGCGATAACAGTTTTGTTGAAGTCCCCAAACTATCAAGCCGTATCGTAATAGCAAGTGCACATAGCCGCTATATTACGATTTAATGGACCCACTACAACATAACTATGACAATAGAATACTAAAGTTGTATAAAAATAATGAGTCATTAATATACATACATAATATTTGCCAGAAGTAGTCGTTTCATTCAAATGATTCGTAGGTAGTCAAAATAGATCTGTAGTTTACAGATCGAGTTTTTAGAACCGAGGCCTAATATTGTAATTTTGGTTATACATAGTTAGATTAGCGGTAGGCCTAAGAAGCGCTGGCTGGACGCCGTGACAGCGGACATGCAAGAGAACAATCTCACACCTGAGGATGCCGAAGACCGGGCAAAGTGGAGAAGACTGAGCAGGAAAGCGGACCCTGGCGCTAGGCCGGGAAAACGCTAGGTTGAAGAAGAAGAAGACATAGTTAGATTTTTTTAAAGATGTGGGAATTATAGGAAGAAGTTATAAGTAGGGGGAGAAGTGGCATGAAGGAGCCAGGTTTTGAAAGAGCCATTTGCATTTCTTAGTAAGTATTCATGTAGCCTATCATTTTAAAACGAGAGCGTCTGCGATTGTATGGGAGCGGCTATGTGGCATCGAATCCGTGCGACTCTCAAACACGAAAATCCAAACCATCCATTAAGCAACTGGCACTAATTTAATTACTTTAATTATTTCACACTACGATATTAAATGAACAATTCTCTAACAATAAGGTACAATAGTTGTGTGAACTAAAAATGTCCGAATGTCTGCTTGTGCAATTTATTGCACTCAGTTAAGCAATGGTTAAGTCGGCCATTGACGAATCTAGTTGGGTGTTAATTAGTTAGGTTTTTATATCATGGAGGTGGCTAACTGGGCTAAACGATTATTAATAAAAAAAAACCGGCCAAGTGCGAGTCGGACTCGCTTCCGTACCACACGCAAAAAACGACAAAAAAATCACGTTTGTTGCAAGGGAGACTGGGAGCCCCACTTAAATATTTATTTAATTTTGTTTTTAGTATTTGTTGTTATAGCGGCAACAGAAATACATCATCTGTGAAAATTTCACGGTTCTCGAGTTACAGCCTGGTGACAGACAGACGGACAGCGGAGTCTTAGTCATAGGGTCGAATTTTACCCTTTGGTTACGGAAACCTAAAAATTTGTAAGTATTGGCAGGAGAGTTGTACTGTATGATTATGCGAGGATTAAGGCGAAAACAGTATTGGATTAATTAATGAGTGAATGTGACTTATGCGCACGATATTAAGCTAAATAATAAATAAAAAAACCGGTGAAGTGCGAGCTCGTTTAACTCGCGCACCGAGGGTTCCGTACATACTTTCAATTATCTCATGTAACTATAAGCCCAAAAGACTTGACCAGAAGTATACTAAAGCCCTTGCTACACGGTCGCCGACAAGCCTTCAGACCGCGTGGCCTTGGTCCGTCCCGGACCGTGTAGACAGTTGTTTCCAACAAAATTTGACCAAAACTGACCAAGGACAGATCAAGGACAGACGGTTAGAAGGCTTGTCGGCGACCGTGTAGCAAGGGCTTAAGCGTAATTATGTAAAGCGCCATCTATCGGCTAACTTATTTGCGAGACTGGTATTAGTATGTAACTATAGTTGGGTGGTTTTACGGTAAGGAATCGCTAAACTTTGACCTAAGATGACCCTACTGGAAACCGTCGTGTTTTCATACCGTTTCGGCTCGAGCGGCGCCATCGCGCTTGGCCGACTAAACATAGGAACACCATGATTACGGACAGCGGTGGGACAAAACTTTAAGGGACGGGATGAGACAATAAGTGCCTAATTTACAACCTTGCTGACACAGTTTTTTACGGAGATTAAAAAAGAAACAAGTAAGGAATTGCTATACTTTGACCTAAGATGACCCTACTGGAAACATCGTGTTTTCATACCGTTTTGGCTCGAGCGGCGCCATCGCGCTCTGCCAACTATTAAACATAGGAACACGATGATTACGGACAGCGATGGGACTAAGCTTTTACGGGACGGGATGAGACAATACGTACCATCACGCTACGCGATTGTTACGCCATTTAGGGTCCTAGCTAAATTGGTTGTTCAATACTTACGCTATAGAATTTTCAATTTAGCAAGAACTCTAAATGGCATAACAATCCTGTGTGGTGATACCTGTCTGGAAAGAGCTTGCTTATGTTTGGACTCGCTTAAACTCTGACCTAAGAATATACTGGAAGTATACCATGATTGAAGTTGCTGCTACAGATTGTACGGAGATTAAGACAAACATGTAAGGAATTGCTAAACTCTGACCTAAGATGACCCTAATACTGGAAATATAAGGACAATGATTGCCATTCGCAATAGGACAAGTTTTTATTTTAATTAAGAGTGGGCGTAAAGCCAGGAAATTAGAAGAAAACAAAAGATATGGTGAGTATAGTCTGTCAAGCCATTTTCGTCAGTAGAGAAAAGCGGCAAATTTAATAAAGGTAGGCGTGAATGAGGCGCCTTTTTCTACTGACAAACTTGTTTGACCGGCTATATCTAATAATGAAAAAGTTGTAAATTTTAGCACTCGACGTGTTCATTATATTCTTAAAATAAATAGTAAACTAGACTAATGCGTTTTTGTAGAGCACATAATGTGGGTAAGTGGAGTGGATTAATCATCATTGTGTCACTGGTTGTTATACTTAATGATTTAATCTCATTCATTAATAGGCATCGCAAACCAGAAGATTCTGCTGTGATTCAAATAAAAACAATAAAAACTAAATTTAATTATTTTTAAACTAAATTATTTGTGTATCCACAAATAATTTAGTTTAAAAACTCCTGGTGCAAAGTGTCAATTATTTACCCCCTGAATCCCCAGATGCTCACCGGTCACATTTCTAGTCCTAGTCTAACAGTATGTTTGTTTATACAAAACGTTAATTTTAGGAAAAGTCCCAATAAGCACAAAAACCATGGTGTCGGTTGTCGTTGACCGCGCCCACGTCCTATTGGTTTAATAATTCAATTTGGAGCAGCGCCCGCGCCGGCATTGTTCGGCCGCGTGTTCTGATTGGTTGCGAGAGCTATTGGGGCTAACCAGTGTAACGTGACCTCGAGATCGAGATCAATTCCCTCCGGTTTTCCTAATTTTGAGACGTCTCCGTACATAATCTTACATTATTTTATGAAGGGCTAATCTTAGAAGGCTATCTTAGCTCTGGCATGAGCATGGCGCGCCACTGATAGAGTTCATCATCATCATCATCATCATATCAGCCAGAGGACGTCCACTGCTGGACGTAGGCCTCCCCCAAAGAGTGCCACAATGACCGGTCTTGCGCCACCCGCATCCAGCGGACTCCCGCGACCTTTACCAGGTCGTCTGTCCACCTTGTGGGGGGGTCTACCCACGCTGCGCCTTCCGGTACGTGGTCGCCACTCGAGAAGCTTTCCGCCCCAATGGCGATCGGTTAGATAGAGTTAGACCATGATAACTCTGCAACGATTTTGATAACAGAGACTGTGCAAGTGGTATTTATTCTATTTATACATCATAATTTATGAATTACGTTACAGTAATTTAACAGAATACTACTTTATTAAAATAATCTTGGGGATAGATAATAGGGATATGTACTTACCTATCGTACCCGAACACAAACTTATGTTCCTGTTTAGTAAGGGTAAGTGATCTGTGATCTCATCAAGCGATTGGAATTACATTTCAAAAACTAGTTCACAGAACAATAACGACCAATAGTATACCTTATGTAGTCGTAATAAGGTAGTTAATAAGTTTACAATAGGTACTGAGACTAGATGTTTGGTAGCATCTTTATCATTAATGACTTAATTCTTTTTATAGATTATGATAGCAAAGCTCTAAGGGCTTGTGCACAAATCACGCGAGGTTCGATAGGGGGAGGGAGGTCACGAAAAATCACGTTGGGGGAGGGGGGTACAAGGAGACCTCACGTGTATTTTTCTACAGTGAACGAAACTAAGAAAAAAAAACCTACCACATGAGATACCTTTTCTCGGTTTCGTTAAACATAAATCTTCACTCTGCACTTCAAAATAGCGAGTCTATTTAACGAAAATAGTAAAATAAACAAGACTTTCTTGTGTATTTTCCTATTTTCGAAATAATCGTGTCTCTATCATGTTTACAAGCTACATTATGCATGATTTTCACACATTTCCATCTAATTAGGGCGAGCGAAGCGAGCCCTATCACTAATCGACGAACTATGCATTCTTGTGGTACACTTTACGGAAAAACTACTGCACTGTTAGGTTTGAAATTTAACATAGTAATTTAAATTGATGCCTAGATGTGTTATCAAACATAAAAATATCATTTTATAAACCTAAAAAAATAAAATAAAGTAATAACACTTTGTATTACTACTAGCGACATCTGTTGGCAAAATGATGAATTAACATTCGTGCTAATGTTAATTATTTCTTTCTCTAACAGATGGCGTTAGTAATAAATAAATAAATAAATATTGGACATTCTTATACAAATTGACTACTTAAGAAGGCTTGTGTTGTGGGTATTCAGACAATACGATACCTATGTGGTGTTTTCAAGTTCAATAATGTCGATGGCGCTTACGCCATTAACAACGATGAATACCAAAGTGGGTACAATTTTGGATTCAACCCACCTCGCTTCACTTGGTTTGATTCCCATTTTAGCACTTAAGTTTTTGTGAATACCTACTAGAACAATCAATCTTGCTGTATATTTACTGCGGAGGTCAATTTACTCGTATGTTTTGTGACGCTGACGATGTGATGATCAGTCATGTTGTGTTAGCAAACTTAAATTGGGTATTTTCAGTTCGAGATACAGTTTTGGCGCCATTCATTTATTACGTAAGACGATTTTGGGGTGGAGGGGGGTCGAACATATCTTATTATTTCTTGCAAGGGTTGGGAGGGGGTTTTCATAGTTCTTAAGAGCGCTATTACATTTCGGCGTTGAGCGAGTTTAGGTATTTTACGCGCTGCGGCAGGCCGTGCGAGCTCAGTACGCCGATCCCTTCTACCACACTCGCACTACAATGATGGATTAAACATTCTTGATCCTTCGCGAAGCATATTGAAATCAACCATAACAACACTAACTGTACTTAACTTTTAAAGTTCTAAAACTGTTATTTGGTAAGTACGAAAATACTAAATGCAGTGCAAATGTACATAGGGGCTGTTCATAAATTACGTCATCTATTTTTGACGATTTTTGACCCCCCCCACCCCTCAAATCATCCAAAAATCAAGCTTCGGATGAATCTGTTTCCTCCTACGTCATGTTACCATCATCCGATGTCCAGACCCCCCCCCCACTCCTCCCATTTGAAACGACGTAATTTATGAATAGCCCCATACTTGTACTTATGAAGGTATATTACTCGAAAGAAATTATAGGTACCTACTCGCTTATTTACATGTTTCGTCATTGCATTTGGTACCTATAGGTTGTAAAGTTTGTATCAACGAGGGTTTAAAAACGAACTGGTACTGAGGATCTGATGATGATTAAGGTGGTCACGGATACCAATCAACCATGTAGTAACATGATTAGGCTCGTTTGATTCGTCTCAACAAGATCTTTGACACTGAAGATACACAGGGTCTGATGATGGAGCTGGAAGGTGGCCACGGGTACCAGTCTATCATGTAACTAAACAACTTCGTGTTTGGGCTCGTTTGATTCGTCTCAACAAGATCTTTGACACAAGACAGTACTCAGGGTCTGATGATGGAGCTGGAAGGTACCATTACCAATCAACCATGCAACTAAACCACATCGTGTTTAGGATCGTTTGATTCGTCTCAACAAGATCTTTGACACTAGGTGATACTCAGAGTCTGATGATGGAGCTGGAAGGTGGTCACCGGTACCAATCAACCATGCAACTAAACCACTTCGTGTTTAGGCTCGTTTTATTCGTTTCAACAAGATCTTTGACACAAGATAGTACTCAGGGTCTGATGTTGGAGCCGGAAGGTGGTCACCGGTACCAATCAACCATGCAACTAAACCATTTCGTGTTTAGGCACGTTTTATTCATCTCAACAAGATCTTTGACACAAGGTAGTACTCAGGGTCTGATGATGGAGCGCGAAGGTGGCGACGGGTACCTGTCTATCATCATCAGCTCCATCATCAGACCCTGAGTAGTATCTTGTGTCAAACATCTTATTGCGACGAATCAAATGAGCCCAAACACGAAGTGGTTCAGTTACATGGTAGACTGGTACCCGTGGCCACAGTCCAGCTCCATCATCAGACCCTGAGTACTAACTTGTGTCAAAGATCTTGTTGCGACGAATCGAACGAAGCCAAACACGAAGTGGTTTAGTTGCATGGTTGATTGGTACCGGTGACCACCTTCCGGATCCATCATCAGACCCTCAGTACTACCTTGTGTCAAAGATCTTGTTGCGACAAATCAAACGAGCCCAAACACGAAGTGGTTCAGTTACATGGTAGACTGGTACCCGTGGCCACAGTCCAGCTCCATCATCAGACCCTGAGTACTAACTTGTGTCAAAGATCTTGTTGCGACAAATCAAACGAGCCCAAACACGAAGTGGTTCAGTTACATGGTAGACTGGTACCCGTGGCCACCTTCCAGCTCCATCATCAGATCCTGAGTACTATCTTGTATCCAAGGTCTTGTTGAGACGAATCAAACGAGCCTAAACACGAAGTGGTTTAGTTGCATGGTTGATTGGTACCGGTGACCACCTTCCGGCTCCAACATCAGACCCTGAGTACTATCTTGTGTCAAAGATCTTATAGAAACGAATAAAACGAGCCTAAACACGAAGTGGTTTAGTGGCATGGTTGATTGGTACCGGTGACCACCTGCCGGCTCCATCATCAGACCCTGAGTACTATCTTGTGTCAAAGATTTTGTTGAGGCGAATCAAACGAGCCTAAACACGAAGTGGTTTAGTTGCATGGTTGATTGGTACCGGTGCCCACCTTCCGGCTCCATCATCAGACCCTGAGTACTATCTTGAGTCAAATAAATACATATAGAATGTCAGGTCGTTTCAAATATTTTTAATCCTGTCCGGTAGTTTATTAAACTGTACCATTATAAATTATAATACTATAAAAACGGTGCTAGGATCAAAGTCTCTCGTTGCGGTTTACACGCACACAGTATAGCGTTTTACACGGCGCCCGCCGCACACAATGATAAAAAACCTCGTCGTCGCCGTTGAAAATGTGCGGAGCCGACCGACACACGTCCTGCCTCTACAAGCTCTGCCGCGGCACTGAGCTGGCGCAGCGCGCGTCATCGGTAATATAGAGTAGTTTTCAAAAAATTGCCAAAAAATTATAGTAGAATTTCATAAACACTAATGTATACCAACAGTATAAGCAAACGTTGCAGATTGCTTGAGTATGAAAATGACTTCGATATTAAGTAGATTTTCGTAGGAATTGACACTTGTTTCGGAGAGAAAATCGAGTTCGTTTTACTTTGATTTTCTCTTTCTCAAAGGTATGTAGGAAAAATATAGTTTGATATGCCTAAAGTACAGGGTATTAGTAATACAAAATAGCCAGGTTTAGCAGAGTAAAATTCTCAACATTTCCAAATAAGAGCTCGCCATTCAGTGCTTCACGGGGTTTTTCGGAAACGACCATCAGAAAAAAAATCATTACTAATTTAATAAGTCCTTTTTCTAATATTTACAACGACATTTATAAAGATAAGAAGACGCTTTTACTGGAACAAGTACTCATTGTTTCTAATAATGAGCGCAAAGTCCTGAATTTCGTCGACTAGTATCATCAATTTTGCATTATTTCGACTTTTCTTGTAAGAGCGCTCTTAAGTAAGATCACAAAGATGCGATATTTTTTTTAATTTCTATGAAATTATGACGTTTAAAATAATACTTCCACACTCTATGCTATCAAACACGGTGCAGAGTTAGCTTAAACGAGCTCAAGTACCTTTGTACAGGTCCAAATAAACATTCATAAAAATATTTTTTTGAAAATAAATTATTTTGGTGGCTGGACGGGGTCAGCCTATTCTTATTATTTCTTACATAGGGGTGGGAGGGGGTCAAAAGCTGGCAAAAATTGTCTTACGTAATTAATGAATGGCGCCTTTAGTGTTACTATTGCTTGGAACTGCTAAAATTATAAATAAAGATAAGCATAATTAATACAAACTTCAGTGACTTAGGGCCGATACAGACGGACTACAACCCGACTGCAACTTGTATGGGAACTGCACGCCAATCGAAACGTCGGCGTGCAGTTTAGCAAAATGACCCAGTAACCTGGCAGTACCTAGTGGAACTCAGGTTTGGTGTAACAAAGGCACATTATGGTTTGGTCATCCGTCTCATCTTGATGAGCACTTAGGAGAGTAGTACCCAAGATAGAGCCGATGCCGAACCCTGGCAGTACCTAGTGGAGCTCGGGTTTGATGCAACATACATAGACACACGCTGTTTTGGATATCCGACTCGTCATGATGATCACTGGGTATATCAGTACTTTCAGTACCCAAGATAGCTGATGCTGAACCCTGACAGTGCCTAATGGAGCTCGGGTTTTATACAACATAGGCACACGCTGTTTTGGTCATGCAACTCGTCTTGATGAGAACTTAGGAAAGTAGTACCCAAGATAGGGCTGATGCTGAACCCTGGCTGAACCTAGTGGAACTCGATCAGGTTTATTGCAACATAGACACACGCTATTTTGGACATCTGACTCGTCATGATGAGCACTTGGGAGAACAGTACCCAAGATAGAACTCATGCTGAACCCTGGCAGTACCTAGTGGAACTCAGGTTTGTTGCAACATAGGCACACGCTGTTTTGGCCATCCGACTCGTCTTTATGAGCACTTAGGAGATTAGTACCCAAGATAGAGCTGATGCTAAACCCTGGCTGTACCTAGTGGAACTCAGGTTTGGTGCAACATAGGCACACGCTGTTTCGGTCATCTGACACGTCTTAATGAGAACTTGGAAGAGCAGTACCCAAGATAGAGCTGATGCTGGACCCTGGCTGTACCTAGTGGAACTGTGTGTGTTAGTTTATGTGCGGAGCAGCGTGATTACCGCCAGTAGGTGTCCAGACGGGATAGTTTTTCGATCAATTGTGTGGAGTGGACGCAAAAATAAATTCAAGAACATTGGCTCGCTGACCCAACATTATGTAGGAAAGCCAGTTGGGTTCCTTACAAAAAGTACTGGGCGACCGTGTAGGATGTAAAGCCCCCTCCAGACTATGAGCGTGAATCGCGGGCGAAGCCTGGTTCGCTGGTATGCGAAATCGACTCCATACTCGCGTTCGCGGCTTCGCGCCGCGATTCGCGCACGAGTGTGGAGCGGGCTTAATGCACTTATGAAATTGTATATTACGTGTGGATGATATTGGCAATTTGAATTTGTCGTCTGGACACGTTTTTAAAGGACAAAGTAAAAGCTGTAACAGACAGGCGTACCTACCGGACAGTAACCGGTTCGGTACGTTAAGGTAGAAAACCTCCGCGAGCCCTTACAAAGCTCTGCTTTTTGCTAGTTAATAAGTACACTAATTAGCTATAATTCTATTTACCTGATACATAGAGCTATGTATATAATTATCGCATATACGGAAGATTTTTTTAGAGCAATGGCAAGCAGCTGTGAAAAAGGCATTCCATCTATTTAGAGACGAGTTGTTAATATAGACTGGTAACTAGCTTTGCCGAATAATAGTAAAGTAGTCTATAAACTTGAGTCTCATATGTATAAGGCAGCGGTCGGCAACCTTTTAGCAGCCAAGGGCCACATAGTAATTAAGGAAGTTGACGCGGGCCGCACTTTGGTAATATTTGTGACTTTAGCAGACATTGTTGTTTGTCAATATTACATATAAAATAGCCAGGGAGGCACGCGGGCCGCTTGTTGCCGACCGCTGGTATAAGGTCAAACTTACAAATGAGCAAGTAGCGGAAAGTTAAAAAAAAAGTTGAATGTTCTCGGAAATTTTCATTGGAGATTAAGGAAACTTTAATAAAGGAAATGAAAAATTTCGATCCCAATTACAATATAATCTTCCCTTGCTGTGAAGCTGTGAACGGGTGAATAATATAACTGATACTCAAGTCTCTAACAAGTATAAAAGAACTCTACTTATTACATGAAATTCCGCCAAAGTGAAATTAAATTGAAATGAAATTATTATTCTTTAATACTTATAACACATCGTTATAAGTTATTATACATACCTACATTAGTATCAATCTTAAATCATTAATATACAAATACATTTGAGTATAAGTACATAGGTATTATAATATTGCATAATTTGCATATTGTTGCATATTATTAAAGCATTAAAGGTAAGTGAAAACTAAAAGAAACTCAACTTTGGATGTGGTTCAACAGTTTTATTTTTATATTAAATAATATGATGAAATGAATACTGAAGCTTCCATAACTCAGTTGGTTAAGAGTGATATGACGCAAGTTAGAGTCTTGCTGGAAGCGAAAAAAATTTCCTTTTTATTTAAAAAATGTAGTATCGCTCGGAGACGTATCTGCTTGATAAAAGTTAGTTTCGATCTACAGTCTCTGTACATTATTAACTGGTCTCTGGTTCTAATTATGAGAACGCGCGTCCAGTGACAATTAAAATGGCGTGACCAGTAGTTTTGAGTTTTTCTAGAAATATGTACTTTTGTTCAGAGATGGGTAGCCAATTTTATACTTTAAATCGTTGTTGTAAGGTTGAAAATCGAATAAAAATATTTTTACCGTCGCTACGTGTTTTGTTTAGCTGATAGAGTACTCTTTGTGATAAATTGAAATAAATACAACAGGTTTATTCATAAAACTTGATAAAATTAAATGTATTAGTACTAAAAAATATTTTTATTCTTATAAAAGGGAGGGACATATAATATTTAATGAATTACTAAGATTATGCAAAATGATTTAAACAGGGTCGTGTTTAGATTTTTTTGAACACTTCAGACGCTCAGCTACTGCTGCGGACTGTGTACACATAATAAAATCAAATACGGATACTAAATACCTGTACCTACAACATATCCAAGAAAATATTTTCTTCTGTATATATCAACAGCAATATTTAAGGTTAAAAATACCAAAAAAATATTTTTCTCAAAAATGGACGGCAAAGTCGACTTTGCCGTTTAAAAAATAGGTCGCGAAGCGCGTAGTTTATGGTCAGTCAAAAATTAAAAAGTTAAAAACATTGCAGTCTCGATTTTGGGACTGCAATGTTGCATACAAATTCCATTATTTGTCGAGTTCCAAACTTTTTAAAAGTTGAAATGGCCATACCAAATGAAGGCACAGGCCCATTAAAGAGCCAACAGATGATTAGTACCGCGACTATTTACCTGTCTCAAATAGGTTGGCGTATTTTCGGCAGAAAAATACACTTCTACCTTTTTATTAAAAAAAATAAAAAGGCGGCATAGCTAATTTTTTCAATTGTTTCTACTTTTCTCTGTGAAAATATATACCTAAGAACGTTGCTTTTGTAAAATATTTCTATGATATTTATATTTCTTGCACCATTTTTGAGAAAAGCACTATATATGACTCGGCTGGAAGGCTACTTGCTGGCTTCGGATTCAATTAAACGGACTCCCAAGGTCGTCCGTTTAAAACGAATCCTCAGCCTGCAAGTAGCTACTTCCGAGCCTCGACAATAATGTACTATAATAAACCACAACAACAAATACAAACCAATAAAATGTTAACAATAAAAAATAAAAAACAAAAACATATGATTCCGGCCAGGATCGAACTGGCGGCCTTCTGCGTGTAAAGCAGATGTGATAACCACTACACCACGGAACCAGTTGGCAAGTCGGTCGAAATTCGTGTTCAGTTGCCGTAAGCGCGTGCAATGAATGACGTAATAGGTATTTCAGTGGTATATTGGTGGTATCGTGGTATGAAAGCCATTTATGTATGAGTGAAGTGTTCAAATTGATCTGCACATTGCTCCGTGATTAAAGGTGTGTTTAGATTATTTTAACACCTGGAGTATGCTTGGCTACTAACTGCAGATATTTGATATACAGTCAGACTAAGCTTACTCGGCAGCGATTTTGATAATTACATAATTTCATAGAAGTTTGACGTTTATAATAACACTTGTAGTCGCTGCTATCAAAATCGCTGTCGAGTTAGCTTGGTCTAGCTCTAGCTTGATCTAAAATTGCTAAAATTGACTTTAATTTAAATACCTGTTCTTCCGTTACCTGTACATAATTACAAGCTAGTCTATCTAGCTAGAAGCCTAGCTGAATGATGATCATTAATGACATTATCGTATTAACCAGCATCTAGAGCAATGATTAGGCTTCTAAAAAAGGTGTGAAGCCGTCCGCGAGTTTCTTTCGCGTAATAGACAGTCATTAGAGTCGAGAAAGTGATAGCGCTTTTTGCATCAGTTGCAGATCACTTGCCTTACTAATAGACGGAGCATATGTGTGTCCGCTAGCTGGCGGACCCTGGCAAAGGCCGGGATAACGCTAGGTAGAAGAAGGCCAAATATGATCACATTTCTGGACAACCCCTAAATCCAATATTGCCTTATTTTTTCGCAAAATACCACATTTTGGTGGTTTATAATAATTATGTATGTATAAGTATGAAAATGAAAGGCTTAATAGGTAGTTAGTTAGTTCTACTGGGCATTTCCGCAAATCGACAACCATTGTGTCTATCAGTGTTGGCCGAACGTTAATTGCAATTCTCCATTATAAATTGAACCGTAAATCGTAACGGACGGTTACAGTTTACGGTTCAATTTATAATGGTTAATGGCCAAAAGTGGTTAATTGCATTAACGTTTCGGCCAACACTGGTGTCTATTTTGCGTGATAACGAGGTAGCACTACTCTAGCCACCGCAGCTCCTCCACGAAACCTAGCAGTTTCTTCAGGTTAAGGCTTAATAGGTATTTTACAAATTACAAGTAAAAGAGCGCCTATTTTGTTTGTGGATATGTCGCCGAGTTCGCGGACTCGCGGAGTCTAATGTCAAGTAATCTTTGTTATAAGACCATCCATGGATGACTAGGCGGAGATCTAAGATAACGATTTGTGTGAGGTACTTTAATGGTAAAGTTTAGAATGGCGATTATTGCATTTAATGTTGAAACACAGAAGTACTCTATAAGGAAGACTATAAGACTATAGTGTAAGCTAGCTATATATAGCCCCATTTAGGGTGACTTGCACCATTTTAGGGTCATAAGAAATAGGGCCGGATTTTTCCGGCCAACTCAGATTACTATGTAAAAAAAAGAGACTTGCACCATTCCACTAACCCGTGGTTAACTGGTTAAATCTGGAGTTACCATGGTTACAGCTTTGCTCGTAAATATATAAAATCTCAAAAATGCGCGTCTTTACAGAGATAAGACCTAGCTAGATCGATTTTTCGCCCCCGAAAACCCCTATATTGCTAATTTCATCGAAATATTTAGAGCCGTTTCCGAGATCCCCTAAATCATATACAAGAATTGCTTGTTTAAAGGTATAAGATAAATGCCCAAATGGTAAGGAGTCGAACCTGGGGCTGAGACCTCGTGATTCATAGGCAGGGTCACTAGCGACTAGGTTAGGGGTCCGTTAATACCTACGATCTAAGACCTACATGGGCTTACATCACAGCATCTAAGCAGAATGTCACTAGACTGGCTTCTTAAGTAACACTAAGTTACATCACAAACTTAACTTGTATTGTTACATGCTGTTACTACAGATAAATGCAATTCTTGTTTTATTTTTTA
Source organism: Cydia splendana (assembly GCF_910591565.1). Lineage (NCBI taxonomy): Eukaryota > Metazoa > Arthropoda > Insecta > Lepidoptera > Tortricidae > Cydia > Cydia splendana. The sequence continues at coordinate 6,034,894 of NC_085984.1, forward strand.
TTTTAATGCCCCAAAAAGAAGGCTGTTGACCCTTTATTCATCATCCATACCATAGAATAAATAATAGTACTAGGTACAGAAGACTCACTCTCTAACTAAACGCGTCTGTTACAATCACCACAGATATGGCCGCTAGGTGGCGACAGCGCCACGCGCGGCTTATGACTATGGCTTATATACTTTTAGCTACCTGTAGCAAAGCGACGAAATCGCGAAGTGAGCCACGCCTGTCCATACTAATATTATAAAGGCGAAAGTGTGTCTGTCTGTCTGTTACCTCTTCAAGTTTTCATGCTTAAGCCGCTGAACCGATTTAGTTGAAAATTGGTATTGAGATAGTTTGAGTCCCGGGGAAGGACATAGGATAGTTTTTATGTCGGAAATCATCCCTGAAGAGAGTGCAAAGGGGGGTGGAATTGAAAGAGTTAATCAATTGCCTAATAATTAAAGTAAGCAATGCGCGAATTGAATGATTGCTATTAGCATTATCCAGGCGCTATACCTAATTTAGCTGCTGTCACTAATTCCACGCAGAAGAAGGTGCAGGCAAAACCAAGTAATATTCATAATAGAGTTTTGTTGGAATTATATCTTTTTATCACATCAAAGAGTTTGGAGTTTGTCATCAGTCTATCAAGCCGTGTTGGAAGTCCCTTCCTATAAACATGTTCAACAAACAGCCATCAAATTTCTTTCAGCGCTTTAAGCGTGAAGTAGTAACAGGCAGACAGCCAATTACTTACACAAATTCATGTAGCTGAAAACTAGAGTGTTGTGAAAGGTATTGTATACCCTTGAATAACTTCTTTAATATAGGTAGGAAAGAACTTACCTAGTTTTGTTTACTTTGACATAGCAGACTGTGCCATGCTAAAAGCCCTAGATAGATACATCTGCAAAGCATAGTATTGTTGATTGAAAAATTATAGTCAAGAACTGTCTGCTCAATCATTTCTGTATGGAGGCTGAGGGCTAGGACTAGGTGATTGTAATTTAGATAACATAAGTAAAAGCAAAGACATATGTAACTTCGTATAAGACGAATAAAGCCTAAGGAAAAAACGTGCCTCGGAATTCAAGTAAAAGTCATTCTGGAATAGATGGCGCACACACCTTTAGCCTATCCTCGGCTAGATGGCGTGACAACACCGTTTCATATTTAACAATTTTAACACATAGATATCAGTGAATGAACATGGATCAAAATGATATAAAAATAATAAAATCATTTATCCATATACATACGTTTTTTGATAACTTTATACGTTTTCATTTTGAGGTTTAGTCGTGTGTCGATAGATGGCAGTAAATTTACAGTGACTACAAAATTTACAATAACAGGACCCCTCTATACTATCTATTCTTTTTGGTAAAAGGAATCTTATCAAATTAATGCAAGATGACAACACCTTCATTTTGCAATGTTACAAGGGCACCTTATCTTTTAATAATAAAGTACATATAATTTGATTTATATCAGAATTTCATCGCTGACAGTGATAAGATATGATAACAATATCAAAACAGCTTGCACTACCTGCGCTATGTACATTGTCCCTTGATAAAATATTTATTTACCACCTAGAAACATGTGAATTTATCTATTTAAAGTTTGCTTTTTTTAGCATTACAAAAAAGGTAAACAATCTTGACGTGTCTTTTTGTTGAAAAACACTTTTGAAAAATAAGTCACGGCCAATATGTAACAATTATGAATCATATACGATTATTTACATTCTTTTGCTTTCATAAGTAATACTTACTGATATTCAAAAAGCGTTTCTCAATTAAAAGACACGTCAAGATCGCGTAGTCTGTTTCTGATGCTAATAAAAACGAACTAGTTGCTTGAAATTCTCTATTTACGTGACCAAGGCTTTAGCACACTCAGCTACTGTGAATTAAAGGATCAGTACATTTGAATACAATAGATAAAGAATGTGACACAAGGTCATGCTTATAAATAAGGACTCTAATTAGGTAAAAAGGTCATCATATAAGGCATTATGACCGGCCGACAATGATAACAGCAGCAATTTAATAATTTAATGACTCACTGGCGGTATAAATTGGTGTACCGTGGCCCGTATGATTCCAGCAAAAATGAACTATAAGTTATGTCCTTTAGTTGATAGAAAGTTTAGAAAGTTAATAAAGACATTAATAAGTGTAAACAACGCGTGACGGCACAATAATTGATACAGTGCTAATTTTCATAAGGAATGCAGTGAAAATTACCTTGTCCAAACATTTCAACTCCTCAGTCGGGTAAACTGTTTTCTCACACCTCGCGCAAGTTTTATTCATTTTGAATGTATTTTACACAGAAACACACACCACTCTCAAGTCAACACTAGTATTAACAGAGCAACACAAGTTTTACACGTTTCACGAAGTTTTGAATTCACTTTGTATCAAAAAACACTCACGAGCACGAAATATCGTAGCATCCCCGAGCGCGCATGACAAAAAATGATAAATGGCGGCGGTTGGTGTTGCCCACATGAGAATATAAATTCTACTATTGTTGAAACAAAAAAAAAACAATTTTTACCATTCCAAAAATTCAGGCCTGTACAGAACTTGTAACAAGTTACATGCAAATTTAAAATAAAAACATTGCCGGCTTACTACATTCAATGAATTCAAAAGCCACAAAGTATCAAAATCGCATGAGATTTGTTGTAAGGTCTGTAGAGGCCTTTATTCAACTTTCCATCATGTCCTACAGCCGTATTCGAACAATGAGATACGTCAAATACTAGACGGTTTGTTTGTAGGTATTAAGTTTGTATGCACTAATAAAAATACTAGATATTGAAACGATATGGATTGGATATGTCAGTGTCAAACAAGTGTCAAAATTGACGTTTCTTCAAACAAAAATGTCACTTTTGACGCTTGTTTGACACTGACATATCCAATCCATATCGTTTCAATATCTAGTATTTGACGTATCTCATTGTTCGAATACGGCCGTTAGCCTTTCCCATCGTCACCTAAATTTATAATTGCGTATGATTTGCATTGAGGCATTTGGGCGATTTCTTTGGACCGACTCTCCTATATTTTTCAAACTTGCCGCCTTTTTCAAGTGTCAGAAATGGCTTGTTTAGTTACTTAGTTAAAGCCTTATACTAACTTTATAAATGAATTACAATTATGAAAGGCGATATTAAAAATAATGTATTCAAATACTGTATTAAAAAAAGCAAATAATATTTTACGAACATACACATTTCTCCTTCTGTAATACCGCCAAAGCTTCATTAAATAATTGCTTAGACGTTTGAATCATTTCAGTCAAATTATTGCAATCCTCTTGTTTTTCTTCTTCGATCATTTTTAATTTGTCTTCCATAATCTTTAATTTTTCATCAGCAAGTTCCAATTTATATTTCAATTCATCTTTATCAAGAAGTTCATATTCTTCATTTGTCCCGGTTTCATAAATTGTACTTTCACTAACTTTGTCTGTTGCAGATAAAGTCGTAGATGGTTTCTTGGAAACAGGAGGAGCTCCTGCTAACATTTCAGAGATTGTTTCATTCTTCAAAGAAATCTTTGATGCACGAGAGCCCTTCCTTGTATCTCTGTAACCTTTTAATTCTAATTCCATCATATTGACTTTTTTTTCTAACTTTCGTTTTTTAACCCTCAATTTTCTATTATCTGCTTCAAGTTCCTCCCATTTACGTCTCTCCTCTGTTAATCTATCGTTTAAAGTTATCACTAGTTCTGACAGCTTTTTGATTTCATTATCAGTTGCTGTTTTCATTGGTGTGAAGAATACACTTTGGAGGGAACACTCTTCGTAACGCAGTAGTTGAACACGTAGTTCTTCAATTTTGGCAGCTTTCTCTGTCGATTGTTTTCTAAGAGCATCTATTTTGGCTTCGGTATTTTTGGTAATTTTTTTATATTCTTCGATTTCACCATTCATTTTGTTAAGTTTTGTAGTATTTTCTTTTAATATTTCCTGGTAGTACAATTCCAGATTCTTAATTTGATTCTGAAAAAAATATACGTTTCAGGGTTCTTTAGATTACCGTTTGCCTATGATGTGCGATGAAAAAAGTATTTACTTAGATTAAAACTACTTTATGTTGAACGACACCAATTCTGCATAGGATTTTGATTGTAAAATGTTAAACTCACTCTCTGTTCGTTAATGAGCAAATCGTCATGATTGCTCTTTTCAATAAACGTCTGCATCTTCTGCCGAATAGCTGTGGAGTCACATTCCAAGTTTCGCACTCTGCACCGCGCTCCATCCAATTTCTTCTTCAACTCTTGATTCTCTTTTTTAAGACTCTCGAGATCTTTCATTGCTTGGTCAACATCTTTCTTTCGTTTCATCTCTATTTCTCGTATGACCTGAAAATAACATAAGGCAAAAACAATTTAAAGGTTTGAAAGCAGGAAAACTGGTCACAAATGATTTGCCTTAATATTATTAAATTTTGATAATATGGTAGCTGTCTTGGTAAAAAATATTACTTAAAGCCAGAACGCACATTACTTTGATCCTTCTTCTGAGCTTCAGTTACGTCCTTATGTTTGCCATTCAATTTCTCTTCCAATTCATTAATCCGTTTTTGCAACAGGAGAATCTGCTGCGCTCTTCCTTTCCATCCGGCCATCTCGTTCTGCAGCTCTTTAATACTCGTGAACTTGTCACCCAACTCCTAAAAGTTCAAAATAAATATTACTTTACCCTTCATTTTACAGTCCGAACCAAAATCCCATTGATAAAATTACCTGCTGCAGTATCTTAGTAGCGAGTAATATTTCATTTTTCAATTCAAGATTTCTGTTCTTGCTTTCGTATAGTTTTTTGTTGACAACAGCGAGTTTATTATTTAAGTCCTTCAACTCATCAGGATTGATATCTACGGGTTCCTCTTTGCAAAGACAAACATGAAGTTTTTCGTTTTCTTTGCTGAGTATATCCAATTGCAGTATTTTTCTTTCTAGAGCAGAGTTTTTGGTTTTATACCTACGGAAATAGGAGTGCTGGATTAGGAACACAATTGGTGTAGAAGCAGCAGAGTATGAGAGGGACTAGTAAGAGGTACTAACCCTTCCAATTCGGCTACAAGATGACGGTTCTGTTTGCACAAGTCAGCGATTTTTGCACTGATAATTCCGGCTGATTTAGACGAGATGGCGGGCCCAGTGCCAGATATGATATCCCGGATACGCTGATTGAGATCCACGACAGTTTTATTTAGTTCTTTGATTTCGGTGTCTTTTGAAAACACTAGCTTTCGAAGCTCGTTATTCTCACATGTCATCGCCTGTATAGAATAATTCAAAAGTAAATATGCAATGTCAAGCTAGTGGAAAACCTACCTAAGCATTTCATTTTATAGTTTACAAACCTTTAGCTGTTCAATAAGGTGTGCGTTTAACTCAGGCGGATACAATACATCATCAGGATCTGGACTGTTTAACGCAGCCAACATTTTCAGTTTCATCTCATCAGTTTCATCTATTTTACTCGCCAACTCTCCTAATTTATCGCTCTTTGCGGGCGATTTGGCGCTTGCTACATGAGATGCCGAAATAAGTTTTCCTTTATTCATATTTGGGACGCCAGGTAATTATTTTCTATGTATCTACAATCAGTATATAACATATATTTTATGTATATTTCGTCAATATTGAACTACTTCGACTTCAACGTGAAGGCGTCAAATATGACATGTTTCTAATTTTGAATTTTCGCATTTATGTAACTTTGGATTTGAACCAAATTTGAACTCATGCTTTATGACGGTATATTTTTTTCAAAACGCATCCAATATTTGATGATTTCGCAACGCAGGACTACCAACGTACCAAAACTAACTGTCATGCAGCTGCCTGTCAGCTGCTTGCAGTCATAAAATTGATAATCGCAGTTTTTAATCGAAATTATTAAATTTGCTCCTTCCTGATAACTTCTATTGTGGTTTAAATGGATGGCAATTGAGTGAGGTGCATAGTATTAGAATTTATCGGTGCCTAAACATCGACGGTACGTAAAAAATAAGATAATCAATACGTCCTTGCGAAGTACTTGTGAGGTATTCAGCTAGATCTCACGTCTTATCGTTTTGTTATACAAACAAAACGTTTTAATGGGTAATTAAGTTGGTTATTTCCATGTCTAAGACTAGTGAGAAATTAGCTTATTTTACCTATTACAATATGTTAACATGTATATACATTTAGTCTACACTAAGCTAAAGTTGAACTATAATTGTTGTTGTGTTATGATATTCAAATTTGTATCAAAGAGGATTTGAAGAAGTGAGTTACTGTCATGGTAAATTATGTAGCTACAGTTCATTTACTGCCATCTTTCGACAGAAGATTAAACCTGTTTGAATGCCATTTGATTTTGATCCTTATTCTTTAACTGATATGTGTTAACTTTTTAAATATTAATATTCACGCCATCTACTCGAGCATAGGCTGAAGGTTGTGGCGCCATCGCTCGAAAACATGGAACCATACCTTTGATGACCATGGAACCAACCAACAAATGGTTTATTTTAAGAACCGGATTCCTGAAGAAACTAATTGGTGACCGCTGGTATAGCCAGTACTATTATTATTTTTTATTATTTAAGCCTTTATTTTTCCTTAAATAGTTTTACATAATAAAAGTTTTCTAATAATATTGTTGTATTTTACTATATTAAGGACCCCTGTCGGGTATAGGACTCCTCTATATCTTTCCACCTTTCTCGGTCTTTAGCCTTGATTAGCCAATTTTCTCCAGCTGTGGCTATGATATCCCTGGACCATCTTGTTATGGGTTTTCCCGCCTTCCTTTTGCCATGGGGTCCTGGCCACTTTGTGACTTTGTTGGTCCATCTGTCATCTGTCAATCTTCCTATGTGGCCGGGCACAGCCAGTACTATACCTATATTTTAATAAACATAGTATTATATATAATATGTCTAAAATATGTTTGATGAAAATGATTAATATATTTTGCTGGGAATTTTGTTTTCTACCTAGACAAACAAAAGAAAGAATCCCAATAAGAACCAACCATCTAGCAACCCTTGTCCCAGTAGATAATTAACATCCAAAATTGATCATATTTATATTTTTCAGCATAACCATGCCGGGCACAAATCTCATTGTGCCAGTTGTGCTCTGGGGCAAGTATGCCCCAACCCACTGCGTCTCAGCCGTATACCTGTCCAGAGACCAGAAGACCCTGGTCACGGGCTGCTATGACGGCCAGATCTGCATATGGGCCGTGGACCCGGAGTCGTTGAAGATGACGCCTCGCTGCTTGCTCGTGGGGCATACTGCTCCGGTTACTTGTTTGTCGAGGGCTTCTATTATTCAGGTAGGCATAAAATTTGGAAGGATATCATCATTTGCTGTTTTATGTAGTTATGTAGTTCTGCAAAATATTTGAATACAGATTTATAACAAATTAAAGTAATACATATTGATTTGAAATAAAGGCTATAAAATGATCTGTATAATAACTGAACTCTAATAAAAGAAAACAAATAAAATAAAAATCACCATCTTCATCATCTTCCTCGCGTTGTCCCGGCATTTCGCCACGGCTCATGGGAGCCTGGGGTCCGCTTGGCAACTAATCCCAAGAATTGGCGTAGGCACTAGTTTTTACGAAAGCGACTGCCATCTGACCTTCCAACCCAGAGGGTAAACTAGGCCTTATTGAAATTAGTCTGGTTTCCTCACGATGTTTTCCTTCACCGAAAAGCGACTGGTAAATATGATATTTCGTACATAAGTTCTGAAAAACTCATTGGTACGAGCCGGGGTTTGAACCCGCGACCTCCGGATTGAAAGTCGCACGCTCTTACCGCTAGGCCACCAGCGCTTCAACAAATAAAATAAAAAATAGTATTTTTATTTTTCTAATGAAAATTATAAAAACAGTCTTTACCAATCAACCATTTTATTATTTGTTAATAAATTCGTGTGTACTGTTACTAAGCAACAGTTATTTCTTTTTGCAGGATAACAACTTTATTGTGAGCTCCTCAGAGGCCGGTGAGATGTGCACTTGGGACCTCGTGGATGGAAAGTGCCGTGAGAGTGTCAAGTTATCTCAAATACATACCAACATACAGGTAATAGAATTAAAACTGTCATAGTCATAGTAACATAAAAATATTTTTTATGATTTTATTGTAATATTGTGCAATTTAAATATCATAGGTGGCATTGTAACATAACAATTGATAAAAATATCATTTATGAATAGACTGATTGTTAAAGAAATTAAGGTCACAGAAGGCATTTTTTAGGAGTAAATTTATATATTTTACTAGTGATCCGCCCCGGCTTCGCATGGGTTACAAAACCTTAACGAATTATACACCAAAATCTTCCTCAAGAATCACTCTATTGATAGGTGAAAACCGCATGAAAATCCGTTCAGTAGTTTTTGAGTTTATCGCGAACGTACACACAAACAGACAGACGCGGCGGGACATTTTGTTTTATAAGATGTAGTGATATTCTGGCACAGCGACCTTGTCGGTAGCAAAAAACAGTAAAAGATATGTAGGTGCAAAGACTTGACTTCGCAAAGCAAATTTAAAGTCTATATCTCAACGGTGGAACCGTTCTCTAAGCACCATACTGGGCTGGCTGAGATGCAGGATCAGTATCGCCGTTATACGCGCCACCAGCATATGGATCCGAGGCACACGCCACCGGTTTTAGGGCCAGTTGCACCCACCACATTTGACAGACTGATCAACGTCAGCCGGCACGCCCCGGCGCTTTACTATGAAACTTTCCATACATAAAAATTTAGCGAACTCTTTAACTATACGAACAGTTTGATGCAACCGACCCTAAGTCCACTGCCAGGTGGCTTGGGTTCGACGACGGTGCCGCCCTTCCACACATCCATAGAAACCCCTTTTCTACTCTACATATGTATTATCTAACCCAGCGGCCGGCAACCTTTTTTTGCGTAGTTTTAGTAGCGTAGTTAACGATGAGTAAGTTGACGCGGGCCGCACTAATACTAATATTTATGACTATATCAGACATTGTTGTTTCTCAATATTACATAGCCAGAGAGGCTCGCAGGCCGCAAGTGACAGTTTCACGAGCCGCATGCGGCCCGCGGGCCGCAGGTTGCCGACCGCCGATCTAACCCTTTGCCTATGTATTACTTATGATTGTTATAATATTTAATTGCGAAAAAAAAAATATCTAGCAAAATTACAAAATTTAAAGTTTGCGCCTTTTCCTACTGACAAGTTGGGTTTGTTTCAGTACAATAGGGTATTTGACTGTATTTAAAATAAATTATTTTACACCATGCAAGAAATAAAGCACCAAGATTAATAGAGAAACGTAGACAGCAGTTATTTTTAGACACAATTTCTATTTTAAATCCCGTATAAAACTATAAAGAGTAGGTAATTTGAGCACGCCGTCATATGCTAGTGTTTCATATTAATACCAAAGTAGCAAAATCGTTTTGACAAGTTCGAAAAAAGAAACTGATTTGACTAGTAGTTAAAATACCCTGTTCGTTTTTTCAGGCATACCACATGTGCAACGCCGATGACTTACGGCTGTTTTGCAACGGCTACTACGCTGAGATCCTGGTCATGGATCCGTTCTCATTGGAGATACTGTTCTCGCTCAGCTCCAAGATGAACCCGGACTGGATATCAGCATTGCATGTATGTTTGCTCAGTTATTTATGACGCCGATGACTTACGGCTGTTTTGCAACGGCTACTACGCTGAGATCCTGGTCATGGATCCGTTCTCATTGGAGATACTGTTCTCGCTCAGCTCCAAGATGAACCCGGACTGGATATCCGCATTGCATGTATGTTTGCTCAGTTATTTATGACGCCGATGACTTACGGCTGTTTTGCAACGGCTACTACGCTGAGATCCTGATCATGGACCCGTTCTCCGAGATACTGTCTGCCCAGCTCCAAGATGAACCCAGACTGGATATCCGCGTTGCATGTATGTTTGTTCAGTTATTTATGACGCTGATGACTTACGGCTGTTTTGCAACGGCTACTACGCTGAGATCCTGATCATGGACCCGTTCTCCGAAATACTGTCTGTCCAGCTCCAAGATGAACCCAGACTGGATATCCGCGTTGCATGTATGTTTGTTCAGTTATTTATGACGCTGATGACTTACGGCTGTTTTGCAACAGTTACTATCCAGAGATCCTGATCATGGACCCATTCTTAGAGATACTGTCTGCTCAGCTCCAAGATGAATCCGGACTGGATATCTGCATTGCATGTATGTTTGTTCAGTTATTTATGACGCTGATGACTTACGGCTGTTTTGCAACAGTTACTATCCAGAGATCCTGATCATGGACCCATTCTTAGAGATACTGTCTGCTCAGCTCCAAGATGAATCCGGACTGGATATCTGCATTGCATGTATGTTTGTTCAGTTATTTATGACGCCGATGACTTACGGCTACTATGCAGAGATCCTGATCATGGACCCGTTCTTGGAGGTACTGTTCTCGCTCAGCTCCAAGATGAATCCAGACTGGATATCCGCGTTGCATGTATGTTTGTCCAGTTATTTATTGACGACCGGTCTGGCCTAGTGGGTAGTGACCCTGCATGTGAAGCCGATGCTCCTGGGTTCTAATCCCGGTAAGGTCATTTATTTGCCGATGAACACAAATATTTGTTCCTGAGTCATGGGTGTTTTCTATGTATGTAAGTATGTATATCGTCGCCTAGCACCCATAGTACAAGCTTTGCTTAGTTTGGGGCTAGGTTGATCTATGTAAGATGTCCCCCTAATATTTATTTATTTATGGCACCTATGACTTCAGACCTTGTAAGCAAAAAGATGTCAACTGGCGCGCGCGGCTACAGCCCAATATCAATCTTCGTGCGTTCCGCACACGATACGCGTGCCGTTCAAAGGGTTAACACGCGTAAAGTAGTGCGAAATAGACACCGCAGACAGCTGAAGTATGTAGCCATTCATTTTAATAGCTAATTTGGATAGGAACAACTGTAAAATGTATAATTTTCTTAAGGGGCCCACTGATTACCAGTTCGCCGGACGATATCAGTAATCAGTGGGCCCCTTTAGAGAGGCGGTCCTAAGAGGATATTGTAGGTTTTTATATTAATGGGTTTTTATTTATTTATTTCAGGTGCTCCGACCATCGTCGAGGAAAGACGACGTCGTTTTGGCCATTTCGATTACTGGGACGGTTAAAGTAAGTTCCTAACCATTTATCAAGCTTGATACGATTTATTTGAATTTCGACCTTAACCCCTGGAGCGCCCCAGAATTACCGTAGTATGGAACTCCTATACTAGTTACCAGCACACGTGTCTGTTTAGGGCGCTCCACGGGTTAACAGTGTGGGTTAAAGTTCAAATTAGAAGTTTCGAAAAATATACGGTATCTGCTACAGTTATTGGCCCCTCCATAGTAATCAGAAAGAAACAAGGCAATATAAGTCTTATTGTTCATCATCATTATCATCAGCCTACTCTCGTCCACTGCTGGACATAGGCCTCTCCTATTGCACGCCATTGAGCACGATTTGCGGCAACTCTGATCCAGCTTTTGCCAGCCGCCTTGAGAAGGTCATCGCTCCATCTAGTCTGAGGGCGTCCTTATTGTTAAGAGTGGCCAATTACTATGGAGTGGCCAATAACTACAGTTAGTCACCCTACGATCCTATACAAAATGAAATTTTAACCATATCTATACATATAATAAAGCTGAAGAGGGTCGAAAGTCTGTACATGGAAGATATTTGAAAAAAAGTTGGCTGGGGATACTTAGAATTGATAACAGAACGCGTTCCAACAGTTTTTAGAATTTTTGTCTGTTTGTCTGTTTATCTGTTTATCTGTTTGTCTGTTTATTTGAACGCGCATCACGTGAAAACGGCTGAACGGATTTTGATGAAAACTTTACTAATCTGTCGAGAAAATCCCCGGCCAGGATATAGGCTATAAAAATTCAACCCCTAAAAGGGGGGGTAGCCACAACACTCGATTGACTTAAGTTTGCCCCTGAATCGTATGGCGCTACTTAGGAAGGAGGGGCAAACTTTTTTCAAATATGTGTTAACACTATAGAGTAGCCTGGTAAACTAACAGATGACGCTGAATTTAATTCGATGTGACATAAATAAGCCACCGAGGAAGGATTTTGCCAAATTAACTCTAAGTTTAGAAGACCCCTCTTCTAACATTTCAATTAATCGTACGGATATCAACAAATTTAATTGAATAATTGTGTTGATTTAATAATACAACAAAATTAAACGACAGTAAATTAATTGCCCCTCATTGCACAGTGCCATCTTTTGGGGAGCTGAGTAAACATTAAGTAACCAAGAAAACTAAAAATGAGTTTACATAGTTACGTAGTGGTAAAATAAACACACATATCAACACGCGTATAATTGCATAAATTTATTTAAAATTATTTATTTTCTCCGTCATGAATTATACCTAATCGTAATTATATCGCATCCATATCAAATCCATATTCATACGTATCGCCTCCTTAAGCACTTAATAATGGCCACGAAGGTGGGTACTTTGAAAAAAAAAAAAACATTGACCTCTGTCATTTGCAGTGCCGGATTTTCTTTTAAGCAAAATAAGCACTTGCTTAGGGCACCATTGTCTAGGGGCACCAAAAATTATCGAAAAATTTACGCGTTCGCTTCGCTCGCGTTTTCAATAACTTTCTAAGATATGATAAATGTGACATTCGGTTGGCGACTGCAGCAGCATTACTCTGCTGCAACGTTACTGCTGCAGGACTGTCAATTTTCGTGATAAAATAATGTGTCCACACTAAAATTAAAAATGTACACCTGTCTATCAAATTGCGTTTTTTTTATACCGAAAAATTGTCGCGCTCGCTTCGCTCGCGTTTTCAATAACTTTCTAAGGTATGATAAAGGTGAAATTCGGGTGGCGACTGCAGCACCATTATGTAATCTGTTGCAACGTTACTGGTGCGGCACTGTCAATTTTCGTGATAAAATGATGTGACGGATTTCCATACTAAAAGTAAAAATGTACAACTGTCTATCAAAATGCGTTTTTTTATATCGAAAAATTTTCGCGCTCGCTTCGCTGGCGTTTTCAATCACTTTCTAAGATATGATAAAGGTGACATTCAGGTGGCGACTGCAGCAGCATTAGGTACTCTGTTGCAACGTTACTGTTGCGGCACTGTAAATTTTCGTGATAAAATGATGTGACTGATTTCCGTACTAAAAGTAAAAATGTACAACTGTCTATCAAAATGCGTTTTTTATATCAAAAAATTTTCGCGCTCGCTTCGCTCGCGTTTTCAATGACTTCCTAACATATGATAAAGGTGACATTCAATTTTCGTGACATAATGATGTGACTGATTTCCATACTAAAAGTAAACATGTCTATGTAATTGCGTTTTTTTAAATCGAAAAATTGTCGCGCTCGCGTCGCTCGCGTTTTTAATAACTTTCTAAGATATAATAAAGGTGACATTCGGGTGGCGACTGCAACAGCATTAGGTACTCTGTTGCAACGTTACTGTTGCGGCACTGTAAATTTTCGTGATAAAATGATGTGACTGATTTCCGTACTAAAAGTAAAAATGTACAACTGTCCATCAAATTGCGTTTTTTTATATCGAAAAATTTTGGCGCTCGCTTCGCTCGCGTTTTCAATAACTTTCTAAGACATGATAAACGTGACATCCGGGTGGCGACTGCAGCAGCATTAGGTACTCTGTTGCAACGTTACTGCTGCGGCACTGTCAATTTTCGTGATAAAATGATGCGACTGATTTCCATACTAAAAGTAAAAATGTACAACTGTCTATCAAAATGCGTTTTTTATATCGAAAAATTTTCGCGCTCGCTTCGCTCGCGTGTTCAATGACTTTCTAACATATGATAAAGGTGACATTCAATTTTCGTGATATAATGATGTGACTGATTTCCATACTAAAAGTAAACATGTACAACTGTCTATCCAATTGCGTTTTCTTAAATCGAATATTTGTCGCGCTCGCTTCGCTCGCGTTTTCAATAACTTTCTAACATATGATAAAGGTGACATTCGGATAGCGACTGCAGCAGCATTAGGTACTCTGTTGCAACGTTACTGCTGCGGCACTGTCAATTTTCGTGATAAAATGATGTGACTGATTTCCGTACTAAAAGTAAAAATGTACAACTGTCCATCAAATTGCGTTTTTTTATATCGAAAAATTTTGGCGCTCGCTTCGCTCGCGTTTTCAATAACTTTCTAAGATATGATAAAGGTGATATTCGGTCAGGGACTGCAGCAGCATTACTCTGTTGCAACGTTACTGCTGCGGCACTGTCAATTTTCGTGATAAAATGATGTGACTGATTTCCGTACTAAAAGTAAAAATGTACAACTGTCTATCAAATTGCGTTTTTTTATATCGAAAAATTTTCGCGCTCGCTTCGCTCGCGTTTTCAATAACTTTCTAAGACATGATAAACGTGACATCCGGGTGGCGACTGCAGCAGCATTAGGTACTCTGTTGCAACGTTACTGCTGCGGCACTGTCAATTTTCGTGATAAAATGATGTGACTGATTTCCATACTAAAAGTAAAAATGTACAACTGTCTATCAAAATGCGTTTTTTATATCGAAAAATTTTCGCGCTCGCTTCGCTCGCGTGTTCAATGACTTTCTAACATATGATAAAGGTGACATTCAATTTTCGTGATATAATGATGTGACTGATTTCCATACTAAAAGTAAACATGTACAACTGTCTATCCAATTGCGTTTTCTTAAATCGAATATTTGTCGCGCTCGCTTCGCTCGCGTTTTCAATAACTTTCTAACATATGATAAAGGTGACATTCGGATAGCGACTGCAGCAGCATGAGGTACTCTGTTGCAACGTTACTGCTGCGGCACTGTCAATTTTCGTGATAAAATGATGTGACTGATTTCCATACTAAAAGTAAAAATGTACAACTGTCTATCAAAATGCGTTTTTTATATCGAAAAATTTTCGCGCTCGCTTCGCTCGCGTTTTCAATGACTTTCTAACATATGATAAAGGTGACATTCAATTTTCGTGATATAATGATGTGACTGATTTCCATACTAAAAGTAAACATGTACAACTGTCTGTCCACTTGCGTTTTTTTTTATTAAAAATTTTTCTCGCTCGCTTCGCTCGCGGTTTCAATAACTTTCTAAGATATGATAAAGGTGACATTCAATGTTCGTGATATAATGATGTGACTGATTTCCATACTAAAAGTAAACATGTTCAACTGTCTATCGAATTGCGTTTTTTTACATCGAAAAATTGTCGCGCTCATTCGCTCGCGTTTTTAATGACTTTCTAACATATGATAAAGGTAGTGATCCAAAGGACTCGAGCCTTTTAGCTCTTTTTTTAGGGCTCGCCTCATCTCTTGACGCCTAAAAGGCTAAAAGGCTATTTAGCTCTTTAGCCCCCGAGCCTAATTCTATTTAAGAGCCTAGACTCTTGGGGCTTAATAAGGTAATTGTAAAATATTTTATCTGGACACAGTGGATACAGTCCTCTAGCATATCCATCTGTCAACTTTACTTCAAGTTCCGCCTCCAGGGGAGAGGGAGAGAAATTAGGATTAGAAAGTAGACGCTTACCGACACAGACCGAATTCCACGCGGGCGGAGCCGCGGGCACAGCTAGTATATTCATAAATCATAATCTACTTAGTTACTTTATAGGTCATACTGAACAACTTTTATTATGGGAATGTCGAAATCGCGAATAAAAATTTCGCTGTCCCATATAAATCACCGGCATTACATCAGCAGGAATGTATGAAACAGCCAAATTTTTTTTTTCTGTATATTTTAAATAATTAAATTTATTAGGCGATATCATCTGTTTTAAACATTTTTTTTCATAATTAAGTGTATTTTTTTCCATCAACAGGTTTGGTCCCTCCTAGGCCATGAGAATAAGCAATCTGAGCCGATATACGAAAATGAGTCAAAGCAGATTCGCTGCCTAAACGCATTGTCACTCAACTGCTGTGCTTACAACCAACGGACAGTGCTCATAGTGTGTGCGAAGTACTGTCAGATATATGACGCCGGTAAGTAGACTAGTGGCTCTGTGAGCTGTAGACCTCGCGAGCAGAGCTTTAAATTACATGGTGCTAAGAGCTTTAAATATAGTAAATAAAAATAAAAAAACAGTACGAAATTTAAGTGTAAAAAAATAAAAAAAGTTATATCCCAGCATACAAATACTGGGGATCGAACCCAGACTGCAATATTCAAAAAGAAACTTAAATCCCTTCTAATAGATCAGGCATACTATCGTATTGCCGACTTTATGAGTGCGCCGGTGAGTAATTGACCCAGCATCGTTTGAGAAACAGGTTCTAATACCTAACTACCTACAAATGTTACTTGTTTATTACCTACTTGTATTTAATTATAAAAACATAATGTACTCAATAGTTTTAAGTTAGTGACGTGTAAAATGTAACTATGTTTATATTTACCAATAAAGTCTGTATTCTGTATTCTGTATTCTGTATACTCTCTGTGCAAACAAACAAAAAAAGCGAACGTATACAAACTGAGCCAAATAGTTCTTGGTTAAGCTGACGAAATTTAGCTACTCATTCTCAAGTTAAAATTAAATATCTCAATACCTCCGAAACCAGCGAAATAAATTTTCTGAATTTTTGGCCATTTAATCTATAAACATATCTCAAAAAGAAAAAACTCTTATGATATCGATACGACTATTTGTTTAGGCGCGAGGTATCACGACTCCTCCATTTTTAAAGATTTCCAAAAACTGGATTGACATAAAAAAATTATTTAATCATAGAATCTGGTCACAAAATTTCACGAGAATCGGTTGAGAATTGTGACCTGTAGAGGAGAACATCCGTCATCATTCAAGAAAATAAAACGACTAAAAGTACATAAAATAACCCTTACACAAGAAAAATATTAGAGACTAGCTGTGCCCGCGGTTCCGCCCGCGTGGAATTCTGTCTGTGTCAGTAAGCGGCTAATTTCTAATCCTAATTTCTCTCCCTCTCCCCTGGAGGCGAAACTTGAAGTAAAGTTGACAGATGGATATGCTAGAGGACAGTAGACCAGATAAAATATTTTAGGTACCACTAAATAAAACTACACTCCAAAATCAATAGTTTTTTTCGCCCTTATTATAATTTTACACGTGATTTTAACGACAGAGTAGGTGTATATCGGACGATACAGTAAGGTATACGCACGCGAGCGAAAGCGAAGCGGCCTGCCTGGCTAGAGCGCCACTCACCGTGGTCTTCTTCAGACTCCTGAGGAAGAGCGCGTGCCGTTTGTAACCTCAATGCGTTGCGAGACTTTCGCGAAAATGATTCGATTTTTTTCGGGAAGGCAAGGAAATGTGTATAAAATGCGAGTCCCAAATCGTTTGACTCCGCAAACGACCAGTGCCGGATTAAGATATTTTGATGCCCTAAGCATTTCTAGACCATGGTGCCCCCTCTCCCTAGGGTCATCAAGATTACATTGAATTTTTTTGGTAAATTGAGTGACGTTCATTGCCGCATTACAGCTGAGAATGGAAATCAGTCATATCATTTTATCACGAAAATTGACAGTGCCGTAGCAGTAACTTTGCAACAGAGTACCTAATGCTGCTGTAGTAGTCGCCATATCTTAGAATGTAATTGAAAACGCGAGCGGAGCGAGCGCGAACATTTTTCGATATAAAAACGCAATTTGATAGACAGTTGTACATTTTTACTTTTTAGTATGGAAATCAGTCACATAATTTTATCACGAAAATTGTCAGTGCTGCAGCAGTAACGTAGCAACAGAGTAATGCTGCTGCAGTCGCCACCCGAAAGTCACCTTTGTCATATCTTAGAAAGTAATTGAAAACACGAGCGAAGCGAGCGCGAAAATTTTTCGATATAAAAAACGCAATTTGATAGACAGTTGTACATTTTTACTTTTAGTATAGAAATCAGTCACATAATTTTATCACGAAAATTGACAGTGCTGCAGCAGTAACGTAGCAACAGAGTAATGCTGCTGCAGTCGCCACCCGAAAGTCACCTTTGTCATATCTTAGAAAGTAATTGAAAACGCGAGCGAAGCGAGCGCGAAAATTTTTCGATATAAAAAACGCAATTTGATAGACAGTTGTACATTTTTACTTTTAGTATGGAAATCAGTCACATCATTTTATCACGAAAATTGACAGTGCTGCAGCAGTAACGTAGCAACAGAGTAATGCTGCTGTAGTCGCCACCCGAATGTCACATTTGTCATATTTTAGAAAGTAATTGAAAACGCGAGCGAAGCGAGCGCGAAAATATATCGATATAAAAAACGCAATATGATAGACAGTTTTACATTTTTACTTTTAGTATGGAAATCAGATACATCATTTTATCACGAAAATTGACAGTGCTGCAGCAGTAACATTGCAACAGAATAATGCTGCTGCAGTCGCCACCCGAATGTCACCTTTATCATATCTTAGAAAGTAATTGATGCGATCCGATAATCGACGATGTCGGAGAAATCCAAAATCCAAACCACCGTATACTATAGGTAATAGTTAGTAATCAATGAAATATGCCGCACGCCTGTTCTTATTTTAATTCTATGCATGTTAATATTCTGAACTGGGGGTTGAACCCCGGGCAAAAGCTAGTATTTATTTATTAGTGCATACAAATACAAACTTAATATAATACATACCTTAGAAACAAAACATAATTAAATAACTAACCTACAAAAATAAAAATTAAATCCAAAAATAAATAAAACTAATCTTAAAATAAATAATTACAAACTATCCCCCTGCGGAATGGTGCCGTAGATGCTGGCAGCATTTCCTCGCTGTATCGCAATACTCATTCTTTGTGCGAGTAAGCTGCCAGCTCTACGATCACCAGTGGCGTCTGCTATTCTTTTAGATGTAGCTAGTATTTACATGTAATGTGACGTTTCCAGGTGATTTCTCCGTGCTGTGCTCGATCCAGGCCCCTACCGGCGAGCGCTGGATGTCGGGCGACTTCCTGGCGCCCGACCGCGTGCTGGTCTGGTCCACCGAGGGCAAGGGGTACCTCTACAGGCTGCCCGCCAAGTACGTACTGTATACGGACTAGAAAAGTGGGATTATCTATACTAATATGTACTATGGAAGGTCGTTAGGAGATGGGTGACTATGAACAAATGAAATTAAAATGGTAATTTTCTAAGGCACCGAGCTAAATCGAATTATTATTTGAATTGAATCGAATTAGCTATGAATCGTTTGTCTTTTTCTGTCATTTAGACTTATGTACACATTTGTAAGAAAGGGATGTAACATAATTTTACTAAATCGGGCCCGTAAAGTTTTATGAATAAGGAGGTAAGGATTCTGGTATGTACGAAAAAACATTTTTCAAACCTGTCTCTCAACACCCTTTCTACCTAACCATGGTATCGTCAGCTAATACAGTAGGCATCAGATATATCGGAGCGGCCAAGGCGCTCACAAATATCTGAACACGCCTCTATTGCCAAGGCGTTAGAGTGCGCGTTCAGATATTTTTGAGCACCCTGGCCGCTCCGATATATCTAATGGCGACTGTACTAGACTTGCTAGACTGACTTACATTCGAGAAGCAAAACGATCGTGTGTAAACAAAGGATGCTTAACATGAGTAATGTCGTACATTGACCCCGCCGCAATGAGTTTTTCGGAACTTATGTACGAAATATCATTTAATATTTACCACTAGCTTTTCGGTGAAGGAAAACATCGTGAGGAAACCTGCATACATCTGCGAAGAAATTCAAAGGTGTATGTGAAGTCCCCAATCCGCATTGGGCTAGCGTGGGGACTATAGCCCAAGCCCTCTCGCGCAAGAGAGGAGGCCTGTGCCCAGCAGTGGGACGTATATAGGCTGAAATGATGATGATGATGATGACCCCGCCTGTTCCTATCACTGTCGCACGCGCGTAGAGATGCAACGGATAATTGTTTGCCCGGATACCGGATATTCGGCCTGGCCATCGGCCGAATATTTGGTATCCGGCCGCCGAATATTCGGCCGGCGGAACTATACCTACAATTCGGTTTTTCAGCATGTATTGTGCAGGTTTTGACCTGTTTCGCAGTGAACGCCGCGCGCCTCATTTCTGGGTTCGAAATGAGTGCGCGTGCGAGTGAGTGGAATGTTTCAATTGTTTTAAAATAATAAACGGGTACGAATATGACCGTGACTGTTCAATCAATGTTATGTTACTATGTTATGCCGGATAAGCCGTATACCGGATAGTAACCGAATATCCGGTGCATCTCTAGTAATTATATACCTGTTCCGCCCATGATGACGGCGGTCAATGGCACTGTTCGAGCAATATAAGTATGCGCGTGCAAAAGAGATAGAAACAGGCGGGTTACTGTACGATATTCCTCGTGCTACGTGTCCTTGCTTTAGTAGTTTTGGTTGCGGAGGTGTTCGTTTTTGTGTTTAGTTTTAATGTTGGTGGAGGTGCTGGGATATGAGATAAAATTTTATTTGTGTTTTAAGACTAAATATGATTTAAAAGATATACAGGATGGCTAAAAAATAACATTCCCGTTGCCAGGGAGGTTTTGGGATTGTACTGAGCAACTTTTACTACCAACCCCGAAATCGCGAAAAAGAATTTGGGTGTTTCATACATTTTGGCTGGTTCATTTTGTATGGGAGGCTAATTTTTTTTTTCGCGGTCTGGGTTGGTCCCATAGTAAAAGCTGCTCGGTATAATCCCAAAACCTCCCTGGCAACAGGAATGTAGTTATTATTTAGCCTCCGTGTATACAGTGGTACTACTACTAAACAAAATTAATAACTAGCTTAAATCTAAAATAGGCCCTTGAGGCATTGCACCAAGGATGCTGGCGGCATTTCCTCGCTGTATCGCAATGCTGATAAGTTGTGCGAGGAAGCCGCCAGCTCTTCGGTCACCAGTTACGTCAACCAGACGCTTCGCGAATGAACTGATATAATTTTATACAAATTATAAATTAGTGAATCAAATACATATAACATTCCTAAGGGTAAATAAGACAGAGTTTTTGAGAAATTCTGTAGGTATCACAGGAAAGTCTTATCGTCAAAATCATTTGTTGTAATATTTATTTAATTAATGTGACGTCACGTCATTTACAATGTCATGTTTTTAATATTTAATTTATTTATTTTAAAATGAAGCATGTTCCGCATTTGCTATTAAATCCCTGTTTTTTTCACCTCCGCAACTAAAATTACTAAAGATTTTTGAGCCACCGCACACTAGCGTCTTTTGAGCGTCGGCGTCTAGTCTCTATGGAAAATGGCGTCGCTGCGCAGCTGCGCCGACGTTGCGTCGAGCAGCAGCCATAGACCCTAGACGACGCTCGGAAGACGCTAGAGCAGGGGTCTTCAAACTTTATTACCTGAGGGCCATATTGCGCCTGAAAAACTTTCGCGCGGGCCACCGTCGGTTTTTGCGCCGGGGGACGGTGTCTGGTTGCTGCTGTTAGGAACAGTTCCACTCTCAATGAATGCTCAACCCCTGGAGTCTGGCTCCCGCGGGCCGGACAGTGGGCACTCGCTTTGGGTGTCGGCGGGCCGCATTGGAACGCATCGCGGGCCGGATCCGGCCCGCGGGCCGGGGTTTGGAGACCCCTGCCCTAGAGTGTGCGGCGGCCCTTAATGTCTAGATTTTCACATTCAATTGGCATGAATTTAAATCATTATTGCAGCTAAAATAAACTTCCATTCTAGATCTCATCAGAGCACAAAATGGCCTCTGTGTTTATATTTTACAACATAAACGACAAATAACACAAATTATATACGTAATTTTTTTTTTATAAATGGGTCGATCAACTATTTCTTGTTGTTATTCTGTCCCATCAGCCAGGAGACAATAGTAGCATAGTTTCTTAGAAGAGCTGCTGTACCATGTTCTACAAACGTGCTTAGTAGATGTCCCATTATGGAAAGGCCTTAAAATTTAAGACTACCAAAAAATTCAAGTTTGGTTCATTTAAATACGAAATAACTAGTATTTTAAGAGTGACCCAGGAGACCGTAACCATGGCAACGAGTGACAAGAGAAAGTTGATTTACCCAAATAAGTAATAAGAATATTTTTTACGGACTTTCACTTTGCTTTATTGTGGCGTTCTAATAGGGGGTATTACTGCAATGTTCTGCCGCCAGAGTGCAGCCCTAAGCTAGCTAGTAAACCATAGAGTAACTTATACATACTGTGCCTTAAATTGTTTTTTGACATGTTTTCACAGACAATAAAATATGACATTGATGCATCAAGGCGGTTTGTTAACAAGGGCCTACCGGGAAACGCGAAAATCGTAATTTAGTTATCTGCCTCTTTATCGCTCGAAGATGCAAGAGTAATAGAGAGGTTAAATAACGAAATTTCGATTTTCTTGTTTCGCGGCAGATTGTGATGGATAGTGGTAGTGGCGCCCCCTACGCAGAGTTTTGAGTAATATTCCCTATTGAAAACGTTTTTAATCCATGTTATGTAATTACAATACATTTTGTTTTATATTGTAAATATACTACAAATAATAATTTGTGTTATTTCGGTCGCATTCAACGGAGCTTAATTTTTATAAAATTTAAACTAATTTAATAAAAGTTTGATCATTATATCGCTAACATGCACGTTTACAACAATAATAAGCTCCTTACATGTTTCATTAATAACATTTTTGACGAAAAATGCTTGCTATGTACCTAAATTTACTTGAAATACTTTTTTTTATAAACTATACAATCTGCATAATAGTATATGCATTATACTCTGTATATTTAGGTATTTAAATAATAGTAAACAAATAATTTGTACATTTTCGGGTAGTTATAACATTTATGGGTTAACCAACCAAATACAAAACCGCATATATCAGTCACTGAACAACCTGATTTCAACCTACATTATTTGATCATGTAATGTTTTCACCTACCTTCAACTGGCTTAAGGAGCCATTTGAGGGTAGATTTTGTTTACTTTTATTTAAATACCTAAAGATACAGACCATAGGATATACCCTGAGCCGCCGCCGGCAGTCGATAGCGCCATGCATTTAGCCTCCTAAGTCCTGAGTTCCTTTAAAAAGAACAAATTGAAATCGAATTTTGAACTATAGCTGAATCAAAGAAGGTTCCGAATTCTAAACTGCAAAAATGACTCTGGGTCTTAGGAGGTTAGGCGAGTCATAAATTGACACCAGGATATACCAAGTGGACGTTGCTCGCCGACGCAGAGGGCCTACCGCGAACCACGTTCGACGTGTTGCCTCTCTGTCGCACTTGTAAATTCGTACGTAAGTGTGACAGGGAGGCAACACGTCGAACGTGGTTCGCAGTAGGCCCTCTGATCGCATTGTTAGTGTGAATCGCCTTAGCATTACATATGTAGTGCATAATTGTTTTCCATCGTATTTTCTCGGAAACGTTCGTATTTGTCATGCTACTTCAGTCAACCTCAGTACTTTTTGTTCCGAGACTGACTGAAATAGCAAGACACGTTCGTACGTTTTCGTGAAAATACGAAGGAAAATAATTATGCACTACATCTGTACGTTGTATAGGTACTGTCAATTGCGATAAAGTTCGACCAAGAAAAGTCTGCAGCGATTTTGATAGCCCACGCAGTGCAAGTGTTATTTACACGTCATAATTTCATAGAAGTTTGACGTTTAAAATAACATATTCACTGCGTGGGCTATCATAATCGCTGCAGACTTTTCTTGGTCTAACTCTAGTCATTCATCAGTTATCCAGTAAATTAGCAGACATTTTCCTAACCTTTAATTAAAACAAAAATCTCAGCCTATTTGTATGTTTGTTTACAAACTCGAACAAGCTTGTATGCTTGTTTACAAATAGTTCAAACAAGCATTTTTCGTCATCCAAGCTAAATAATACAATCTCTGTTATAGCAAACTGCGCGGACGGGTTATCAGTAGGTTAGCACCATTCAGTTTGTCTGTCTGTATGTTCCTTTGCTAGCACCTGTATTTAGATACTCCGATCAGCAAGGACTATCTCTTTGCGATGCTGACAGTAATTCTCCTAATAAAAACCCATCGATTTAGCATAAACAATAAAAATACAGCATAGGGTGTTTTTATAACTGTTAACCATTGTCTGCAAGGTGGATCATATGGGACTAACTCCATAATCTCTAAAAATAATAATCCAGTTGTTACATTTCGGCTGAGCATCAGTTATTTCTATAGGACAGACAGCTTTATTCGTTGTTTCGAGCCTGTAGGCTTAGCACAAGAGCGCCGCGACAGTATCTCTTTTGTGAGATAGACACTACGAGGTAGTGTATTAATTAGAGACCCTATTTAATTAATACACTTAGGTCCCCTTGCACCAGCCCACTAACCCGGGGTTAACCTGTTAAACCTGGGTTACCAGTACAATTTGACACTGGGTTAACGGTTTAACCGGTTGACCCCGGGTTAGTAGGATGGTGCAAGTGGCGGTTAGAAAACGACTTATAGTCTATCTCGCGCGTGAGATACCGTCGCGACGGTCCTGTGCTAAGCCTACTGGTCCTGTATTAAATAAAAGTTCGGTTCAAAGATCTTTATTTCTCAAAAGAATTTTTACAATTCACTTATATGAGAAACTTATATAGGTACTTAAAACTAAATATTTACAAAGTTACTCAATATGACCTACATATCCAACTCGCAAGGTAATATTTCAAAAAACCCTACAGTACATCTAAATAAAACAAGATCACACATAAGTTGTATGCATAAAATATCATGGAGAATTATTGTCAGGTACAACTCCTTTATTGATTGGTTTAGAAGCTTCTTAGTTCAAAATAGTTTAGATATTGAAGTATTTTTTTATTTGGTTTGATGATATTGTACAACGTATTTTGATACGAGACAGTGTTTGTACCGTCAAAAATTATTAGAGGTTTTTAATATTTCATTTAGTTTGAGTATTTAGTGACAAGTAGGTTATGTATTTAATATTATTTTGCCACCTGCACTTCCATTGTGAATCATCTATATTGGTGTTTAATTAATATTTACTATACTTAGTCGCTTTCCTAAAATAATATGATTGCTTAAATGATTCGCTTAGCTTGTATTGTATAAGTACGGTATGGAAATCTTATATGATCGGGTATTTAAACTAGAAATATATAGTTTTAATAGTTTTTTTTTTATTTAAGTGGCAGAATTATATTTAGTGTTGAGAGCGCAAATTTAAAGAAAAAAATGTTTCTGTTACATTACGTTTACGTTTATATTTTTCAATACAATAGGATCATTGCAGTAGTTTTCGTCCAGCTCTAGTTTTCGTCCACTTGACGAAATTTGAATATAAACCTACATTGCTGCACAAATTTAGACTTATTGCAATCCTTAATGTGTAAACAATATTTCTATCTACATAAAAATGATATTTCGCCAGTAGCAAATTAAAAATGAAATATATTATTTGCTAATCCGTCAAGTGGACGAAAACTAGAGCATGGACACAAACTAGCGGATTGACCCTATATGTATTTTATAAACTCTTAAGGACCATTGCTAATATTTAAAGATATGTATCGATCATATTAGATTTTCGCCTTAACTGTAATTAATTGTATATTATACATATTTTATCATATACATAATGACCAGATACTAACATATAGCCTGCAGCGAATTATGGAGTATAGTTTAATGGGGTTGGCAACTGTCAAAGGTTTGCCTAGATGGCGCCATCATAGCTTGCCCCTTTTTCTATGAGATTTGGCTTAAAGAGCTGGCATCCAGGGTATTAAAAAAACAAAAATTTGACACAATTCTAGGGATTGACGGGGCAAGCTATGATGGCGCCATCTGCTAAAAACTTCCACCGGCCAACCCCATTGTATTTTGGAACCTATGTTCTCTATCTCTCTATACTCGTATCCAGATTTATCTTATCTTATCTTATCTTATCTTATACCTTTAAACGAGCAATTCTTGTATATTTATTTATATATATATATATATATTTTGGGGGTCTCGGAAATGGCTCTAACGATTTCGATGAAAATTGCTATATAGGGTTTTCGGGGACGAAAAATCGATCTAGCTAGGTCTTATCTCTGGGAAAACGCGCATTTTTGAGTTTTTAAATGTTTTCCGAGCAAAGCTCGGTCTCCCAGATATTGTAGAGTAAAATGACATTTTCGTATTTCATATGACCACTGTGAACTGTAAAAAAACTGACGGTCAAGCCAAGTTACGGCGTTAATGGCCTCCTAGCCAAGTCGGTATTGACCCTGCCTACGCAGCAGGGGGTCCTGGGTTCGAATCCTGGTACAGGCATTTATTTGTGTATTTATCACAGATATTTCTTCGTGAATTATGGATGTATTCTATGTATTTAAGTATTTATATCTATCTATCTATTAATATATCGTCGTCTAGTACCCACAACACAAGCCTTATTGAGCTTACTGTGGGAGTAGGTCGATTTGTGTAAGATTGTCCCATTATGTCTATATATTTAATTATATATTTAATGCTGGATACAAGTGTAGGTATTTGCATCTAAGCTAAAAATACGGTTACTCACCTAATTTTAGTCACTCGCGCGACATGTTTCGTAGAGCCTAGGTCTCTATTTTCAAGCACTAACAGCGTGCGTGCAGCAGTACGCGACGCGCGGCTACATACACTGTCAGTGCTAGAAAATGGAGTCCTAAGCTCTCCGAAACAAGTCGCGCGAGTGCCTGTAATTACGTGAGTGGAACCGTATTTTTTAAGTCTTTTGTCAAGGGGCCCACTGATTACCAGTTCGCCGGACGATATCAGCCTGTCAGTTAAACGCAAAAGGTGATAGCTCCGAACAACTGACAGGCTGATATCGTCCGGTGAACTGGTAATCTGTGGGCCCCTTTAGTATGACCAAAGAGAATAGAGTCTATATATAGAGACGGATTGTCAAAGTAAATTATGTAGCCACTGTTTATTTACTGCCATCTTTCGTCAGAACATAAAACTGTTAGAACGCCATTTGACTTTGATCCTTATTCAGCATAGGCTGTAGGTTATGGCGCCATTGCTCGAAAACATTGCACCATACCGTTAAATGGCGTTAATATTAATCTTTAACAAGTTAACACATATCAGTGAAATAATAAGGATCAAAGTCAAATGGCGTTCAAACAGTGTTAATCTTCTGTCGAAAGATGGCTGTAAATGAACTGTAGCTACATAATTTACCATGACAGTAACTCTCTACTTCAAATTCTCTTTGAATTTGTGAGTCATAACTCACGACAGTTTAAATTCGAGTATTTGTTTAACTTATTCATATGTTACAGCTCCGTACCAGACCACAAGGGATTCCACGGTCCTACTGTGGCTCACGATAGTCCCGTCCTGTTTGGTATCTTGGCACATCCTGATAACAAAGTAAGTGATAAGCAGACATAGAAGTTTTTGTGGCAAAAACGAGTGTTTGAGAAAACGAATAAGATATATATACGATAAGTCATATGTAGGTAGATTAATATTTAAAATATGTAACTTCTACTTACTGTAGGCAAAGAGAATAGATAGTATAGAGGGGTCCTGTCATAATAAATTTTGTAGTCACAGTAAATTTACTGCCATCTATCGACACACGACTAAAACTCAAAATGAAAACGTATAAAATTATCAAAAAGATGTATATATATGGATAAATGATTTTATTGTTTTTATATAATTTTGACCCATGTTCATTCACTGATATCTATGTGTTAAAATTGTTAAATCTGGAACGGTGTCGTCACGCCATCTAGCCGAGCATAGGCTAAAGGTGTGTGCGCCATCTATCCGAGAATGACTATTCTTGATTTCCGAGGCACGTTTTTTCCTTAGACTTTATTCATCTTATACGAAGTTACATATGTCTTTGCTGTAGGTAAGTTACCGAGAAATTATAATAATGCAAATCTATCACAAAGCGGTACATAATTTATTTATTACATACCTATATTTAATAAGTACTTTAAAATTAAAACGTAAACTGTAGTATACAGTGCCAATAGAACAGAAAACTACCAATATATCAAAAGAGAAGAAGATATCGAACGTGTTGTGTATTTCGCAGTAGCTATCTTCTTATAAAATGTAATAAATATCTTCAATATCTAAGTATAACGTTAAGGTAACATCACTTTATTTTGCCATAAAAACTTGTTTGGTCATAAGCATTGTCAGCTTATATACGTCCCATGTCCCACTACTGGGCTACGATTCTCAACCTCACATAATTTATTTGTAAACATAGGTAATAGGGTTGATACAAAAAGTATATGAGAACGCTACGTTTCGCCGACAGGCATACATATACAAATTACTACAAATTAGGAATTAAATCCTTATAATTTAAATAAGAAACATTCGGCTTAATCTTATTTGCCATAAGGTGGTGGTACTAGTGCTTGACATGCTAATGCCAAATAGATGACACTCAGCTGTCACCTCTATTGACAATGACTTAAGTTTCAAGATGACATGTACTGGGACCGCGTCGAGCACCAGTACCACCACCTTACTTGCGTTCAATTGGAAACATGCTTACAGTCCTTGCAACATTTTTTCCTGTAGATATCATACTAGCTTTTGCCCGCGACTTCGTCTGCGTGGAATCAGTAACAGCAGCTAGTGTAAGCATAGCGCCTGAATAAAGTGTGATAGCAATCATTCAATTTGAGCATACGTTTCAATCAGTGATCAGGCAATTCATTAATTCTCTCAATTCCACCCCCCTTTTCACTCTCTTTAGGGATGATTCCTGACATAAAACTATCCTATGTCCTTCCCCGTGACTCAAAATATCTCTATCCCAAATTTCAACTCAATCGGTTCAGCGGTTTAACAGACACACTTTCGCATTTATAATATTAGTATGGATTCCAAAGCTATTTGTAATATATATATGGCTGCTATTTAACTGATCACCAGATTTAGTAAAATTTAATACCAAAAAAATCTATTTTACCACCCTAAAATAATGAATGATCACCAAAATTATAACACCATTTTAATGTGAAATGATTACCAATTTTATTACATTTTACTATCCTTTTAAAGGAAATGACACCAAACTAATCATTATTAACCCAAAAATAGTAAATGATTACCAAATTTCAAACCCCATTTTAATGTGAAATGATAACCAAATTTTTACATCTTGCTATCCTATTAAAGAAAATGACACCAAAATAATCATTGTAAACCCAAAAATAGTAAATGACCACCAAACTTAGAACTCCATTTTAATGTAAAATTATAACCAAATTTTTAAATCTTAATATTATATAAAACCAAATGACTCCAAAATAATAATTGTAAACCCAAAAATAGTAAATGACCACCAAAATTGTAACCACATTTTAACTAAAAATGTGCAAATATTTAATATAATTATCGTTATCCTATTAAATTAATTAATCCACTTCGTCACCTTTTTCTAGTAGCTTTTTATTTCTGTAACAGTCGCAGTTCTAATCTAACCTAACCCACTTTTCTAGTAGCATTTCGTTTCTGTAAGGGTCGCAGTTCAAACCTAACCTAACCTAACCCACTTTTCTAGTAGCATTTCTTTTCTGCAAGGGTCGCAGTTCAAACCTAACCTAACCTACTTTTCTAGTAGCATTTCTTATCTGCAAGGTTCGCAGTTGAAACCTAACCTAACCCACTTTTCTAGTAGCATTTCTTTTCTGTAAGGGTCGCAGTTCAAACCTAACCTAACCCACTTTTCTGATAGCAGTTTGGTTCTGTATGGGGCGCAGTTCAAACCTAACCTAACCCACTTTTCTAGTAGCATTTCGTTTCTAGAAGAATGATTATTTTGGAGTCATTTGCTTTAATAGGATAGCAAACCTAACCCACTTTTTTCGTAGCATTTCGTTTCTGTATGGGTCGCAGTTCAAACCTAACCTAACCCACTTTTCTAGTAGCATTTCGTATCTGTGGGTAGCAGTTGAAACTTAACCTAGCCCACTTTTTTAGTAGCATTTCGGTTCTGTGAGGATCGCAGTTCTAACCTAACCTAACCCACTTTTATAGTAGCATTTCGTTTCTGTAAAGGTCGCAGTTCAAACCTAACCTAACCTACTTTTCTAGTACCATTTCGTTTCTGTAAGGGTCGCAGTGCTAACCTAACCCACTTAACTGATAGCAGTTTGACTTACTTTTCTAGTAGCATAACGAAATGCTACTAGAAAAGTAGATTAGGTAACGTAGGTATGCGGTGCGGGGTACGGGGGGTTGAGCGGGAGGGGCTAGTAATTTTGGCATCAGTTTACTTTATTTGGTAATATGTATAAATTTTTTGGTAATCATAGTGGTTTACTTAGGTGAAAATATCGCATTAATTTGGTCTTCAAGATTTGGTGATCATTAATGATTTTTGGTGATCATTCAATATATTTGGTATTTGAATACAATTTGAAGTGCAGTCGTAATTAAAATGGTGGTACTTTTGTATTTTTTGGCCTTATTTTTTTGGTGTTCAGTAATTTTTTTTGGTAAGCATGATTTTTTTATTTAGGGTACCAAAGTATTTTTTGGTGGTCATTATATTTGTAGCCTATATATATTTATATTTTGCCTTTTGACAGCTACTGTCATGCCCGCCCGCGATGCGTTTCGTGATCACCTCCGTGGGAGGCAAACAACGACGCCTGTTACTTCGCGGCGACTCTCTAGGGACCGTGTCCGTTTGGAACGTCGACGACGCTGCTACGCCGGCGGTGGGGACTATTCCATGTAAGTACATACAATAGTAAATCTTGTTTGTATAACGTCAGTGGGTGGTAAACAGCGACGCCTGTTGCTTCGCGGCGACTCTCTAGGGACCGTGTTCGTTTGGAACGTCGACGACGCCGCTACGCCGGCGGTGGGGACCATTCCATGTAAGTACATACATTAGTAAATCTTGTTTGTATAACGTCAGTGGGTGGTAAACAGCGACGCCTATTCCTCCTCGGCGACTCTCTAGGGACCGTGTCCGTTTGGAACGTGGACGACGCCGCTCCGCCGGCGGTGGGGGCGATTCCATGTAAGTACATACATTAGTAAATCTTGTTTGAATAACGTCAGTGGGTGGTAAACAGCGATGCCTGTTGCTTCGCGGCGACTCTCTAGGGACCGTGTCCGTTTGGAACGTGGACGACGCCGCTCCGCCGGCGGTGGGGGCGATTCCATATAAGTACATACATTAGTAAATCTTGTTTGAATAATGTCAGTGGGAGGCAAACAGCGGCGCCTATTGCTTCGCGGGGACTATGCGGGAAATCGTATTAATCGGGTAATGTATATAAATTAAGCCACAGCGGCTGTATTTTGTGTTTCCAAGCAATGTAAGACATCTGGCCGTTAGGAGAGTTCCGGTGATTCGGTATCGTCTTGGGTCGTCCCATTCGTTTTTCGTTGAAAGCCACCGACGATTGTGACGAATGTAGAATGAGTGACGAAAGCAGAATAGGACTAATTTAAGAACTTGACGAAAAACGAATGGGACGACCCAAGACGATACCTTTGCTTCATCTGAGGGTAATCCTCTGCCAAGTCGGGCAAAACAAACAAAATAGGCATAGCCCTCTTTTCTCGATCTTTCTACGCAGAGTAAAAGAGATAAAGTATATTTTTTGTTTCAGCCCACGCGCCCATTGTGCTGACCAGCCTGGATATGGCCTGGGCGGAGATGAATCCCAGTCCTGTTGGTATTTTGGACCAATTGCACCACCCTGAGGAGCCCGGTAAGATAGTTGTTACATTTAAAATAAAATGTGATCTTTAACCTTAAAAGCAAAAAAAACCAACGGGTTGCACTCCGGGAGTGCCGGCAGAAGTGAAAACTCAATGATGTAACAGTTTTTCGATCAGGTCACGTCCGTCTTACGTCTTACGAATCTTACGGTCACGTGACCTGTCGCGAGTTTAACATTTTTTCCCCTTCACAAAAGTGCACAGCGCTGCTAAAGAAGAAGTAAAATTTGACATTTAGAGCGGCCTAAATATTCACATAACTAGAAAGTTTTCTTATTTTGAGTAAAGGTGTAGACGGTACAGTCACCAGCAATAATATGTTACTCTTCGAAGGCCGCAAAAATATGTGACACGCTCTTATGGCTCTACAAATAAGATCTTGTCAGATATTTTTGCGGCCTTCGTTGTGCAACATATTATTGCAGGTGACTGTACGGGTATAGTGCATAATTGTTAGCCATCGTAATTTCTCGGAAACTTTCGTATTTGTCATGCTACTTCAGTCAATGTCATCTATACCACATGTTTTTGCACCGGCTACAACCGTTCACCTTTTGTACAGTGTGGTTTCTTATGTGCAATAAAGATTAAATAAATAAATAAATGTCAGTACTTATTGTACCGATACTGACTGGAATAGCAAGACACGTTCGTAAGTTTCCGTGAAAATACGATGGAAAATAATTATGCACTAAACGCGAGTCACGTAATTACGCTGACGGTACAGTCGCCATAGGTAGGAGCAGCCGAGGTGCTCAAAAATATCTGAACACGCACTCCAACGGCTCAACAATAAAAAATAGAGGCGTGATCAGATATTAGTGAGCACCTTGGCCGCTCCGATATATCTGATGGCAACTGTACGTCAGTTAATTTTTTTTCAAACAAAGGTTTAAAAAAATTGTACATCAATAACATGCGTTTTGTTTCAGAAGTAAAACTCACGGCTTCCATCTACCTCTTAGCCGCTAACCGTCTCGTGGTAGGTCGAGAAGATGGTTCTATAGTCATCGTCAATGCCACACACACTGTACAACTTCAGTTGTTGCATGGAAACCATCAACAGTTAGATGGTAAGTCAGCGATTGGGTCTATGTTTAAAAATAAGTTGTCATGGTAGTCGTTTTTTAGGTTTTGGTACTTTAGTCTATATTCTGAAAAAAAAATGTCACGGAATCGGCTTTCGCCGCGGGACTTTCGGGGGTGCAAAAAAGAAATATGTATACTGCAATTTGAGGTCTTCTATCTATCTCCGAGCTGTGAAACGGTTCACACTCATGGTAGGTCGAGAAGATGGCTCCATATTAGGGTGATTTTAAAAAAGATTTTTTTTGTTTTCTGACGGGGCACCCCCTTATTTTGTTACACTTATGCTGATAAAATACACCAAGTTTCGTAACTTTATCTCTCGAACGGGCTCTGCCATACAATACAACCACACGTCTAAGTATGTAGTTTCCTACTTTAGATTGTGTCCTTGTTTCAGATTGGCCACCGCATCAGTTACTGCACGGTCACAATGGAAGGGTTAACTGTCTTCTGTACCCCCACCATGTTCATCCAAGGTACATTACGATAATTGATTGTAATAGAGAGGTAAACTCTAACCCCCTTATTCATAAACGCTCTACAAACCTCAATTAGCTAATAATCGTTTGTCTTTATTTGTCATTTTGACTTATGTATTTGTTAGAAAGGGTTAAAACATAATTTAACTAAATCAGGCCCGTAAAGTTTTATGAATAAGGGGGTATGAAAACAACGTGCCAACTTGAGAAAGATACGTAAAATATAAGACTATATTTTACGCATCTTTCTCAATCAATGTATCCTTGATTATACTTAGATATCGTGTCAGATATGTTAAGGAAAATGTGCTATAAAATAAAATTTCCTTTCGCAATTATTCCTTTAGTTCAGTGGTGGGCAAAGTACGGCCCGCGAATGGATTTTATCCGGCCCGCCGCCGGTCCTATGAAATAATTAGTATATGGGCTATGTGGCATTGGCTCAGGATTATAACAAATAAAAAAAAAAATTTGGCTACGATTCTGGCCCTCCTCTTAAATATCCTAAACTTTCTGGCCCCTCATGAAGAAAGTTTGCCCACCACTGCTTTAGTTAGTTTAGTTTATATCCTATATACCTACACTAAAATTACAGTTCGATTGCCCAATTTGTCCGACCGATCTGTGATTTTAGCACAAAATTGGTATAAAAGCAGGATAATAGGAGCCGTCTTTGGAGGGTCTGCCATCTTGTGACCTGAATCGTAAACAAACTATAAACTGTACTTCTTGCCAAAGCAAGTCGCTGGCCCAATATTACAGGGTTCTATGTTACATTTTCAAGATAGTTGAAATTCGACTTAATGTCACTATGACAGTGTTCAAATTTCAGTTCGATAAAAGTGAAACATAGAACCCTGTAATATTGGGCCAGCGAGGTGCTACCCGCTACATTTCACGTACGTTTTCTTGTGCATTGTAGGTTCTGCCATCTTGTGGACTACATTGGAAGCTTTAACTTGACATTTATACCTCGCGCCAATAATCAGGGGGCTCCTGTACTGCCCCCTGCAGATTATGCTCCCTATTGGGCGTTAAATGTGGCAATAGCCTCCTTAGGCCCAAGGTGCTACCTCTAGTACCTCTTCAGCTAGATGAAATTTAAATCCTATTCAATTGGAACAGAGTCGCTTTTGCTTTGTTTCGTTAAATTTTCCAACAACGCAATATCAACTCTATTTCCTACACTATAGGTTCAATTTTTTATTTGTATGACTGGGCCTTAGGAGGATATAACTGTTCTGTCATTTAACACATTCACTGCCCCCGACGCACATGTGCGTCCACCGTCATCAAGTTTGTTCCTAGGCCACGCCCCCTGGCAGTGATGCGTTAAAGATTGTGATAAAAAAAGAGCATAGAAAACTGGTTTTACTTCCGGTAAATTTGACACGTCATTATTATTTTACAGATACGACAGATCCCATCTTGTTTCCGGTGGTATAGACTTCGCAGTTTGCCTCTGGGACCTATTCAGTGGTCAACTGCTGCACCGCTTCTGCGTCCACGCGGGAGAGATCACGCAGCTCATAGTCCCGCCGCATAACTGCTCTGTAAGTGTCATACCCTCCTATAGGGTTGGCCGGTCGAAGTATTTAGCAGATGGCGCCAGCATAGCTTGCCCTGTCAATCCCTAGAATTGTCTGTTTTTTTTTAATGGATTTTATGTCCTGGATGGGCCCTTTAAGCCAAATCTCATAGAAAAAAGGGGCAAGCTATGATGGCGCCATCTATGCAAACTTTTGACAGTTGCCAACCCCATTCCCGATGTTCTTTTAAAAGGACAAAATCATATCGAATATTGTAATAAAAGAAGGTTCTACATTCAAAATGCAAAAATTACTCTTGGACTTACAAATGTAGTGCATAATTGTTTACCATCGTATTTTCTCGGAAACGTTCGTATTTGTCATGCTACTTCATTCAACCTCAGTACTTTGTACCGGGACTGACTGAAATAGCAAGACACGTTCGTACTTTTCCGTGAAAATACGATGGAAAATAATTATATACTACAACTGTGTTACTATTAAGGACTTGCTTTCTAGACTGGGACTAATCCCTATTTCAGTAAAATAAATATCATGATACAATTCTAAAGGATAAATTCGCCTTTGAATTTTGTTAATGTAGAGCAGTAGAAACTTGTTTTGTGCAATGAAGTGAACAATAGATTAACACTACATAATTATCTTTCTTGTTTTAGCCCCGAATCCAGAAGTGCATTTGCTCCGTCGCATCAGATCACAGCGTGACATTGCTAAGTATGTTTCCTCTCTAAAATATTTTTTTTATACCACATCGGTGGCAAACAAGCATACGGCCCGCCTGATGGTAAGCAGTCACCGTATCCTATGGACGCCTGCAACTCCAGAGGTGTGACATGCGCGTTGCCGACCTTTTAAAAACCTGTACACTCCTTTTTTTAAGAACCCCATACTGTAGACCCTCGGTAAAACCTCGTAGTTTGTAAATTATCTTCTAAAATTCCTAAATACCTGTTTCCTTTTAAGGTTTGGCCGAACGGAAATGCGTGACGCTAGCTTCACGCCACCTGTTTCCGGTTGTCAGTATAAAATGGCGGCCGGGCGACGATTTCATGGTCGTCGGATGTAGCGATGGCACTGTCTATGTGTGGCAGATGGAGACTGGTCATCTAGACCGGGTGTTGCACGGTATGTACCTTATTTCGAGTTTTAATATGACTATGCTACAAGTTATGTACTTTATAGAGTATGAGCCTTACTCCATGGTGGTCGGATGTAGCGATGGCACCGTCTATGTGTGGCAGATGGAGACTGGACATCTAGACCGAGTGTTGCACGGTATGTACCTTATTTCGAGTTTTAATATGACTATGCTACAAGTTATGTACTTTATAGAGTATGAGTCTTACTCCATGGTGGCCATCTAGATCGGGTGTTGCACGGTATGTACTTTATTTAGAATTTTAATATGACTATGCTACAAGCTATGTACTTTATAGAGTATGTGCCTTACTCCATGGTGGTGGGATGTAGCGATGGCGCCGTCTATGTGTGGCAGATGGAGACTGGCCATCTAGATCGGGTGTTGCACGGTATGTACATTATTTAGAGTTTTAATTTGAATATGCTACAAGTTATGTACTTTATGGAGTATGAGCCTTACTTCATGGTGGTGGGATGTAGCGATGGCGCCGTGTATGTGGGGCAGATGGAGACTGGCCATCTAGATCGGTGTTGCACGGTATGTACCTTATTTAGAGTTTTAATATGACTATGTTACAAGTTATGTACTTTATAGAGTATGAGTCTTACTCCATGGTGGTGGGATGTAGCGATGGCGCCGTGTATGTGGGGCAGATGGAGACTGGTCATCTAGATCGGTGTTGCACGGTATGTACCTTATTTAGAGTTTTAATATGACTATGTTACAAGTTATGTACTTTATAGAGTATGAGTCTTACTCCATGGTGGTGGGATGTAGCGATGGCGCCGTGTATGTGGGGCAGATGGAGACTGGACATCTAGATCGGGTGTTGCACGGTATGTACATTATTTAGAGTTTTAATATGAATATGCTAGAAGTTATGTACTTTATAGAGTATGAGTCTTACTCCATGGTGGTGGGATGTAGCGATGGCACCGTCTATGTGTGGCAGATGGAGACTGGTCATCTAGATCGGTGTTGCACGGTATGTACATTATTTAGAGTTTTAATATGACTATGTTACAAGTTATGTACTTTATAGAGTATGAGCCTTACTCCATGGTGGTGGGATGTAGCGATGGCGCCGTGGATGTGGGGCAGATGGAGATGTATTAATTTGAACTTTTTTTTGTGTCTTAATTACAGTAATTGCAACTTATATATTTTGTTTTATTTATTTCTTTATTAGGATCATCAACTGAAGATTTATTTACAATATAATTACATTAATCACAAGCAAACATTAAAAACCTAAAGTTGCCTGGGGCATCGTCCCCAGGACGCTTGTGGCGCGGCGTTTCCCCGCTGTACTGCCAGACTTAGCCGCTGAGCGAAATATTTGCCCGCTCGAACGTCACCAGACACCCAGACAAGTATATTTGAAATTTCTTTCACAACTTGTCTGGTGTCTGATGACCATGGCACGAAGGTTTCGAATGCAAGCGCCGCAAATATGTCATTGTCTTTTAAAAATGATTCAGAAGAGTCAATTTACATAATAAATAATAATTTATAAACTATAAGGACCCATTTTGATTCTTGGTCCATGCAATTATTTTTATCTCCTTTCTGGATTTCACGGGCCTATAAATCCCGGTCTTTTGATAGGCTTGCGTGGGGATACAGATCCAACACGTAGAGGCCCTTTGGAGAGCTTTAATGTCATGTAGAACGCCTGCTGAAACCCGTTCACAGGCGCAACAATAGACACCCATGAACCGGTCGCAGCAGGCATTGGGACTATTGTAGAAAAAGTGAACAGTATACCGGTCTATGGATTGATGTTTGGGTGGACAATGAAACTGGGCTATTGTAAAGAGGTCCGGACACCTGCCATAACAATGTTAACACCGTCATCGAGGCAGGTGGTGACTCGCCGCTGACTAGATGGGCCCCTGAAACTGCCGTCGTAAAGACGACCAGGAGCAACATCGGTGTGGGCGGCTCAGGGGTGTCGAGAGGTGTGCGCCGCTTTCTACCCAGTGGCTGTTATCAGCCACTGTGCCAACTCGCGTCTTATGCATCTTTCACTTCCTCCCCTGGAGCATATAGCTCTAGCGACTCCTCTCTGGCCAATGAAGGCAAGCCAGAGCTGAGAGTCCTGCGGGTCCCCTTGGGGTCCACTCCGGCCGACGAAGACACGCCGGAGACGGAGACGCTGACCGACTCTCGGGAGTAGGGCATGCAGTACCGGTTCCGGTACCAAGAATTTCATTTCCCGGTTCTGGGCATGGCTGGAACCGGGATTCCCGGTTCTTCCCGGTTCTCAAGGCATATTAAGATTATACTTAAGAAATTGTTTGTGTTAGTGTACAATCTTTATGAATGACTTATTTTCATATAAATTATTACATGCGTATTGATAAATGACCTATTTTATCAAAAAATCTAGCGTTCCAACCTATTTTACGAAACCAACCTGCACACGGCCCTCTACAGTTTGAGACTTTGCCTATGCTCGCTCACATTTTTGTAAATCTTCCGCTACGCCCCTTTGGAAATTCCCAATACC
Organism: Cydia splendana; assembly: GCF_910591565.1. Lineage (NCBI taxonomy): Eukaryota > Metazoa > Arthropoda > Insecta > Lepidoptera > Tortricidae > Cydia > Cydia splendana. The sequence goes on from NC_085984.1 coordinate 6,073,511, forward strand.
TAATCACTACAAGTCAATATTATTGCACGCGCTTTCATCGCAAAACCTTGGCTATAGGCTAGAGCCACCAGCCCTGCGAATCGCTGGTTTACCTCCGCCTGATGGGCATGGCATTACGAGTTACACGGGAGGCCCCGTAGTCGATGCACTCAGCACTATGACCCGACCACGGATTTTTTTCATATAAAACCAACTTCCTAGAAAGAAAGATGAATATTCGAATATACCTAATATCCTACTTACTCGAGCCAAAACGTAATATCGATTGGAATACCTACTTTACCAGGTTAATTTGTCGGGTTATTTGGGTCCCCCGTTTCATAGCAACATTATTAAATGTGATTTAATGTCCCGAGCTAAAGTACTAGTATTAAAATGGGAATAAATTCGCATATTGATGAGAACCGGGAAGTACCGGTACCGGGTCTTCAGTACCGGTTCTTTCGACACAATGAAATTCCCGGGAATTCCCGGGAATTTGAGAACCGGGAATTCCCGGGAGCATGCCCTACTCGGGAGCACTCGGGTCCGTGGGGTCGTTACTCCCCAACAGCTCGCCACAAGCTGCCCTGCAATATTATTTTAATTATTGATGTTTGACGATAAGTACTACATATTTCTCTCTGCAGGTATGATAGCGGAAGAAGTGCTAGCCGCATGTGACGAAACGGTAGCAGATGACCTTGGAGGATCCTTGGCGGCAGGCGGGGGTGGCAGCGACCTGCAAGGCGCTGCTAACCCTGCTGTCCATTTCTTCAGGTACTCTATCTTCAACCCTTTACAGCAGGGGTCTCCAAACTTTTTTACCTGAGGGCCATATTGCGCCTCAGAAACTTTCGCGCGGGCCACCGTCGGTTTTTGCGCCGGGGGACGGTGTCTGGTTGCTGCTGTTAGGAACAGTTCCACTCTCAATGAATGCTGTACCCCACGGGCCGGATTGGAACGAGTCGCGGGCTGGCGTTTGGAGACCCCTGCTTTACAGCGTTTATAATAGCCGATATAGTGAGTTCAAGGTTGTAAAAATACAAGAAATAGGGAAATTCAAGCTGGTGGTGGAAACGGCACTACTTTTCAGCATGGCAACATCGAGTTTCTTGAAGGCTATGGGAGCACTACTTCAACGATCAGAAGTCAAATATACTGGTCTATTAAAAGTATAGAAGGTACACATCGTCGGGTGACAAGCAAAACTCACTAAGTACTATCAAAAAAATCAAGTAACAATGCACTTTATGACACTTGTAACACGGTTTATTGTCCAATAATTTCAATGATGTTAGTTAGTGACTTTTGCTTGTCACCCGACGATATATGACAAATGAAAATGAAAATTCCTTATTTGCATTATATGGTATAAGGGGCTGTCCATAAATTACGTCATCGATTTTTGACGATTTTGGACCCCCCCCCCCCCTATAATCATCCAAAAATCATGCTTCAAATGACCCCATTTCCTCCTACTTCATGCTACCGTCATCCGATGTCCAGACGAATAGCCCCTAACAAGGTGTTATTGGAAAGATATTCCCGTACGGAAACATAGTTTGCTGGTTGAGCTTGTAAATATTATCTTGAAACTCGATCGATACTATTATTAGTCTTAGTGCCACTTGCACCATACCACTAACCCGGGGTTAACCGGTTAAACGATTAACCTAGTGTCAAATTGTACTGGTAACCATGGTTACTCTAGGTTGAATCAGTTAACCCCGGGTTAGTGAATGGTGCAAGTGGCCCTTAATCTATTACATTGTTAACTTAAACTAATATTTCTACTTAATACTAGCAAAGACATATGTAACTTCGTATAAGACGAATAAAGTCTAAGGAAAAAACGTGCCTCGGAATTCAAGTAAAAGTCATTCTCGAATAGATGCCGCACACACCTTTAGCCTATCCTCGGCTAGATGGCGTGACGACACCGTTTCATATTTAACAATTTTAACACATAGATATCAGTGAATGAACATGGATCAAAATGATATAAAAATAATAAAATCATTTATCCATATATATACATTTTTTGATAACTTTATACGTTTTCATTTTGAGTTTTAGTCGTGTGTCGATAGATGGCAGTAAATTTACAGTGACTACAAAATTTACTATGACAGGACCCCTCTATACTATCTATTCTTTTTGATACTAGGTATTACAATTCGAACAACTCACTTACAGAGTAAAACAACTGTTTTTTGAGCCAACGGACTAGTTGTGCTTTAAATGGATTTAGAGGCAGGCTGAATTTATAAGCTATACATACGCTATTAAGTGTCGAATGTAGTAGTATAATTTAAAATCTGGACATTTATAATTGGAAAATAGCACGTAATTGTAGCGCGAAGATACGGATTCAAGAATTTGAATGTCGTCGACAGAGGTCTCCGTCACCGCAACCTGAACGCGATGCGCGCGGCCACGCAGCGCGGCATCGCGGCGCTGCAGGCGCCCCAGGGCGGCGCCGGCGCCGGCCCGCTCGCCGAGCCCGCCCGAGCGCGCCGGGCTCAACTCACTGTACAGGGCTTCAGGAGCAACCCCAAAGGTACGATACTGGTCCTAATGTCCATGCAATAAAGTATACAATTGAATTGGGCGCATAGCCAAAATGAGAATCGTTTGCAGAAAATGCACAAGATGATATGATGAAAATGATGATGACAGTTTTGAATGATTCACGGTTAATTAAACTAGACTTATATCGACCGGGATATGAACCGTGATTACCTTTTGTATTATTGTCTTCGAGCTCCCGATATTATATCTCGAAGACAATAATACAAAAGATAATCATGGTTCATATCCCGGTCGATATGATGATGATATCATAACATTGAACATTTTTTTTTTGCGAGTACTCTGCTAGATTTCTTTTACTGTGTCTGGAACACCTACTGACATGACATACATTTATTAATTATGCTAAAGGTTGTCTTAAAGAGATCACTTTTTAACTTTCTTGTTTATTCCTACTTAAGTTTCTATTGTTTCTGTATTGTTTTCTTGTATTGAAGTGGACAATGAAGGTTATCGGCTCGATTCGGGAAATGAATTAGAGATTAACTAGATACGATATAGTTAAGATATGTGACGTCCCACGGGTAAAGGTACCTTGTGGCGGTTGGCGCTTGCGCTATTATTAACGCCGCTCCAATATTATTGCGGCGCTATGCGACGTAAGCGCTAGCCGCCATAAGGTACCGTTTGCCGTGGAACGTCACATATCTTTACTATTTCATATCTAGTGAGTCTCTAATTCATTTCCCGAATCGAGCCGTATTTGTCTTGTATTGTATCAAACTTATTAGGGTTCCGTACCCAAAGGGTAAAACGGGACCCTATTACTAAGACTTCGCTGTCCGTCCGTCCGTCCGTCCGTCCGTCCGTCCGTCTGTCACCAGGCTGTATCTCACGAACTGTGATAGCTAGACAGTTGAAATTTTCACAGATGATGTATTTCTGTTGCCGCTATAACAACAAATACTAAAAACAGAATAAAATAAAGATTTAAATGGGGCTCCCATACAACAAACGTGATTTTTGACCAAAGTTAAGCAACGTCGGGAGTGGTCAGTATTTGGATGGGTGACCGTTTTTTTTTTTTTGCTTTTTTTTGTTTTTTTTTTTTTTGCATTATGGTACGGAACCCTTCGTGCGCGAGTCCGACTCGCACTTGCCCGGTTTTATAAATGATACCTATGGAAATTCACTGTTGGAAGCCCTCTCAGGTGACGGTTTTGCGAAAGGCACATCGATATTTGTATTAAATATTATAAACACACAAAATAAACCTAAAGAAAGAGGTATGTCTGGTCAAATAATTGAAGATTCAAACACTGAACGGCTTTTTTCTATTTTGTCCTTAGATCCGGAAAGCCACATCCTCTTCTTCGACATCGAAGGACTTATAGTAGAGTTGCTGAGCGAGGAGTATTCAGCCATGAGCCCTGGGACTTTAGAGGTGAGCAATGCCAACCGCCGTCAGCTCGTTTTTTAGGGTTCCGTAGCCAAATGGCAAAAAAAACAACGGGTTGCACTCCGGGAGCGACGACAGAAGTGAAAACTCAATGACTAGTCCAAAATGTCTGCAGCACTATGTATAATTGACCCATCCTCCTTTCTATTGAAAAACTTTAGTCCCGAAATTGCTGGCCAGTGAGCTTAAAGTAGCGTTAATTGTTTAAAATTCGAATAAAAATTGTAAAGTTACCTTGCAGACCTCGCATCTAAATATATTTGGTCATGATATTTTGAGTTTTATTCACCAGTACTAGTAGTTCACTTTTATTAGCGATTTCATCAAGATGAGACTTTATTGAATTATTGAATTATTTTGGAGTGATATAAAGTTAGAATGTAACTGTGAGACCCTCGTATTTCAGCCCGTACAAGATTAGAACATTGAGCTTTATATAAAAGTCCAGTTTTAAATAATTGACGTGATTATGATACGTTATGACTAAAGTTCTTTGGTGAATAACATTGTCCGTTACACATGACGTCAGCGCGTTACGCGTTACGCTGTCTCGAGTTTATCATTTTTTCCCCACCTCAAAAAGTGCTCAGCGCCTCTAAAGAAGTTTTCACTTCAAAACACGGAACCCTTATGGATTCATCATGTCTGTCTCTCTGTCCGTCCGTATGTCACAGCCACTTTTTCCGAAACTATAAGAACTATACTGTTGAAACTTGGTAAGTAGATGTATTCTGTGAACCGCATTAAGATTTTCACACAAAAATAGAAAAAAAAACAATAAATTTTGGGGGTTCCCCATACTTAGAACTGAAACTCATAAATTTGTTTTTTCATCAAACCCATACGTGTGTATCTATGGATAGGTCTTCAAAAATGATATTGAGGTTTCTAATATCATTTTTTTCTAAACTGAATAGTTTGCGCGAGACACACTTCCAAACTGGTAAAATGTGTGTCTCCCCCCTGTAACTTCTAAAATAAGAGAATGATAAAACTAAAAAAAATATATCATGTACCATGCACATTTCCACCGAAAATTGGTTTGAACGAGATCTAGTAAGTTGTTTTTTTTAATACGTCTTAAATCGTAAACCGCAATTTTATTACGTTACTTGCTGCTACGGAACCCTTCATGGGCGAGTCCGACTCGCACTTGGCCGCTTTTTTTTAACCTCCTCCGCCTTGCCAAGAAAAATTGAATTTTGATTTTGTCAAAACAAAGATTCAAATTAGAATGGAACAGGAGACCTTTTTATAGGTCTCTGGGCGGCTAGAGGATATAGCAAGTATTCAGAGAAGTGAACAATCGCACGCCTCCCAAAGGTCCGGGACCCCATGGTCCTGAGACTCCTGAGATATGGAAAGACAGATAATAATAACACCTGTCTCGACCAACACCTAGAGAGACTCTCGCTGGGTGGTTGAATCAAGGGTCAGATGCAGAAAGCGGTAATTTTGGACACGGCGCGTATAGTACGTCGGTTCCTCACTCTGCGGCCCTGACCACTCTAGGTTAGGTTTTTTATAATGTGTTTATTATTTTTTGTAATGTTTTGTAAGTGTTTTTATATTTTACTTTTATACTCACATTGTAAAATCCTTACCTAAAAAGACCCTAATTGAATAAAGGAAATAATAAATAAATATTAGGGGACATCTAACACAAATCAACCTAGCTCCAAACTAAGCAAAGCTTGTACTATGGATGCTAGGCGACGATATACATACTTATATAGATGAATACATACTGCAACACACATGACTCAGGAACAAATATCTGTGCTCATCACACAAATAAATGCCCTTACTGGGATTCGAACCTAGGACCTTCGGCTTCACAGGCAGGGTCACTAGTCACTACCCACTAGGCCAGACCGGTCGTCAAACGTTTATGCCTTTATTTTTTGGAGCCTGTCGTGTCCCACTGCTGGGCAAAAGCCTCCCCCCAATTTCTCCACAAATCTCTGTCCAGTGCTATGTCTGGCCTCTCCTTTAAGAAGGAGTCCAGTTTATCCCGTCATCGATGCCTAACCTGTCAAAAATGACAATATTATGCCGGACGAATGTTTGAAATAAGGTATAAAAGCATGTTAAAAACAATAAATAAAAACAACTTAAAATTACAATTAATCTAAATACAAACTATTCTAAAATAAAACTAAATCTAAAAAAGGCCCCTGCGGCAAGGTCCCAAAGATACTGGCTGTGTTGCCCCGCTGAACTGCCAGACTGAAATGTTGAGCGAGGTAACTGCCAGCTCTCTGGTCCTCAGTTGCGTCCCTGAGTCTCTTTGAAAGGTCCCACGGGCCCAGGTACCAAGACCGCGGTATTTTCTCATCTTTGTTTGAAATGTATTAATTCGCTTAAAATTTAGTTTATTGTTCACAAGTGTGCTGAAAAACATTAAGAATATTACAACATTTACAACCTCGACCCTTTCACTCCAGCTTTTAAATGTGAATGTGAAAACTCGATTCGATGTCGATTCATCATTTTCTTAAACAATTAACAATAAATACTTGTTTTTTTGCCAGGCTGCCGGTCTAATCACCAGCGAATACATGACGATGGCTGCCCTCACGCAGTCTGCCAGCCCTGACGCCACCAAAAGAATATCCGGTAAGTTTCTTTATCCATAAAAGGTGTCAGGGGCAACGCTTTAGTTCGGGGTGAAATTTTAATCACTATGGTCTGTATCTTTAGGTATTTAAATAAAAGTAAACAAACAATTTGTAAATTTTCGGGTGGTTATAACATTTATTGATTAACCAACCAAATACGAAACCGCCTGGATCAGTCACTGAACGATCTGACTTTAACCTACATTATTTGATCATGTAATGTTTTATCTACCCTCAACTGGCTTAACACTTTAACTGCCAGCGACTCCCTAGGGGAGTTCACTGTTCGTAGGCGCTTTTCGCTACATACGGTTTTTCCCGTGTTATCGGCTACGCTCGTAGCGCGTAGCACGGGCTGGCACTGAATGTGTTAAGGAGCCATTTGAGGGTAGATTTTGTTTGCTTTTATTTAAATACCTAAAGATACAGAGTATAGCCATACTCTGCGTAGTGACTTTATAGGTCATACTGTACAACTTTTATTATGGGACCTTGAAATTCGTGTAACGTGTAAATATGTGTCGCATGCTTATGATATAGTTAATTTTGACATACTTAGAGAAAAAAATACATAGAGTACCCACTCCATACATCAGTTTTAGTACCTATTATTTTCATAGTCGACATCTAGCATCGAGTAGTGGAATTGGCCTGCAAAACAGCCTGGCAAAAAAAAGTAGAAATTAAAAAGTGGCAACACTGTAGTGTCGTCCCTTTCAAATCAACATATATAAGAGAACGGGACGACACTACAGTGCTGCCACTTTTTAATTTCTACTCTTTTTTGCCAGGCTGTACTTGACAATGTCTTGCCGAACGTGTGTATCCTGAGGCACAATGTGGTTTCCGATCTCAGCGCTCTACTACGGACATGATTTTCACACTTCGCCAACTTCAAGAGAAGTGTCGTGAGCACAACACACCCCTAATGATCGCCTTCGTTGACCTGAACAAGGCTTTCGATACGGTCAGCAGGGAGGGGCTTTACGCTGCCCTTGAGAAAATTGGATGTCCCCCGAAGCTTCTGAACCTGATTAAATCTTTTCACGACGGCATGAAGGGCTCAGTTGTATTTGACGGCCAAGCATCCGACGCGTTTGAAATGCAGAGAGGAGTTCGTCAAGGCTGTGTCTTAGCGCCAACACTATTCGGCATATTTTTCTCTCTTTTGCTAAAGGTTGCCTTTGGTGACACGCAGCAAGGAGTTCATCTACACACGAGAGCAGACGGAAGATTGTTCAATGTCAATTACTTAAAATCTCGTCGTAATCGCGTTGACCTATTTATCGACAGTCTGCTCTTCGCCGATGACGCAGCCTTCGTAGCTGAAACACCCCACGAGCTCCAAAATCTGATAGACAAATTTGCCTACGCGTGTTCCCTGTTCTCCATGTCTATCAATACGAAGAAGACCGTAATTTTAGCGCAAGGGTACACTTTCCAACCATCCATCCTCCTGGAGACTGTACCCTTAGAGGTGGTCGACAAGTTCTGTTACTTAGGGTCCACCGTGTCGAGCAACCTCTCCATCGACAGTGAGGTCGACCTTCGCATCGGCAGGGCGGCCACGACGTTCGGCAGGCTGCGTACAAGAGTGTGGAATAACAAACATCTTACTATCAGGACCAAGATGATTGTTTATCAAACTTGCGTCCTGAGCACGCTCTTGTACGGAGCCGAAACCTGGACGTCGTACGCTAATCAGGAACGTCGACTAAACACTTTTCACATGCGCTGTCTTCGGAGTATCCTCAACATCACTTGGAAGGACAGGGTCACTAACGAGAGAGTCCTGGAAATTGCACAGCTTCCTAGCATCACCGCCCTGTTGAAACAGAGGCGCTTGCGGTGGCTTGGGCATGTGCACCGTATGGATAGCACTCGTTTGCCTAGGCGGATTATGTTGAGCCAGATAGCATTTAAAAAGCGCCGCATTGGACGTCCCTTGCTGCGTTTTAAGGACTGCGCGAAACGCGACATGGTCGCTTTTGATATCAATAGGGACACTTGGGAGGAGCTCGCGTCAGATCGCGATGGATGGAGGGGTACCATCGCGAAAGGTCGCGAAATCCACGACAACGCATGGTTCCAAGACCTTGCCCGAAAACGCGCAAAGAGGCACAATCCACCTGATAGTGCCGACATGGCTCCCTGCTTCAGCTGCCATAAATGCGGTCGCAAATGCCGGTCCCGCATTGGCTTATACAGCCACGAGAGACGTTGTTCCTCGCTTACAGACGCTGCATAAATCATCTGTCAAGATGTTAAAGGCCTGAATGATGACTTGACAATAGATGTTGCACCGACCAAAAAGTGTAATCCTCAACAATTTTCAGCTAATATTAATACCGGATTAGCTGGAACTCTGTTTTCAACTCCTTCTGCCTTAATATTAGTTGTAAATAACTTGTTCAATACAATTTTCGTGAGTCGCGACTTACGAAACATCTAGTATCAAGTAGTGGTACTGATAATTCCGCTAGATGTCGACTACGAAAGTAATAGTCGTTCTGATACCAAAACTGATGTATGGAGTGAGCACTCTATTCTTACTGTATTTCTCTATGCCTTTAACGATGCCACTTTTCTGCAAAGTGACATATTAGCCACAGCAGAGCACAGCAAGTTGAATTTTGTATCTCAGTCGGTACAAATCGAATTTTGCATTCTGTCTGTATTTTTATAAGCAATGAATTCGAGTCCTATAAAATTACATTGTCTATTGCACGCTGACTGAAACGGATAGATTTCTTCGGCCGCGTGAAAGACAAGGCCGGCGATATGGAGAGGATATTGAAAGAGAAAGACAAACATGGTAAAGTATATTACGTATTCGTGTACGACTTTTTTTAAGCCTATAGTTCGTTTTTTTTAGCATTAGAAAAAGACTACGCGATCTTGACATGTCTTCAATTTGAAAAACGCTTTTTAAAAATCAGTAACTATTACTTATAGACAGCAAAAGAATGTAAGTAATCGTATATGATTCATAATTGTTACATATTTGCCGTGACTTATTTTTCAAAAGTGTTTTTCAATAAAAAGACACGTCAAGATTGTTTACCTTTTTTGTAATGCTAAAAAAAAAGAAAGAAAGAAAGAAAGAAAGAAAGAAAGAAAGAAAGAAAGAAAGAAAGAAAGAAGATGTATTTATTGTCACAACAGCGAATTTAGAACACACAATATTAAAAACAAAAAAAGAAGTTACTTAACCTATAAACATTATACATATTATCTAAAATCTTAACCAGACTATTGCAACTTACTAATTAACCATATGCTGTGACAAATGGTTTGGGCGTCAGGTATTTGCGTCTCACATTTTGCTCAATAAGAGAGTGAGACGCAATGCACATTGGACAAAGAAATTGGACAAGTGGAATACCACCCTAAGTATTATGACCGAAAATACTGGGTCAGTCATTCATTAAGTTTTTTAATCAATCAGTCTTTGGGTAATATGGCTCCATCGATACTGTCGATGATTTCGCCAACATCAAAGTGGATCCCACGTGGGATCGAATGAATATTATTTGTAATAAATAAACTTTAGCCAGTGTACGGTATAAAACTATCAAATTATGGCCTCTAGGGCTCTAGCCAGCCACGGTTAGAGGTAGAAATACCAAATGCTCGTAGAGCACGACGTTGTTAGGTAGTTGGGTTATGTGCTCTTGTAAGGGGCTATTCATAAATTACGTCATTTCAAATTAGGGGGGGGGGGGGTCTGGACATCGGATGACGGTAGCATGAAGTAGGAGGAAATGGGGTCATTTGAAGCATGATTTTTGGATGATTATAGGGGGGGGGGGGGGCAAAATCGTCAAAAATCGATGACGTAATTTATGGACAGCCCCTAAGGCGATAGCTGGACTTTACAAGGACCCGCGTGGGCTACCCGGCGTTGGCGCCAGAATGGTGGTTAAACGCGTTTCATGATTATTTTTTCATTATCTGCACACTTCCACATTAATTTACTGCATAATACGCTATCAATATTACACTTTAAACAACATTAATGAGCAAAAACAAAGAAATGAATCACGATGCGATGTTACCAATATGGCGGTCGACGAATAACCCCCCTTAAGTTTTTTACATCAGACTTCAAAATCACAATCTTTCTATCTGGGTCATACACAACAATTATTGTCACATCTTTCCTGTGGACTTACCCAAATTTTATGGCTTCACATTTGACAGCTCATAAATTATTTGACAGATGTCAAACATTACAAAGTTCACAAATGTTCATGTATTTGCCGCGTCTAGCGTGAGCCTTAGATTTTAAGAGATCTTCACATTGGAATCTGCATCCATTCCACGCTACTCCCGTGTGCGAGCGGGACATGCTGGCTGTAAATGAGTATAACAGTGTCTCGCTCGCACACCGGGGCAAGCGCCGCATAGCCTATGGTCCCCTAGTTTAAGCCGCTTTCGCTTGTGGTTTGGGTTAGGTTAAGCATATGGTATTTATAGGTATCCTGGCCAAGATGAAGGAGGGCGCGGAAACGGTGCAGACCAAGCTACAGGCGAAGGCGGAACAGCTGAAGAGCCATATGGAGAATAAAGGTAAGATTTACAGGGATGCATCGTGTGAAAGGACCTTTATTCAAGGTTTTCTGGTTTCGCACTTGTAAGCGACGACGGGCGTTTTTAAAGCGTAATATCTGGATACTTCGGCCTAATACAAGTAGTGTCCGAAACTTGTTTTTTGCCGAAACCAAAGGTTCGGCTTTGGCTCCCAGATATTGTATACAAATACGACAGTTCTTGCTATATGACGGTCTTTCCAACAATAAATTGTAGTACGAGTATATGCCGGTCTTTACCGCATTGACATTACTCGCCATCTTGCTTACTGCGGTTTTGCTCGGATAAACTAGGCTCGTTTGAACTGCTTAAGTAAAAACAATCTACGAAGGTGATTCTATTCCTGATTTTAATCTATGATCAACTCGATATAATAAATAAATAAATAAATAACTATTATAGGACATTCTTACACAGATTGACCAAGTCCCCCAGTAGTAAGCCCAAGAAGGCTTGTGTTGTGGGTACTCAGACAACGATATATATAATACATAAATACTTAAATACATAGAAAACAACCATGACTCAGGAACAAATATCTGTGTCATCACACAAATAAATACCCTTACTGAGATTCGAACCCAGGACCATCGGCTTCACAGACAGGGTCACTACCTACTAGGCCAGACCGGTCGTCTGATATACCACTCAGAAACAGAAAACAAGTTTTATTAACCAAAACGGTTTATCAAGTCAAGTACCAGATGTAGTGCATAATTATTTTCCATCGTATTTTCACGGAAACGTGTCTTGCTATTTCAGTCAGTCTCGGTGCAAAAAGTACCGACGTTGACTGAAGTAGCATGACAAATACGAACGTTTCCGAGAAAATACGATGGAACACAATTATGCACTGCATTATGTACGTGTCCATAATGTAAGCAATTAAAATTACTGGCCAGCACGAGCATTTATCGGGTGAGATTATTTTCCATCGTATTTTCACGGAAACGTGTCTTGCTATTTCAGTCAGTCTCGGTGCAAAAAGTACCGACGTTGACTGAAGTAGCATGACAAATACGAACGTTTCCGAGAAAATACGATGGAACACAATTATGCACTGCATTATGTACGTGTCCATAATGTAAGCAATTAAAATTACTGGCCAGCACGAGCATTTATCGGGTGAGATTAACTCAATTAGCTATTATACTGTTTATATTAATATTACATTTATTCATGCCGAGTGCCAACTCAAGGCGATCTACATTTGCAGCCGGCTTATTGAGACATACAGTCGTAATTAATGACAAACTAATTATAAAAAAAACCTTCATCACATTTAGGATGTGCAACAAAAAGCCATGGTTCTTAATATTTGGATGAAAATTGACTAATTTAAGACATGTGTCGTTCACGAGTGAGTGATTTAAATGAACTATATCTTTCGATTTAACTCGTTCACTCTTCAACTCACTGATGATTTAACTCGCTCAGTCGTTCGTCTATCTCAGTGTTCCTTGCGCGCTCTTTCCCACTCATGATTCGAATGAGCCGGCCGAGCGTGACGAGCGAGGAGCGAGTGAGACGATGCGGATAGGTTTCGGAGCGGTTCGGAAGAATTCGCAGGGTGTCGGGAAAACATGCCGGGATCGTATCGCGTGATTCACCATCTTGGTCGCATTTATGGCTGTGTGTATCTGATTGATTGTCATTTCCCTCTACTCACTCTTGAACAATATAGTCTACAGATCAACTGAGCGAAGTGAGCGAAATGAGTGTTATATATCACCGCGAGCGAAAGATATGAATCAATCTTTTCAACTCAGTGAAGCGTTTTGCGCATCTCTACATGAATGTCGTCTATTTGTTTTATATACATGTATGTAAGATGGGTTGGGGTAAGATTGAAAGGGTTTTTCATTAGGGGTAAGATAAATAATCGTCCATATACCGAAGCATTACGGCATTTGTCATTTTCATGTGTTAGGTATATTGTATTCCACTTTTTATTTAGTTCATTATTCTAGCAGCCCGTGTGTCCGCGTACAAAAGCCTACGCCCTCATCAAGGCAGTCTAGATACAGCCTACGCCCGCAATTAGTTCTTTACCACATTACCATAAAGGTCAAATTCCTCTGAATATTAATGCGAACAACTGCACTTTCCCGTATTTGCAAACGACGGTTATTACAATATATGCGATTCGCAAGTCGAGCGAGATGTCGCTATAATACGCGCATAGCGTTGTCTCGCTCACATATCGGAGCGACATGCGAATCGCAACCAGTGTCATATGATAACCGCCGAAGGGAAATATCTTTGTATGTAATTCAAATAAGTTTCGTCGTTTTAAATTTAGAACAGTATAAACTCTGTTTGCAAATTAAAATGAACTCTAATTCATGGAAATATGGTTGAAGTTTCTATGCAAGTTATTCCTTAGTACTGCTTTATTGAAATTTGGATTTTATGCCATATTTAATAAGGTTGTTTTTGATATGTTTTTAAATAGGGCAGGGCTAGTTATTTTCTTTGTTTGATAAGGACTGGACAAGGAGCTTTTAGTGTGTTTGTGTGTTCGTATTTATCTCGCAATCTACTGGAGTTATGCGTACAGACAATGTCAAAAGTTGTTGGGGGTTTTATTACCTTGTCTCCTTTATATGTACAGTATGGCTAAAAAATAACTGCATTCCTGTTGCCAGTAGTTTTGGTTAAGACTCGAGTCCTTTGAGTACTCTGCTTCAAGACTCGACTCAGTGTTTGAGACTCTTATAATTAAGTTTAAAATCGAGTTCTTTTCAATTTATTAGAGACCCGAGTCTTTTGTAGAGACTCGAGTCCTTTTCAGAGAACTCGTGATTTTTTTTACAAAATAGTACATTGTGATACAAGTGTGCTACGTTGGTCATTACACACGAGGCGATATTGTGCGCTTGAGCACAAAACAAATTATACCTACACCTAAACCTTCCTCAAGAATCATTCTATTGATAGGTGGAAACCGCATGAAAATCCGTTCAGTACCTATAGTTTTCGACTTTATCACGAACACACTAACAGACGCGGCGGGGGGCTTTGTTTTATAAGGTGTATTGATGGGACCATAGGTACCTACTTTTGAAATTTGTTGTGCTTACAAGTCGTACTAACGATGTTTTTCTTAAGTTATGAGCAATTTGTAAATAAACGAGTAAAAACTAAATATCCAAATACCGCCTAAACCAGCAATACAATTTTCCTGCATTTTTCGCCATTTACTTTGTAAACATGTCTCAAAAAGAAAAAAACTCTTATGATATCGATACGACTATTTGTTTAGTAGCGAGGTATCACAACTCCGCCATTTTTAAAAATGTCCAATAACCGGATCGATAAAAAAAATCTATTTAGTCATAGAATCTGGTCACAAAATTTCACGAGAATCGGTTGAGAATTGTGACCTGTAGAGGAGAACATCCGGACATACAAAAGCAAAATGCCCGAGTCAAAACATAGACCTTCGCTACGCTTCGGTCAATAAATACCTCTTTACCAAATTTCATCTAAATCGGTGCAGAGGCACAGACAGACAGACAGTGTTACTATTGCATTTATAATATTATATAGTAGGTATTGCGAGCTGTCATTTATCTTGTCACCCCTAATGTACTAGCTGAATACCGGTTTAAAGTACCATTAGCTATCTTTGCTAAGATCTGGGCGTTGTAAGGTCCTTTAATGGTTTTATTAGGTACCTACTATATGCAGGAATCGGGTTTTGTCTCTGGCTGGTTGTTTTTGGCCTTGCTCTGTTTTAGGGTTCAGTAAAGCCATTTGCCTGGTCAAACACATTTTACCACTTTGGAAGTGTCTCTCGCGCAAACTATTCAGTTTAGAAAAAAATGATAGTAGAAACCTCAATATTATTTTTGATGACCTATCCATAAATACCCCACACGTATGGGTTTGATGAAAAAACTTTTTTTGAGTTTCAGTTCTAAGTATGGGGAACCCCCAAAATTTATTGATTTTTTTATCTATTTTTGTGTGAAAATCTTAATGCGGTTCACAGAATACATCTACTTACCGAGTTTCAACAGTATAGTTCTTATAGTTTCGGAAAAAAGTGGCTGTGACATACGGACGGACAGACAGACAGACAGACATGCATGACGAATCCATAATCGGGTTCTGTTTTTTGCCACTTGGCTACGGAACCCTAAAAACGGGACCCTATTACTAATACTCCACTGATTGTCTGTCACCAGGCTGTATCTCATGAACCGTGATAGATAGACAGTTGAAATTTTCACAGATTATGTATTTCTGTTGCTGCTATAACAACAAATACTAAAAACAGGATCTGGGGCACCCATACAACAAACGTGATTTTTTGATAATGCTAAGGAACCCTCCGTGCGCGGTTCCGACTCGCACTTGACCGGTTTTTTTAGTTTTGTTAATTTTTTCTGCATTTTTTATTTCTTTCTATGAGCTAAGATTTTCTTACTCTTCTAAAGGGTAAAGGGAATGCTTGGAGCATTTAGTAACTGGAGATGTCAGCGCTGTCAATTTCTTTACGAAACAGTCTGCCGATTTTGGCGGGGGAGGGGACGTCAAACGTATTGCTATTTCTACATGATTTACGTAACGTACAAATAGCCATGTCAGTCCATACAAAAGTTTGCACAATTGTGCAAGTTTTTCGGCAGAGGGGTAAGCTCTTAATGGCCACTCTAGTTATTAAATGCTCTAAGAGGGAATGGGATAAATAAAATGTCAGAATCGTCTTAAAAATGTGTATTTATTTTATTACACTTTGGCAGTGATGGCATTATGGTATCTACAAAGAGAGTTACTAAATGAGACCGTTTGTTTTTCCGTTGAGCTATCATTGTTTCCTATCAGATCCAGTTCGTACGTATAACTAACCAGAGAAACACGAACCTTATAGACATTGATATAAAGTCCACTATAGACTGACCATAGTCCGATTTAAGTAAAGGTGGGACTAGTACTGAAATTGCGAAGATGGTCTAGTTTACAGTGATTTGAACTTTATAACATTGTTATTAGAGTTTACTTTTGAGCTCTGCTATAAACACACCATAATTGAAATGAATATATCGCTACTGCATTGATATTTTTCGAGCGTGTCAAAGACCTAAACATAATTAGACATTAAAACACTTGTGTTCCTTTTATAAAACTCACTTAGCTCGTTTCATAAATCCACACTCGTATTTTAATGTCATTCATTATGTAGCAGTCACATAAACTACTATATGGTGTAGCCTACAGCGATGTGAAATGAGATTAAGTTCTTCCACTTGACAAATCCCTTAGAATGTTTAAACAAAACATCCGAAGACTATTCTCTGGTTAGCGCCGTCAGTTGTTTAGCGGTTTTACCACGCGCGCAGAGCGGCGCCATGGATGCCCAGACCGCCGTAAGCGAGGGGGGCGCCCCAGGCGGCGACGGGGGCGAGGGGCGCGATGGGGGCGCCCCACAGGCCGGCGCGGGCGGCGGCGATGCCGTTCAGGGCGGCCGCTTGCGATTGGGCGGCGGCTACGACGTTCTGAAATTAATTGAGATGTTAGACTTATATCCCATACCCCGGTCCATATCCCGGTCGATATAACTAAGTCTAGTGAAACTAACCGTGAATCATTCAAAACTGTATTTGAGATGCTTAGGTTTGATTATGCCAGTTGTTTTTTGTTTGATCAAATCAGCAATATTTATATATTTACTTGTTTGGTCAAGTTTTTGGTTTTTCGGGACCTTTAACGAGCAATTTTTTATCGTGCAAACATTTAGTAGTTTAAGCTTTAAAAATGACAACTTATGTGCTAAATCTAGCAAGTTTCGGAGCATAATTTGCCCTGGGGAAACTCGTTCCCAACTATGCTTTTTAGCAACTTTTTCCGACATACTTTAGCAATTTGTCTCCTCCCGTCTAGCATGATAAAATAAACAAACCTGGGAAGCGGCGACGCCATTCCAGTAAGCGTTCTCATTAATATCCCTACTGGTCTCCGCGGCCTGGCGGACGGCTTCAGTGTTCCACTGCACGGCGGCCTCGTTCGCCCTGAGGTTCCCCTCCACCGCCGCGCGCGCATGGTCCTGCGCGGCCACGGTGGCGTCAATGGCGGCCGCTTGCGCGTCGCCGGCGTTGATGCCGAGGCCGTAAGGCAGGATGGCCGAGGCCGAAGCGTAGCCGAGGACGGCGGCGAAAGCGATCTGGAAGGAAACTTGATGGTTAGACTTATTCAGGAAATTAGAAGGGAACAGAAGATATGGTGCGCCGCGCAAAACTTGCGTAGCCAGGGGCGGGAAGATATCAGTCGGGATAGATAAGAATCCTATAAACCCGCGCGATGGCCATCCATAGGCTCTGTTTAAAATTTGGTTCGTCAGGTCAGCAGAAAAGGCAGCTACGAAATAAGTTTGAAAATATGTACGAAATAAATTGAAATTGAGCTAAATTGTAAAATATGTAAAATCAAAATGAATTTGAATACTTTATAAATTTAATTGAATATTAAACCAATTAGAGTCACATTACAATAAACACCATTTGCTCAATCTCATCTAAATTCAAGCCACCAATCTAATTACCAGCTAAAACGGAAACGCGTCCATTAATATGTAAGCATTCGAATCACATCCGTTCGCAATATCCTATGTATTCATTATTACGCTAGAATTGCATTGCTACTTCCTTAGCTCAGTAGACCGTTTAATCAGTTTACCTGTATGTCTGTGTGTTTTATTATTATTTGATAAATGTGACGTTCCACGGGAAAAGGTACCTTATGAGGGTTTCTAGTTTCGGAGATATTAAATGTTTTGTAAAGAGGTGAAAAAATGCTCAATTTTTTTTTATTGTGTGATCTGAAACCTTAATGCGTAACGTTTGTTTACCTGTTTTTATTTTTGTTATAAGTTAGTTATAAGCCTAGTAATGTCGTCTCAGAGTTTAGTAGAAAAGGTACCTTATGGAAAAAAGATTGAAAATTCCCAAAAAAACTAGTCAATACGGGAAAAGAAGTTTGGTAGAGAACTGTATTAGCATTCTGCAAAACTAATTTGATAATTTCAGTTCTGGTTGGGGCGCCTCGCAAATATTATAACCGTACATAGACCGACATCACAAATCCAAGTAGACTGCTATTATACCAAAGTTACTCTCGTCAAGTCTTTCTTAACTAGAATAATCTTCATTTGGTTTGGTCGCATGCAGTAAATCAGCCATTGGTTTGCTGAAAAATGCCAATACCCGACGCATTACCTTATGGAATATCTGAGGTCATTGAACCTCAATGCCGCTTATCTTCAATAGCAACCGAAATATATTATTGATAAGAAATAGACGATTTATACCATCTTAACCCCAAAATATTATTTGTTTATCCTAACTGTTCCATCATCATCATGCCTCATCATGTAACTTGACCACAAGGTACCTTTTCATTACATACAAATTATTGGTCTTTTTTAAGATTATTATGACGAAGAACTAATTAAATTGGGGGCAGTTTAATGTAAATTAATATTTTCTATTCATAAAAGATAAACTATAATATGATTGATATTTTGTAGTGATGTATTATTAGATTTATTTCCATAAGGTACCTTTTCGTAAATGTATGGAGCAAATACTGTTATTGTTATGTAAGTTTAAAGTGGCATAAGGGGTTAAATATAGTATTTAGTTGGGGTTTTAGGGTTTATTTCATTTGAATGACAGAATTTCTTTCATATGTGCTCAGAAAAATTGATTGTGTGTCACATTAAAAGTAAAAATATTCAATTTTGTGATTTTATATGAAAAAGTCAGAAAATACATTTTCACCTCTAAATCGGTATTGTTTTTTGCTTAAACTGTCTGTCAGTGTCGTTTTCTAATAGATAAAATTTAAATCTTGAGAGCTCATTGCAATCAATCGTGAAAATGAAATAAAACTTTATTTTCAAGAGATTGGTTAGTATACACATAAATCAGTCGATATCAAAAGTTTCTATTTGCATTACAGAACAAGTCGCAATATTTTTTTAATCTCAGATATATAAGGCATTATTATTTGTAGTCAACTATGTAACTTACTTCAGGAACATAGTTTTTTAGGCGGCTAAACTTAAAACTTCTCTATCGTAAAGTTGCTCATTTCACAACATTATTTTCAAAAAATCATATCTCTGTAACTACGCAACCTAGAAGGTTGATCTTTTGTGTTATCGATAGGTTATTTATTGTAGATTACTGGGTTATGCATAACTCCATACCCGCCATAAGGTACCTTTGACCGTGGGACGTCACAAATTATCTCTGAAGCGCTGGTGGCCTAGCGGTAAGAGCGTGCGACTTTCAACCGATGAGTTTTTCGCAACTTATGTACGAAATATCATTTGATATTTACCAGCTTTCTGGTGAAGGAAAACATCGTGAGGAAACCAGGCTAATCCCAGGGCTAGTGTCCCCTCTGGGTTGGCAGGTCAGATGGCAGTCTCTTTCGTATAAACTAGTGCCTACGTCAATTCTTGGGATTAGTTGTCAAGCGGACCCAAGGTTCCCATGAGCCGTGGCAAAATGCCGGGTGTGGATATGTCTGATGGCTACTGTACAGTGTACATTACTTTTTGTTGAAACGTTATCAAATTTCGATCAAAACCATTTTACACCAATCAACACATCAATACCTAAATTCCAACCAAATTTATGATAATTGAAGTCCAATACGTACAAAAAATAACCCAATTTCATCGAAGAATCCAGTAACGTTACTACAGCAGTTAATAGGCGAATTGCGTTATGTGGCAAAACCGTTTTGCATTGCGCTTTGATTATTGGTTGTTGTAATGCCACGATTGTTTAAAACGCTCCCAAAGGAATGATTATAGTCACAGTTGAATTATTTTTATAATCTGGACCTACCCTATTCTTTATTCTTTATTCAGGCAAACACTAGGTATAAGTTTACAGCTACACCCAAGACACTTTTATACTGTAAATACATATGTAGTCAGTATCCTAAAATTACTTAGTACACTTGTATTACATTATACACTTTTCGAACTATCTCTAGAATTAAACATACATATTATGTATTACTAAGGGCTTGGCCCAATCCGCATTGGGCTAGCGTGGGGACTATAGCCCAAGCCCTCTCGCGCATGAGAGGAGGCCTGTGCCCAGCAGTGGGACGTATATAGGCTGAAATGATGATGATGATGATGATGAAGGGCTTGGCAACTGTCAAAGGCTTGCATAGATGGCGCCATCATAGCGTGTCCTTTTTTCTATGAGATTTCGGCTGGCATCCAGAGCATAAAATTCCCTTAAAAAAAACAAAAATTTGACACAATTCTAGGGATTGACAGAGCTATGCTGGCGCCATCTGCTACGAGTAAATACTTCGACCGGCCAACCACATTCGAACGTACCCTGACATCAGAATGATATTTGAGGCATGTTATTTAATTATCGTGCTCGTACATGTCCGTACATGTATGGCACGTTTATTCTTTGACATTAGCACTATTGCAATTCTCTACTCTTCATGAATGTTTTCATACCTGTTGCCCCTCATAATCACGTACAGTCCCCATCAGATATATCGGAGCGGCCAAGGCGCTCACAAATATCAGAACACGCCTCTATTGTCAATGTGCTAGAGTGCGTGTTCAGATATTTTGAAGCACCTCGGCCGCTCCGATATATCTGATGGCGATTGTACTCAAGTTGAAATCGTTCTAATTCTAACCAATTTTAGAGAAATTGCGCTGTTCGTGTTCATAAAAGCATGAACTTTCTTTGCCTGAGGTCTAAAATGTCTAAATGACTGAAATACATTTCGTTTTAAAATCAATTCTAATCCCAATTACTCTAAGCGCAAACGCTAGAATATCCTGAGCATTTTATGCTTCTTAGGTCTCTATAGTTCTGTTGTATTGTTTTATGTCCTTCTTTTATAATAAGGAGGTAATGGCAAACGATTTATTTTGAACACGTATTGTTTCACAGAAAAGGAATGTGACGACATCGCACAGCTTTTGAACCTGTGGCAATGGCCTAAATTTGTTTGCTCTGGTTTAGATGGTGAAAGATCATGTGGATAGCACAAATACCATATATTATGTATGTATTAATGTATGTAACACCAAAGTAACTTTGAAAAACTGAAAGACCCATATCCCTTCTAGTCTTGCTACCATCTCAATAATTGAAATCCATCCAGCTAATAAAAATTATCACAGAGATAGATATGCGTAAAATTATAACCTGTGGTATTTTTCAAGTCAAAAATTTTAATTTCTTAATGTTTAGGTACATACTAAGTCATAAACGCGGTATATTTTAGTAATTTTAATCGATATGTAAAAGTTATGAACAATTGAACGTGCGGTATGCGAAACTGAGTAACGCGGTTTTGTGTTGATAACGTTTTTTTGACAGGAACGATTTTTGGCATTAACCGTTTCGTTAAATATGGCTGATGCAATGCAAACAAAGTTAAACGAACCGGTTGGTTAATTATAATAATGGCTTATCAAATATTAGTGTCTGCCCGCGAAATCCTCTGCGTAGGATGATGATGATTGATAAAAAGTATCCTATGTCCATCCTGGGGCCTTAAACTATCTCCATACCAAATTTCATCTAAATTGGTTCAGCGACAATAATAGTATAAACTATTAGTAGGGATTTATGGGTCTATGGATCTAGTCAAGTCATCTATTGGTTTGACGATAATTATCAATACTATAAGTAGTTTATACTTATACACACGTATAGAATAAGCGTAATTTTTGAGCGTATCAATGATTCAATGTATCTCGGGACTACGAGCTTTGTATTAGCTCAAATGTCTATTTGATTATGAGTCTTGAATATTTTATACATTTGTATGCAGAACTGAGGACCTTCCCCCTTGTCTGTTCGTCTGTTTCGTTCGTTATTTTTTATACCTACATACTGTTTGTCCCTTGACAAGTAAGTTCCCTATAGTTTTCCTCAAATTAGGTATCTTAGTGAGAATTATTTTCCACCGAATCTAAACTTCGCGATTGTTCTAGGCTATTACCTAGGTACTGGTTCTATTCCTAAGTTTAGGGCGTGGTCGATTTCGCAACAGACAGTTGGAATTGTCGCGTAAATTCGTTGTCATGTTGCAATGCGTAAGTTGTGATTTAGATTAAGGCATTTGTCTTTATAAACGTAACGTAGAATAGGTTCGTATTTAAATTTCCGTTTTATTAACTATTCTAGATCCTACTCAACAAGTGCAATAAGTTGGAGCTTTTGAGAACTACTTAAAGATACAATTTAAAAAATATGCGGGTTAATAAATCTTTTAGCGTCCGTCTAAAACTAACTCTGCACCGACTTTGACGTGACAGCGTATGAAAGTGCCATAATAAACGTCATATTTTTAATTATCATAGGAATTTGACGTTTGCACTTCCCCATGTTGTTAGTGAAAAATATGTTGAGAATTAGCTTTGTCCGGCTCTACCAGATGGCGACGACGTAGCACTATCATTTGAATAGTTCTGTGATTGGTAAGTATTTGACTTTACTAGACTACGTTTATACAACTATACGTTACATAATGTTAATATGTCCGTCGGTTAATGTGGTTTGATATATTTAGATTATTTATACTTCTTTTTTATAGCATTAGAAAAAGACTACGCGATCTTGACTTGTCTTTTAATTGAAAAACGCTTTTTAAAAATCAGTAACTATTACTTGTGAAAGCAAAGGAATGTAAATAATCGCATGTGATTCATAATTGTTACATATTTGCCGTGACTTTATTTTTCAAAAGTGTTTTTCAATAAAAAGACACGTCAAGATTTCTAATGCTAAAAAAATGAACTACTTATAGGTATTAAGAAATGCTCTATTTGTCACCTATTGTGTACAAAAAGACATCTTTATACCAAAAAGACATATCTCCACTACCTGTACAAAACATTTCAACTGTTTCAATAATGTGTCACGTATGAATACGTAATTATCGAGTTCGATACATTTTATATGCGAACATCGTCGCGGGCATGCACGACCTTCACATACAATTGTCATTACGCGACCATAACAATCTTTATTACCGCCTATTAAGGTCCAGATTTAATTAATCCGAATGCATTTAATATATGGCAGCTGTCAATTTATACGGCCAGTGATATGTTCTTTATTTGAATGTTTATTTTTATTCGAGAAGAAATAACGATGTTATTGTTTAATTGTAACAATTGTAAATAAATAACGAGTTATGTTTAAATAGTGATTTGAATTATTTCGTTATTTTTTTTATGTATAGATAGTAGATACAGTTACTTGTAATGCAACTTGGTAAATTGATTATTTTTATTGTAACAATGAAATAAGATCACTACACTTTATAAAACAAAATCCCCCGCCGCGTCTGTCTGTTTCTGTGTATGTTTGTTCGCGATAAACTCAACAACTTCTGAACGGATTTGCATGCGGTTCAATCCTATCAATAGAGTGATTCTTGAGGAAGGTTTAGGTATATAATTTGTAAAGGTTTTGTGTAACCCGTGCGAAGCTAGTGAAGTATAAAACTCAAGTTCATATTATTTTAAAAGTAGTCTAAGTTAAAATAGACCGGTTCTAATAAATTTAAAATAGGAATGTGACAAATGTAATGAACTTGATTGACAGATTGACATGTGTATAAACTACTTAACATAATGCAAATCGTGAACAACACTACATCAGTTCCGAAACGTTATTATAGTTCACATGACAATGCAATAAAACAGTTTTTATGACACTATTGAATATTATGCAAAAATTTGATACGCATGTAACCTTGCCAAATCAATTAAATGTAGTTTTTTATCACATCCAAAAACGACAGTAACAGCTTTCGATGTAGCAAGGTTTCATCCGCATTTGACGTAAAATGATAACGGTGTACTGGCCACTTTGAACACTTAAAAAAAATCACTTTTCAAGTTTACGCGGGAAAATTGGAACGCGTTCGAAAACGAGCGATAAAAAAGTTTAAGGGATGCGTTCAGGTTTTTTGTTCAACTTTAAATTTCGAAACCCGTTATCACTTTTGTTTTTTTTTTTAAGAAGAACATTTACCAGAAATCTCATCTTGCACTTCTTGTCAGACTGCTAGATAGCTACTGAATGCTGTCCAGCGGTGCGTTGGGTCTTTTATACGAGCGTTGCTGTACAGCTGTATTGAAAGTGGCCAGTAATCATTGCTACGATAAAGTATCTTTTTGTGGGCATAGGAAGGGCTAGAGCTGATTGTAGGTATCAGTTTCCGTGTTCTGTATATGACTAATTAGGAATTATATGCGTGATTGATATTGATAATGTTTTTTCTCACATAGAAATTAATTTTATTTATGAAATCGGCCAATACAAAATGGTTTTATGATTGTAATAAAAATTGCAAGCTGATATAGCTTAGCTACCTAATAAGGTTATGACATTGTAAATAAAGAATCAGAGCAGCAATAGTAAAAGTAGTGATTGAAATTAAAAATTACAATAAAAACAATATCAATATGCGACAAACATAAATTACATAAATTGGAAGACTAATACGCGGCAGCGTTCCTAAACCTCTTACATACAACATTTTGTTAAAATTGCCATTAGGCCTCATTTGTCCCACAAAAACAGTGTTTTTAGTCTTGTTCTATTCAGTCCCCTATCCCAAATAATTATCAAAATTTCGTTGATGTTATTATAACTACACCCTTCAACGTCATTATTTATACGTATTGGCAGTAACAGTGATTAATTTCACGAAGATTTTATTAATAAAATTCGTAAACCAAAAAAGAAGAAAGAAGACCCTTTTGTCCTAGTCCTGCGGGACCTCTGTGTCGAAACTGTCGAATTGTGATAGTGTAACATTTTGAATTAAACCAGTTTCATATCAATTAATAATTGCGAAAACAACAGATAACGTAAATAAACTTAAAAATGGGAGCACATAAAAATACTTATTTTTCCTTGCCGCCTCTAAACATCCACAACTCTGCGCTAAGGTATGTACAAAGGTGCTGATCCGATGGGTGGAGCAGGAAGCTCTTTTATCCAAATAAAAAACTGTCGCACCGCGCGCCCTGACATTTAGAGCACCACTCAACATTACCTTCGACAGTGGCGCTACAGCTCACATGTCAAGCGAAAATAGTACCGCGAAATATAGTACGAATTTTCACCACCGGCAAAGTTATGTTGGTTTTTAGGATGCACTTGTTTTTTCTGGGCGATATTTCAGCCAGGATGTCTTTTTGCAATCTTTAACGATTGTGGTTTTCATAAAAACCGCAAGAAAAAAAGGTAAGTATAGTTGGTCAAATCAAATTTGTCAGTAAATAAGAACAAAAAAACTATACTCATCCTTTTCTTTTGGGTGCTAGTACTAGTGACATTTAGATTTTATTCTAGAAATTCTAGACTAGTATTTTTTTATACAATCTTTTTAATGTTTGACGATCCTTTTGTGAAATTCTTAGTGTTAAATTTGATATGTATAATAATCCAATTTTATTATGGAATAATATTAACATCAATAAATTGCTCTGATCATTAGATTAAGATTAATTACGATTCATAAGAGCTTGTTGCTAGGCCTACATGAATAAAGTATATTTTTGATTGATTTTGATTGATTTTGAGTGTAAGACAAAGATAGTATGTTTCTCTCTGTCTATATGTGACAGTCCTTTGACAAACTATACTGCTAAAATTAAGCCCAAGACCAGAACCAAGAGTCAGACCATGTTAAGAGCCAACGGGAGTGGTCATTTCTCCATACAAACGTACTCCTCGTTTTCCTCCGTGGTTTTTGCAATAGGCTAGAGCAATGATTTTTTCAACACAGATTAATATTGTCAATATCTGTGTCGGACCGTTTTGCTTTTTTTGATATTTTTGTTTTTTAAGGCGCTAGAGCCCTTCAAAAATGGCCAAAATGGCCTAATTGACTATGCCGCAATGAGAGGCGTGGCATTCAAAACTGATATCAATTAGCCGAAAAAGCAAAACGGTCCGACACAGATAATTTCATAATCATTTAGATTTCCAAATTTGGTTACGATTGGTTAAGTTTTGGAGGAGGAAACAGAGGAGTACGAAACCTCGATTTTTGAGATTTTTACGCAGGATTTTTCGCCTTGTCCTTATCGCACTACTATATGTACCTAAAATATTTAAAACTCAGCTCCTGTTTCGTCTTAACTGCACCGGCTTCGCAAGCGACAGAGTGTGGAATGCCATGTCAAACGTCGAATTCCTATTAAATTATGATGTTTATAGTAGCACTATCACACTTTGTCCCTGCAGAGTTAGCTTAGCCGGACTCTACCAGAGAATGCACTGTGCACTCGTTTTTAGGGTTAGACTCCACTGTCCGTCTGTCCGTCCGTCGTCTTTCTGTCACCAGGCTGTATCTCATGAACCGTGATAGCTAGACAGCTGAAATTTTCATAGATTATGTATTTCTGTTGTCGCTATAACAACAAATACTAAAAACAAAATAAAATATATATTTAAATGGGGCTCCCATGTAACAAACGTTTTTTTTCCGTTTTTTGCGTTTTTTTGCGTAATGGTATGGTGCGCGAGTCCGACTCGCACTTGGCCGGTTTTTTCGGTGTATTTCAGCCAGGTTGCTTATTTTGAATACAGAATGTTCTCGTTTTGTTTTTTCCATAGAGTTTATAAAACTCTAATAATGGACGTAGCTCGGAAAGCAGCGAAGTTAAAATGGGACTGGGCTGGTCATGTCTGCCGAATGCCGAACGACTTGTGGGCCAAGGTAACCACAGAGTGGGAGCCCCACGAGTCTAACCGGGGAGCCGGCAGGCCTCGTCGGCGATGGCGGGATAACTTGGACTCCTTCTTGAGAGGCTGGCCAGATATTGCACTAAATAGAGACGAGTGGAGAAGGAGGGGGGAGGCCTTTGCCCAGCAGTGGGACACAGTGGGCTCTGAATAATAATAATTATAAGTCTAAATTTTTTTTTTTAAGTTTATTTATTCACTTTAAATTTTAATACAATTTTAACATGCATGCTCGTATTGCTCGTAGACCAAGAAAAGCCTGAACCGATTTTCATAGCATATACCTTACGCAGTGCAAGTGTTATTTATACGTCATAATTTCATAGAATGTAGTTTGATGTTAAAATAACACTTGCACTGCGTGTGCTATCAAAATCGTTGCAGACTTTTCTTGGTCTTACTCTTGTCGTTTCACGCTAAGGTTTCATGCGAAGTGTATTTTCTTTCTTCCTTTCTTTCTAAAGTGCTACGTCAATTATGGAGTTACAGCTTAGTGACAATAATATGAAATACCTAGTACATTTAATTACGGGCAACATTTTTCGATGTGAATATTTAGGTCATACTGAGCAACTTTTACTATGGGACCAATTCCGAAATCGTAAACAAAATTGTCTCTCCCGTAGAAAACATCAACATCTGACCAGCCAAAATGTATGAAACAACCAATTTTTATTGATTGTCACTGCGACAGAAGTCAAATTCCGTAACTGTAATGACTGGTTAGATCATTTTCCCAAAATCATAATTTACCTGTAGCATAATTTCTATTCGCAAATTTTCCTATTCTTAATTTACACCAGACGCATTTAATTCCTAACATGATTTTTCCATTCGCATTTTTTCCTATTCTTAATTTACACCAGACGCATTAATAGGTTAAATTTTTCTCATAATTAATACTTTCCAAGTCGTTTTATTCGCTTTCTTTTTATTTCTTAGGCAATAATATTACCATGGTCCCACCGCACTGTTTCTTTTCAAAAAAACATTTAGTGTACAACTTAGCTAGACGGAGCCCCGCTTCGCGGGGCTCCTATTTCTGGGCGGTTTGCCCTTCGGGCTTCTGAAGCTACCTAACGAACCTAACCTATACTGTACCACGGCATACATATAATCACCTCTATTTCCCGGAGGGGTGGGCAGAGACCATGTATTTCCACTTGCTACGATCCTGACATACCTCTTTCGCTTCCTTCACTTTCATAACATTCCTCATACACGCTCGCCGGTTTAGGGTGCTCTTGACCTGGCCTTTCTTCAGGATTTCCCTGATCTGATCAGAGAAAGTCCGCCGAGGTCTAAGGCACTGAGTCTAAAACTCAAAAAGTACATATGTTTTTTTAAGTCTTCATATTTTGGAAAATATGGATAATACGTCCCGTTCCATGAGGTGCGGAAATAATAAGTTTTTGGCTTAAATTTAATTTTTACAAGCTTAAATAGCCGACTGTACTTTTCTTACGACAGACAACTAATACTCATCGAGACTATTCTAAAAACCCCTAACACAATTAGGTTGCGTTGTTTCATCACATAGTTCCTATGGCCTACTTGGGGTACTCCTGTCTCCATCATCAGATCAGCTCGATGGTACCATAATATTGCATTGTCATGCGATTTATACATGCATGAAAAATTTCAGCTCAATCGGAAACCGGGAAGTGGATCAAATTTAACTTGCAAGATTTGATTACACACAGACAGACAGACAACGGTCAGGTTAAACTAAATAAAAGCTTGAGAAAATACCTAACTGTCCAATATTGTATAAATTAATGAATATATTGAGAGCGATTCGTTCCGCCCTTGCAAGTCGCAACAGCGGCGGGGTATGTCGTCAGCTGTCTGTTTACGTATTATTATCAGATCGGATAAACATAAATACGTATAATTATGCATTGTTAAGTTATCTTATATACTGAACTAAGCTAATCTAGCAAATAAGTGCATTCCCGTTGCCAGGGAAGTTTTGGGATTATACTGAGCATCTTTTTCTATGGGACCAACCCCGAAATCGCGAAAAAAAACTTACCCTCCCATAGAAAATTGACCAGCCAAAATGTATGAAACAACTTAATTTTTTTTCGCGATTTCGGGGTTGGTCCCATAGTAAAAGTTGCTCAGTATAATCCCAAAACCTCCCTATGGCAACGGGAATGCAGTTATTTTTTAGCCAACCTGTATACAGTGAAAAATGCTGACTGACCGAGCGAAAGCGTTTCAGCTTGGTCAAACATGTTTTCGTATTTCGGCTGTTTTCTTTTGCATGTCGCATTACTCAACCGATTCTCGTGAAATTTTGTGAGCAGGTTCGATAATCACTACACCTTGTAAAACAAAGTCCTCCGCCGCGTTTGTCTGTTTGTATGTTCGCGATAAACTCGAAAACTACTGAACGGATTTTTATGCGGTTTTCACCTATCAATAGAGTGATTCTTGAGGAAGGTTTAGGTGTATAATTTGTTGACCCGTGCGAAGCTGGGGCGGGTCGCTAGTTAGATATGTTTTTTTTCGATTAAATTTTTTGAGTTTTTTGCTTTGTGAGTTCCACAGCTTACAGAGCCTTTAGTATATAATTTCGAAAACACAAAGAAGTAATTTATTTTTTCGTAGGGCATTATTATGGGTCGTTCTATTACAGTTTCATTTTATAATATAGTGATGAATGTCTAGGTTTTATGTTTAGGAATGTGATTGCGGAGCGCCTATACAATCTATCCACCATATAATTCACGAGTGCCCAAAACGAATGTACCCCGGTGACCCTCTGGACTTAATAGCGTTTGGTGATAACGCAGCCCAATTGGTAAAGCAGTAATAATAGATATATTAGTTAGCAAGTTTCGCCCTTGTAACAGCGGTGGGGTATGGCGTCAGCTGGTCGGCCTTCCCGCGTTCCGCCTGATTCCGCCTCCGAACTACATTTGCAAAGGTCGTTTACCCTAGGCTAAGTTTTAAGTTCGAGTGTGACTAGGTATCTAGGCAATAACTTAAATAAGACAACAGAAAAAGTAAGGGCAAATCGCCTAGCGTGGTATGGGACTGTGATGCGGAGGGATGAAAGTCATGTGACGAGAAAGGTATTATGAATGAATGTGGAGGGAGGTATGTACGAGGAAAGGAAAACCGAGGAAAAGGTGGATGGACTGTGTGAGAGATGATATGAAAAGAACGCAAGTGAATGATGAGATGACGGGCGACAGAGCGGTGTGGAAGAGAAAGACATGCTGCGCCGACCCCAAGTTAATGGGACAAGGGCAAGCGAATGATGAATGATGATGAACTTAAATAAGACAACAGCACAATTAGTGCGCTTTCCCATTTCAAGATATGCTAGTTTCAGGCATGTGATGTGACAAGATTTGTTTTCCATTCCGTTATAATTTTTCATAGACTTTGGATGACGGTAATAGAATGGGAGGAATGAAAAATGTATGGATATAATTGGGACACTTGTTTGTCTGTTTGGATCTAAAGATCTCGTGATTCTGAGAGACTGAATAGAAATGACATAAAAAATTCGAAATTTGAAATAAAATTAAATGTCCAACTTTAATAAAATGACCCACACGTACTGTTTTTTCAATTTACTATAGGTAGAGGAACTCTTCATAGGATACTTGGCTATAATAACTTAATAACGTTTATTCGTTAAAAACCTCCCGTTTAATATCGGCCAAAAACTAGTCCGTATGGTCGGCCAAAAATGTAATCCGTCTTATAAAATCGAATTGACTGATACTTAACTCATTTGACAAAATCAACTTAGGGTAGTACTCCACCTATCCAATTTTTGTCCAATGTGTATTGCGTCTCACATTTTGCTTTAATGAGAGAGTGAGTTGCACTGACATTGGACATAGAAATTGGAAAGGTGAAATACCACCCTTAGTTGTCTTGACGCTACACGGTGGAACACACATACATACATATATTGCAAAAATAATAGTGAGGGATTTTTTTAGATCATCTAGTTAACATACCATTAAAATCACCCATTAAACAATACATTCCACACATTTATATCAGGTAATTACCTATGAGCAATATACAACTATACTTATCCGTGCTCGTAACTGGATCTAGATAATTGAGAAACCCAATCTACTTATGGAATCTAGATTTCAATGCCGTTTGATATTTGAGCCCTGGTTTATTTACCGTCTTATATAATATTCATCAGAAATTAGCATTTTATTATCATTAGCAATCAGCACCCTAATAAGGCCCGACTCACTCCGCGAATTCGTCGCGTCGCTACAAGTACATGCAGTCTACACCAATTTTGGTGTCTAGCCATAGTAGTTGCCGCGCGCCGCTACGAAACGGACGCCTGCTCGCGCTTGCGCCACCTTGCGGTCATATCTATCGTACCTAATAGACGCGTTTTGTTAGAAATTGAAGCTTCTGTACCTAGTACTATAACCTAGATACGTCCCACTGCTGGGCACAGCCCTTATCTTACAGGCCAATCCGAGTTTTAGTTGGATCTGATTCCGATATGATACTAATCTGTCATTCAACACACTCAGTGCCAGTGTTATTTATACGTGATAATTTCATAGAAGTTTGACGTTTAAAATAACACCTGCACTGCGAGTGCTGTCAAAATCTCTGCAGACTTGTCTTGGTCTAACTCTACCTATAACTTGAATGAAAAGAAATGTGTCATGAAGAAAGATGACGCCAAAAAAGGATGTGTCTTGGTTATTATGCCTTTGACACACATGTAACCACCTATTTCATTTGTTTTTTAACTGGTTCATGTCACAATGCGTGAACCACAGTGGTTATTCACAAAGTTTACTGTACGCCAGTACAAGTATGGCATCTGATTAGATTTTTTTATCTGCCTCTATTGCTCGAATACACAAGTGCGATACAGAGGCAGATAACGAAATTTATATTTTCGTTTTTCGCGGTAGGGCCTCGGGCACCTTTAGTGCACTGGGTTACGGGAATATAAATATTTCAGATTCGAAAACCGCTGCCAACTTTTAGTATTGTGGGCATGGTATTGGGTCTCCAAAACTGCCGGGAGACAGCGGCGCCGGCCATCTACTTCAGCGGAATGACGTCATTCGCTGCGAATATTGCATATTGCACTCAAACTATGCATGGCACATCCAGTATGACTATATCCAGTATTTTTTACGTAGCCGAATCAAAGATTAAAATCGGACAAGTGCGAGTCGGACTCGCCCACCGAGGATTCCGTACTTTTTAGTATTTGTTGTTATAGCGGCAACAAAAATACATGATCTGTGGAAATTTCAACTGTCTACTATCACGGTTCATGAATCATGAGATACAGCCTGGTGACAGACAGACGGACAGACGGACAGTGGAGTCTTAGTAATAGGGTCCCGTTTTTACCCTTTGGGTACGGAACCCTAAAAAGTAAAAAAAACAACGGGTTGCACTCCGGGGGCCGGCAGGCAGAAATGAAAACTCAATGACATTGTACCAGTTTTTCGATCAGGTCACGTGCCCGTCTTACGTATCTTACGGTCACGTGACCTGTCGCGAGTTTAACATTTTTTCCCCATCACAAAAAGTGCACAGCGCCGCTAAAGAAGTTTTCACTTCAAAAATCTAGGGATCATGTTATATTGGGTACAAGTTCAAGTTTACTGTGAAATGTTTTGTAAATAATGTACCTATATTGTGACAATATTCACCTCACGGCTACCTGAATGTGCGGTAACCGTACATGATAGGAATTGGTCCGTAAGTTTAGAGTGTGGCATGAGGTTTTGAACCTATACGTAAACCTTTTGATATAAGGTGTTGGTTGTTGTATACAATGTGGAAAAATAAGTCGGGCCCTGGAGGGAAACTACCTGAAATCCTTAAGTTAACTCATTTTACTTAAAGGAGACATTCCTTTATTACAAGCTTTTATTTAGTTTCAAATCGGATGACAATGCAATATTATGGTACCATCGAGCTGATCTGATGATGATGATGGAGACAGGAGGTGGCCATAGGAACTCTGTGATGAAACAACGCAACCTAATTGTGTTAGGGTTTTTTTTAGAATCGTTTCGATGAGTATTAGTTGTCTGTCGTAAGAAAAGTACAGTCAGCGATAAAAGCTTATACCAAAAATGAAATTTTTGCCAAAAACTTATTTTTAAAAAGAAACAAATCTGCGTTTACATTTTTGCAATGACGAAGTGTAACTAATGTCAAATTTCTATGAAATTGTGACGTTTATAAATAATAATGTAATGACACGTCTTCACTTTGTTTTATTCACGTTCGTGTAAAGTTAGGTTATAGCGTTTATTACATTTAATAATATTTACGTGAGTAAATCGTTTAAAAATTATTTTATTTTAGTATAGGCGCACTCTATTGAGGCAAATGGCGAATTTTAATTTGACTTCACTGAGTGGTCATGATTCTTTTTTTTTTTTTTTCGTATGGCTTTTGTGTGTGTAGTCATGATTCTAGGTAAACTACTCTAACATTTTTATTAACCACCCTATAATAGAGCTAGTTATAATCACATCTAATTAATAATTACTTCCAAAGGGCGACCGAAGGCAACGCCTTTTACTAAATACTTGAATTCTAAAATCATAATTAATACTGCAAATGAAGGAAATATATTAATGAGTTTCCTTTTGAGTGTATATCTCATATTCTCGACATATCGCTTGTTCTAGAACCTTGTGAAATGCTAAGTTGTTCTAGTTAGTTTTAGTCCGAGAGACGGTTGAAAATTTTGATAGGTTGTTTGATATTTGTTCAAAATAAGAGCATTCCACCAGTGTTACCTGCATCCATTTGAGTTTTTTCATGAGTGTGACACTGTAGACCAACTAGTCTTCCTAGATTTTTTAGAGAAATCAAACGTGTTTGTAAGTGTATTACTGATGAAATGCTCTATTATAGTTTATAAAAAATAAACATCTCGAGGGAATGTGTGTGTGTGTCGCTAGTGCAAATCAGACGTAAGATAAAATGTGTCTACGTGTAATAAATAAAAAACCGTGGTAAAATGTCCCTTTCAAATAGATCAATAAGACAGCATAACGAGCAATGAGTAAAATGGTGCTATAAACATTAAAAATAACTTGTAATATAGTTGAAAAATCGTTAACAACGTAAAATATGGAACGTTATAACGTTTTATTCACCATGTTTGCTTTTGTATCAGGCATTGACCCAGGCTTTTTATAAGAATTTCTAATATCCAATATAATAGTTACATAAGTTTCTGTTTTCTAAAATTGTATTTGTTGTATAAGTACCACATTGGTGGCTAAGCGCGTTCAGCAGTACTTTCCACTTGTAATTCCATTAGTGTCGTCAATAGGTACTTTTTTATAAGAATAATCTGTGATTTATCCCAGTCTCTCTTAAGGGGCCCACTGATTAACAGTCCGCCGGACGGTATCGGCCTGTCAGTTATTCGGAACTGTCATAATTTTGTTCTAACTGACAGGCCGATACCGTCCGGCGGACTGTTAATCAGTGGGCCCCTTTAATAGAGAGTGACAGTGTCTAAGATGAAGCATACTGGTTACTGAACCATATTGCATCTTGCTGTGAAAAGTCATGGTATAATAATATACTCCGCCTGGTACTCCATTCCCGTCTTTTCTAGGTCACCTAACTGACACGGGGCTACGTCATCATGCGACAGCGCTATATGATAATATGCGATAGCGCTATATATAGCGGCCATGTTGTTGTGACGTAGGCCCGTGTCACTCTGGGAATGGAAGACCATGTTTTATTAGACTATGTGAAAAGTAACAAGAACGATAATGAAGCGGTCGGCTCTCGGCCTACAGTCCAGCCCAGCTATTCTAGCAGTCTAGGCCGCTATTATTGTTACTGGTATATAAGTGCCCGGTTCGGTTTCCTACAGTTATATTTAGATCCAGTTTGTAGGTTGCGCTTTACGTATTTAATCTATGTACTTGTCATACGAAACATTGATTATTGCGAAAATGTTTTGCGACATTTTGGCCAATTTTTTTTTACATATAGCATTATTTGAAATGTTTTAACTATTTAATTCGAATTGTACATCATAGTTGACATAACTTTTGACTGCTCGTGATATATCTGGCGGGGATTATACATTTTTTACCGAATTCTAAATTTCGAAGGTGGATATTCTCAACTTCTTGATATTTTTTTAGATCGTTTCTGTTTTTATGTCTTTGACTGAAATTGTCAGCAGATGTCAGTGTTCGTTCGAATTGGCCTGATAATAAAGACTGTTTTTTTTTGTTAAACGTTTTCTTTACTAAAATAACAAGCCGTCGAATGATCTCCTTAAAAAAATGTACAGGTCAGGTCATTAACCTTTACAACAATCAGGGCATAAAAAAGGAAAACACTGATTATGAAACATGAACTAAGTACTAAAGTGTATATTGTCTAGCAAATTCTAGATTTGCGTAAAGCAATTTGAATGCGAAAGTTGGAAAAGCCGTTCCGCTTGAACCCTGACAGTAATATCAAAGTACAGTCAATAATATTGAAAACGGGTTATATTTTAAAGTAAATGAGACGTTATCTATGAAAAGGGACATTATTGTCGATGGCGCTTACGCTATTATTAAGGATGCTCCGATATATTTAAATACAATGCCGCGCGACGCTGTGCGGCGTAAGCGCCATCGACAATAAGGTCCCTTTTCATAGATAATGCCCCAAATATAACATTTTCTAGTACTAAATTAATTAGACTAACAAAAGATATACTATCTTAACCGATCTGCAGTTAAACGTTAAGTTATGAGTTAGCTCGTTACGCTTGTTGAGTTTAATAGCGCAAATAATGTGTTTATTATTCAATCATTTATGAAGTATATCAATTAATTTTATAACTTTGATCATTAAATAAATAAACATTATAGGGTCATGTTACAAAGTTAGATTATGGAACAATATGTAAAACTAGTTTTTACCAAGGCACATTACTTTCTAGTATAGACTGTACGGCTACCACCAGTTTTGACATTGACACATTCGCTCACGTCGACGTAACTTACTTTCTATGCATCTCGCTCGTACAGGCATATTAGTGCAAGCGAGATGTACCGAAAGTAAATTACGTAGACGTGAGCGTTATGTCAACGTCAAAACTGGTGGTAGAGGTTCTGAAAAAAAAACAGTTAAAACTAGTTATCACCGAGACCTTACGCAAAACGCGTTTTCACTGATAAGTATGAGGCGATGCGGAAAACTAGTTTTCACTTAGCAAAACGGGTTTTCACTAAAAACGGGTTTTTACGGAAACATATGTTATTATATAGGGAACCCTAAGAAACCTGCCAAGGCCAAGGAATCCATAATGACGACCAGACTGCAACATTATGCAGCAATGCGCATTTGCATACGTAGCATATTCGAATTGCTTAGTTGAATGTTGCAATTACTCTATTATACTGGGTTTTGATTGGCTGAGCAATGTATAATATCATTATTATACATTGCTCAGCCAAAAAAATGGAACCTGTCACCCGAGTCTCAAAAACATAGGTATACCTACTACCGAATTGGCCATAAGATAGAGTACTTAAATTAGGTACCTATTATTAATTAGACCACATAGATTAAGATGGGTTTAGTTTAGTTTTATTTATGTTATGTTTAATAATACATTCTTATGTGTAAAATGAAAATAAAATATATCGGGTGGAACAGAACGAAGGACTTTTACGCAAACGGGGAATTGTTTAGGCTACGTACTTTATTTTTGACTTATTAATCACGTTAATATCTCTAACCGTTTTAGAGATACAGTTTGTTAAACATTAGTGCAAGTCACTGATATAAAAATATTTCATTTTAGTGATTTTGTTTTACTTGTTACTTCAGCTTTACGATTATAATAACTCGATTGTAGATCACTTAGATAACGTTATCCTTTCAGCTCAGTCTCTAGAAATGTTCCACCCTGTATAATGCCATATATTCTTTTAAATATGATATTATACATTGCTCAGCCAATCAAAACCCATAATAAGGACCGTATCGTTAATTATGGGTACAACTTTACTTAGCCGTTTTTCTGGTATTATATTTTTATTAAAAAATTAAACATATAGTTTAATTAGTGCTTTAATAATAAGTAACATTTCGTCCTGGGAGATCACGTAAAGCATATGGTTTGGACAATATTCACCTAATACTCCCGAGTAACTACAACGATTTTGGACAAATACTACAAGAAAACTTGCGGTTTGCGAACAAGACGAGATATTACACAAAGAAAATCGTACTATGTAAACAGCAATTATTACATATGATTCGTAAAGCGAAACATCTGGGCATAGTCTAATCATTTCTTTTAGTTGGAAAAAAAGTTTTGGATCTGTGCATGTTGGCCTTTTAGAGAATATGGCATGTTACTTACGACAACCCCGACTTTGGTATACATTATAACCATCATGGAGCGTTTCCATCGACCTGTTCTTAGCCATGGTTCAACGCCATGAATGTCCGTTAGGCTTTGGATTTCGGTAAATTCTTTTAGCTGTTTCCCTCATTTTGCTTGCGTCAGAAATTGACGGGAATCCAAAATGTTGCATAAAAAGTAGTTTTCATGTAAAAATAAAAACTCACCATATTTATTCTGTGGATGTTCAATTGAGCAATCATGAAAAGGACACTTAGATGACATATTTTGGCAGCATATTAACCTTTTGTTTCTTTAAATCGTACCAAGGAATCGGTGAAATAGTCTCAAATTAAGCTCGATAGGCTTGTCCAAATTATATTTGCTAGACGGTATTAAAATCATCATAAAATCTCTAAAATAAAATAAATGTAAAACCTTCTTATATCAGATAAGGCTTAAAAATGCCCCCAGATTATACCTTAAGAACATAGTAATACAAAATAATACACACGTCAACAGTTAGACCAGGTTTTATCTGTACCCATAATAAACGATACGGTCCTTATGAGTGGTATTTGAACTAAAAGATTGATCACAAATTGACCTTGAGGCCAATTCGATTATAAAACGTTTTTGAGACTCGGGTGACAGGCTCCATTTTAAGGAATCGAGGAGATTCTAAATAAAATAGTACTGTAATACAGAAGTACAACATAATTGTTTACCATCGTATTTTCTCGGAAACGTTCGTGTTTGTCATATGCTACTCCAGTCAAGCTCAGTACTTTTTGTTCCGAGACTGACTGAAATAGCAAGACACGTTCGTACACGTTTCCGTGAAAATACGATGGAAAACAATTATGCACTACATCTGTAATATTTTATTAAACTATAAAATTCTACGTACATATTTATCAATTTATCGTTTCGTTGATGTCTTTGACGGACAGATATTTAGCTTGGCTGTTCGAGAACAAAAGACGTCAACGCAAATATGAACTAAAATGTAAGAAAAGTTCTAATTGTGTGGTGTTTGGTTTTCGTGCGTTTAATTTTGTTACCGTAAAATGTGCTACTTTGCTCCAAATTTCCAAATTTAATGTAAATTTTTATATTGTGGTACGTTCCATCACCATCACTAGTTATTAGTATAATATTTTAACACTTATAGTATTAAATGAGGTTGTGATATACTCGTAGTTTTCATATATAAAATCGATTGGATCACAATTAACTAGTGGGGCTCCCCACAAAGTAGGCACATTTTGTGGTATTTGGAACGGATCGACGTCGCTGAGAATGATTCGAAATGAGCCTGCTGGCAATTTTAAATGCTGACTGATGATTTTTTTGGTTTCCATATGGCAGTTTTTTATTGGGACAATAATGAAAGAACACATAAAAATCACCGTTTATTCCGCCTACTGACTAAACTACCACTGTTTTATGATTGGCGTGAGCACAGGCTGCAGCGGCAGCGGTGCCCCTATCAGCCCCGGTTGAACCAACGTCAGGGGGGCCCACGGGGCTCCAACCAACCCTATACCCTGAGTCAGCGCCAGTCCTTCCAACTTCGGCGCCTCTATCTCCTTATCACCAGTCTTAGTTATCTTATCTTCTTTAATCAACGGTATTATTCCAGGAGCGTATACCAGGTTAGCATAAGGTAAAGAAGCTACCACTGGGATCACACTTTTTGCTAAAGCCCCAGCGTTGTTCGCGACCGCCCCGTCGATTTTCGCTTCAATAGTTTTCACTGCGTCTATCGCTTGCCATTTCTTGTCTTCTACGTTCCAGAATAGTTCCTCGCTCTTTTCTTTAGCTATGGAAGTCACTTCTTCCACCTTATCCTGTAATAAAAATTTGGTTATGTAACAATGTTTTTAACAGGCATGGGGGCGTTCATTAATTAGGTACGTGAGGGTCATGCCGAACCTCACTAAATCTCCCGTGGGCTTTGGCAATAATCGCGTAATTTTTTCGGCCTTACCTAATTAGTAAGTAGGTACTATAGCATCCATAGCAATCTGAACCCTAGAGTTTTACATGCCTATATAGTCCCGGATTCCGCTGATCTGCTTGACTGCTCACCTTGACATTAGCGCCTGGACTTCCACCTAGATCTTGGCTTATATAGCAGCCTGAACTAAGGTTCAACATAGAATAGTTATTTATTTTTTGTCCGTCTAACGCCAGTTAAGCCTAGTCTCTCGCTATATATATCAGCAGCTAATCTCGCCCGGTATGCTATAGTCATCTAGTCTTCCACCTAGATCTTGGCTTCTATAGCAGCCTGAACCCCCTAGGGTTCAAAATAGAATAGTCATTTACCTTCTGTCCTTCCAACGCCAGTATAGCTTGGTCTCGCGATACGTCAGCAGCTAACCTCGCCTGATCTGCTATAGCCCTAGCCTGGTCTTCAGCTTGGACCTTAGCGTCGATGGCGGCGGCTTGGAGGTCCCCTGGGGTTGGAGCGGCGATGGCAAGAACGGGGGCTGGGGCCGCGTAGGCTAAAGGCTGTTAGAAATACTAGTTTTAGGTCTAGGTTTATGTATTCGTTCTTGGGAAAGTTAGGAAAAAAATAGGTCTAAAATCGGAATGCCTAGTACGTTGTTCTGGTCTTGCTTGTGTAGTTTAATTACTTTGTCATATAAAAATGCTTTACGTCACCGTTAGGCGCTAATAAAAGGTGGGATTTGGAGTAGATACTGCCTACAGTTAAAAATGAGCTCTAAAACACTTGTCTTATCACCCTTTTATTAGTTTTATTGGTGGTTGGTCCTTTGGACAGTTACTTGTTTAAGTTTGAAAACTCAGAGACTGGAAAAAAATTGACGCCTCTCGGGCGCCGCGCTTTGATCGTTGAGACAGCACAATCACAAATGTGAACCTTTAAGTAAGTAAGTAAGTAATCATTTATTGTCAGATTGTGCAATGTCAGTATACAGACGTTGAGCTTCCAAAGCTAGTTCAGCCTGGTCCCTAGCCACATCAGCGGCTGACCTAGCCTGATCAGCTATAGCTCTGGCCTGGTTTTCAGCCTGGACCTTGGCGTCGACAGCGGCCGCCTGCAAGCCCCTATGGAGTTACGGCTCGGCCACGACATTGCGCGACTGGCGACGGGGGCGGCAGCAACTATAGGTGGGAACGAAAGGTCCGATCGCTTTGTCTCGCTCCAACCTATGGTCGCCGCCGCCGCCGTCGCCCGTCGCGCAATGTCGTGGCCGAGCCGTTAGTGTGAGAATAGCGGACTGCCGCTGTGCTTTTTAAGATAAACCCTAAATGCGAACTAAAGACTCATCTTGTGACTTTCCAAAGCCAGTTGAGTCACGTCAGTCGCTGGCCTAGTTCATCGCTGATCAGCTGGCCTGGTCTTATGCTTGGACCTTTTCATATATAGCGGCAGTCTGCAAGTTCCCAGGTGATAATGTAGGAATGGCAGACGATTAGAGGTTGAGGCCCGTTAATACAAAACCAGCATCTACACTCACCTTTTGAATCTCCAAAGCAAGTTCAGCCTGATTCCTAGCTACTTCAGCACCTACCCTCGCCTGGTCTGCTATAGTCATCTAGTCTCCCACCTAGATCTTGGCTTCTATAGCAGCCTGAACCCCTAGGGTTCAACATAAAATAGTGATTTACCTTCTGTCCTTCCAACGCCAGTTCCGCCTGATCCCTAGCTACTTCAGCAGCTAGCTTCGCCTGTTCCGCTATCGCTCGAGCCTGGTCTTCCGCCTGAACCTTGGCATCAATGGCGGCGGCCTGGAGGTCTCCGGGGGATAGAGTGGGGATGGCGGCGGGGATGATGGGGGCTATGGCGAGCACAGGGGCCGAGGGCGCTGCGGCCGCGCAGGCGAAGATCGCGGACAGGATCTTTTGATAAATGACAAAAATGCAAGATGATAATCAGAAAATTTTGCATAGATATTCGGCCCATCGAAGTGATATTACAGGATTAGGCTGTGTTTTCACCAGAGATATGGGAGGATTCAGAGCGAGATAGGTAAATGAAGTGGTTTTATTGGTTTTTAACAAACACATGCCTCATTACGCATCTTCGCACATCTCTGATGGAAAGGCAGCCTTAAACTTAAACATTTGTAAACATCTTATAATATATGCAAACCGTCTTATAAAAAAGTTCTTAATTTCGCAGAACTTATAAGTTTGATTTCCTTACTGTAAAATGATAACTATTAGAAAGTATAATTACGTCCAGGTAATAGGTATTTACTTTAGGTATCACTCATTTGAAGACAAGTTTAAAGTTGAAACCTAAATTACTGGTAAACCCATTTTGTAGAATAATATCAACGCCAATTTTGTGGTGAATCAATCCGTTTAATGGTTCTGGAAACCCCCACCTTAAATGCATTAGTAAGTACACACGCCTTTAGATATATCAGAGCGGCCAAGATGCTCACAAATGTCTTAACACGCCTCTATTCTCAGGCGTTAGAGCGCGTGTTCAGATGTGTATTTTTGAGCACTTCGGCCGCTCCGATATATCTGATGACGACTGTACAAAGAAATACAGTTACTTAACACGTAAGTAACATTAGGCTAATCCTGGACAACATTTGCGGAAAATCATAAGTAGGTAGTAATTAACTATTAATTATCGTATGAGACAAGAGTCATTAACTTTTAAACCACTTTAACAGGCGAGTCGATATAAAATTGATTAATCGATTTATCTTAATCGGTTCGTTTTTAGGGTTCCGTACCCAAAGGGTAAAAATGGGACCCTATTACAAAGACTCCACTGTCCGTCTGTCTGTCTGTCCGCCTGTCACCAGGCTGTACTCGTATCTCATGAACCGTGATAGATAGACAGTTAAAATTTTCACAGGTGACGTATTTCGGTTGCCGCTATAACAACAAATACTAAAAACAGAATAAAATAAGTTTTTGGCAAAAATTAAATTTTTGGTACAAGCTTTTATCGCTGACTGTACTTTTCTTACGACAGACAACTAATACTCATCGAGACAATTCTAAAAACCCCTAAC
This sequence comes from Cydia splendana, assembly GCF_910591565.1. NCBI lineage: Eukaryota > Metazoa > Arthropoda > Insecta > Lepidoptera > Tortricidae > Cydia > Cydia splendana. Next base: position 6,115,867 of record NC_085984.1, read on the forward strand.
ACAATTAGGTTGCGTTGTTTCATCACGGAGTTCCTATGGCCACCTCGAGTCTCCATCATCAGATCAGTTCGACAGTACCATATTATTGTATTGTCATCAGAACTACATACAGCTGCCAATTTTCATGACGCTACGATCCTTGGAAGATGGTTAAATTAGTTACCTTAGATTCTATTACATAGTTAGTTACATACAGGCCCCAATTTCACCACGGTGGTGTGCGACAATTGTAAAATCACTGTTGCTGACGTCACAGGCATCCATGGGCTACGGTTACCACTTACCATCGGGCGGGCCGTATTCCTGTTTGCCACCATCATAGTTTTATTAAAAAAAACTTTATTATATCGGAAAAAAACAGATATTTCTTTTGCGAAGTTTCTGACAATTGTCAAGATTTAGAAGAATTGTAGGTAATTCTTGACAGGTAATGAGTTATATGTCGGCATTTCGTGACAATTGTAGTGTTTCTTGTGACAATTGTCATAAACTTTGAAAGAGAAATATCTGTTTTTTTCCGATATAATAATTTTTTTTAAATAAAACAATGATGGTGGCAAACAGGAATACGGCCCGCCCGATGGTAAGCGGTAACCGTAGCCTAGACTAGGCTTAACCGTGGTGAAATTGGAGCCAGGTCGACCTAATAAAAGCTTGTTAATAATAACTGGGGCTTGGACTGGGGACTGGGTGTTTTTTTTTTGCCGTTTTTTGCGTAATGGTACGGAACCCTTCGTGCGCGAGTCCGGCTCGCACTTGGCCGGTTTTTAATTTAGTCGTCACGCGAGCACTTTGTAACTGTCTAGTTCAATTTACAAGCAAGTTGATGTGATGTGTGTATTTCACTGACTTGTAGACTCGAGTTCGCCTAATGCTTTGCAACAACTCGAATACAACAAAGTTCATTAGGGCTTGTGCACAAATCACGCGAGGTGTTTTCGGCTACTTTGTGACTTGACCCCCCGTCCCCTTTGGTGATTTTTGGTGGGGTTTTTGGCACTTGTGACTGGGGCTTGAAATCATCTTTTATTTTTGCAAGGCAAAATCCATTGTCGTAGGTTACATTATTAAAAATAAATAATATCAAGCATATGCAACGCACGAAGTGTAAAAAATAAAATAAATGGTTAAGTGTATAAAAATGCAATCAGCCAATAAACTTCTAAGTCTCACTATAAAGTTAAATGTTACAAAGAAACCTTATTTTTATGGTAAAGTTTAATATACATAGACACCAATTATGAATTTAATAGCTTTAGAGATTTTGGCATTATGCTTTCATTACATAAATTATTTCCTAATATATAAAAACTGAACAAAATATTAATTTATAATTAACACTAAGATCGAACGAAGAAAATTAAGTCATATCTATTTTAATACTGCACTGAATCCATACTTAATCAAGATAAAGCTATCCGAAAACACTTTCTTTGTTCCCGCACTACACTTAAAAAAAAAAACACTTATAAACAAAGAAAACTACTGACCAGAATTCTCATCTTGCGTCTCGAAGGCTACTGATGCCTTCCAACACACCCGTTTAGCTTATATATCAGCTCAATATAGAACAAACTGGCTGGAAACTGGATGATCTTTGCCTTAAAAAAAAGAAATTAAAAAAGCTGCACCGCGGGAATGCAGGAAATGCGCGCGCATTTTGACAGATGATGGGCGAGGCGCCATGTTGGATGCGAGTTTTTTGGGAGTTGCGTAAGAAAATTAAATGTATTCGTGCATGCGTGTGGTTTAGATTAGATGCATTGTGCAATTGAGTTAACTTATAACTTATGAGTGCCAAAGATTACTTTCTTACGAAATCAAAATAATTTCTTCTTTTCTCTTGCACATAGTAGCGACTAGCGACCCGCCCCGGCTTCGCACAGGTTAACAAATTATACACCTAAACCTTCCTCAAGAATCACTCTATTGATAGGTGAAAACCGCATGAAAATCCGTTCAGTAGTTTTTGAGTTTATCGCGAACAAACATACAAACACACAGACAGACGCGGCGGGGGACTTTGTTTTTTAAGGTGTAGTGATAACTGCTTTTAAGTATGAGCTTGAAGCTGAATTTACTTAAAACTCATTCCAACATTTAAATATTTCCAAACTAAATTAACGGTATCATATCATCATAATCATAAGCACGAAACCAAATTTATTGCATCCAAATCGGAAGGCTCGTCAGTGGCCACCTTTACACAATTTGACTAAGTCCCACAGTACCATCGTCCACACCGTTAACTGTACATCGGTGGACCTTATGGCTTTTGTAATAAGGTCCACCGTTGCACAGTTAGGAGTGTTGGTGTTTGTACATATTTATAAATACTTAAATACATAGAAAACACCCATGACTCAGGAACAAATGTCCATGCTCATCACACGAATAATGCCCTTACCAGGATTTGCGTGCGTGCGTGCGTGCGTGCGTGCGTGCCTGTGTGTGTGCGTGCGTGCGTGCGTGCGCGCGTGTTTTGCGTGTGTGTGTGGAAATGATTTAGAGAACCAGGCAGCATAGAGGCATTCATCATCATTATTAGACATTTCATTCCTATTAGGCACTTTCCTTAGATCAATATTTGCCATGTTAATCCAGAGTGCCTACCGCGAACCGCGTTCCACGTGTTGCCTCTCTGTCGCACTTGTAAATTCGTACGTAAGTGTGACAGGGAGGTCTGCCATAGGCCTCTCTCACAGGATCATTGACACCTGTCAAGGGTAAGAGGATATTGTATTCCTTCCTCAACGTATAGGATAATAATAATTAAAGGCGACCATAGCCCAGTTGCTACCAGCCGAGCGAAATGTCAGACGAGTTTTATTATTCGACTTAAGGGGGCGTACCGAGGCGCGAGATGTGTAATTATATTAATCACTAGCGACCCGCCCCGGCTTCGCACGAGTTAACAAATTATACCTAAACCTTCCTCAAGAATCACTCTATTCATAGGTAAAACCGCATGAAAATCCGTTAAGTCGTTTTTGAGTTTATCGCGAACATACAAATACACAAACAGACAGATGCGGTGGGGGACTTTGTTTTATAAGGTGTAGTGATATACTTGTCTTTATTTTTTGAGTACTCTTCATAATACTTGAAATGGCTATAAGGCGGATATATTATTTAACCCTTTACCTGGCCTCTAAGTTAACGTAAAAAAAAGATACAGCCGTTTATGCCGCACAAAAAACGTATATTTCGACACTCTCACGGGAATCAAAGTTTATAGAGTACTTCCCGTTGACATAGAACTATGAAATTTGGCAAGTCATATACTCTTACACTACAAGTATAGGGAAAATTCAGAAAACTATAAATTTGTAACAAAAAAAAAGTTTGTACGATACCCTTGGGCGAGTCCAACTCGCATTTGGCCGGTTTTTTCTTGAAAGTCCCTCTTAATGAATTGAAATAGTACCTATCGTTTTATATTCAGCCTTTAACAACTTCAGTGAAACTAGTTCACCTACTTGCTTACATTGTCGAGCCTTTGCATCTTATGATTTACTAGACGGGCCCGCGGCTCCGCTCGCGTAAATGAAATAAAGAGTTTGTCTTAAGTTTAGTTAAATACCGACATTATTATGTATTCAACCCTGCCAGGGTTCATAACTGTGATAGGGACTTCTTATTTGTAACCGTTATTTGGATAACTTAATTCGCAAATTTCACAATAAATGATGTGATTTGATAAAAGGCAAGATTGTATTTTTTCATCTACGTAGGTATTTATTTAAAACTTGTTTCAATAATATTATTTATTTTTATAAGCCCAGTCCAGGCAGCAAAAACGTTCATAAGATTAATTTCCACCTTAAGACGAATGTGGATGATCACCGCCCATAAATCGCCTTTTCATACAAACGTAGGTAGTCCCCATATTCCTTTCTGGATATTTTTAACATTACTTACTACGTTGTACTCAAAATCTCACGCAACTAAACTCGTTTACTGCAACACTTTACTGAACTTGAACTTCACCTGTGCGCAAGCGACGTTTGTTTCCATGCCAATGGAATTTGAACTTTATTGTTTACGACTAAGGATCAGAGTTAAACTTAAAGGTGATAATGTAAGTAAGCTTGCTCATAAACGTCCTATGGAGAATAAAAAGTGTTTTAATACCAACTAAAGTACATAAACATATCTTAGCGATTTAAGAAATCGAGGGTCCGTACATATATGTATTATTATTTTTTACAAGATGATATTACTTGCCAAATTTCATAGTTCTATGTCAACGGAATGTACCCTTTAATTTTGATTCCCTTGAGAGTGTCGAAATATACGTTTTTTGTGGCATAAACAGCCGTAATATCTTTTTTTTACGTTAACTGAGAAGTTTTATTTTTTTTACAGCTTCAAGGGACGTAGACCTGGCCCCAATTTCACCACGGTGACAGGTGCGACAATTGTAAAATCACTGTTGCTGACGTCACAGGCATCCATGGGCTACGGTTACCGCTTACCATCGGGCGGGCCGTATTCCTGTTTGCCACCATCATTGTATTATTTAAAAAAAACCATATTATATCGGAAAAAAAACAGATATTTCTTTTGCGAAGTTTCTGACAATAGGCCTGATGACAAATTTTGAAAACCCTTTTAATATCGTCGGTACACTTGTATTAGTTCCGAAAAACACTATATTTCAGTTATACTCATAAGATTTAACATAGATAATTGCATTTTATTATAGCTAGTTTAAACTTCGCGCGAAAACGCCTCGCATGCCATTTGTGACGTCATCATTTAGTTGGTGGTAGGGTGGTAGATATTGTTTACATTCTTACAGTTACGAATTTCCCTTGAATCCGAATGATATTGTTAATTCAGCACCATATATTACGATTAGGGATGATAAATACATTACAAAAATTTATCACAATAACTCATTTTACACAAAAACTCTCACACGGTTGCAGTTTAAGATGAATTATTTAGATACATGTAAATTTTGAGTGAAAATCACCGAACGCCGCTTTTACTTTTTAATTTTTCATTTTTTCTAGTTACGACAGCCAACATGGCAATGATAGTTCCATTCAGCCAAATAATTAAAAAAGTTTGTTGTTGAAATATCGTATTATTTTGCATTTTATTTAAATAATAACAAATAGATATCTACTTTATATCGTGTAATAATATTTTTTGGACGTAATAAATGTTTAGTGGCGACATAACATTTTTTTTTGCACCTTTCGAACTCTTTGGTGCCCACGTATAGATTTCGGTCAATGAGGTTGTCTATGTTGCTCTAAGAAATATGTTATGGATTGATGACGTCACTGTTTGGAACGTTTCTGATTGGCGTTTCAGTAAAAATGGCCGATTGGAGAATTTTGCACTTTTATTTTATTGAATATATTAATAATCCTTCAGTTTATACTGAGATTGGGCCATTTTTTAGAATCATATTAACATATATGTTTCGTTGAAACCATTATTTCCATGATTCTTTGTTACTTGCAACAGGCCTATTGTCAAGATTTAGAAGAATTGTAGGTAATTCTTGACAGGTAATGAGGTATATGTCGGAATTTCGTGACAATTGTAGTGTTTCTTGTGACAATTGTCATAAACTTAGCAAGAGAAATATCTGTTTATTTCCGATATAATAAAGTTTTTTTAAATAAAGCAATGATGGTGGCAAACAGGAATACGGCCCGCCCGATGGTAAGCGGTAACCGTATCCCATGGATGCCTGTGACGTCAGCAACAGTGATGTTTTACAATTGTCGCACCTGTCACCGTGATGAAATTGGAGCCTGAGTATATGGTTTTAATTTCAACTCGATTTCTTCACGCGTTCCCGAGATAAAAGGTCTCTACAGTCAGAGACAGAGACAAGCAGATGTATATGTTTAACAACAACTTAAAGTTGCTGGTCCTAACGTGAAAAATACTGACAAAACTGTAATCTTACACCTTACAAATTGACAGTTCACCGCCATCTACCTACACCAAACTGAATTAATTAGTAATAAATTCTAACGTAAGTCTGTCTTTGCTTGCCCACGCACTAGACAACCTACGGCCCGTAATGCCGTAAATAAATTCAAACTTCATTACTTCATTCTGAATTGATATCACCGCCATCTATCCACACCAAACTGAATAAATTCCTAAAGTGCCTACGCAAACTCGCACTGTATTCGCTCTCTAGCTAACCTAGAGTTTCATTTATAGTAATTCCTTTCAAATTTGATATCACCGCCATCTATCGTTACCATACTGAACCAGCTACCAAAGGGCTCGCGCGAACTCGTACGCCGCCACGACCCAGCTAACCTAGGACACCTAGCTATCTACTTAGCCTAGAATTTCATTTCATTGATTAATGATACTAAGTACTCTTTTCAAAATTGATAACACCGCCATCTATCGTCACCAAACTGAACCAGCTACCAAAGGGCTCGCGCGAACTCGTGCGCCGCCACGACCCAGCTAACCTAGGCCACCTAGGTTACTTACAAAGATCATGAGAACGCCGCCTGGGAAACTACTGTGTAGCAATGGTTTGCGACATGCACGTGCGATGCAGTTGTGTTAGGCGTTCCATAACTTTTGCGAAAAGGTAATGAGAAAGAAGGAAGAAGCGGAGCGGGCGCGCGAGGACAGAGCCGATGCGCATCCGCTACGACAAAGACGGAGGGGAGTCAGGCGGCGGCAATTCGTCAATGCCTTGATTCCCCAGTAGAGCTGCGGGCTGAGGACCCGTAAATAAGGCTCTACACGCTCGAGGAGGGGTTGTAGAGTTACACAATCCCTCCTCCTCTAATCTGAGGGTGCCCCCGGTGAACAGCCGGGGCGGCCGGGGGAGCATCGTGGTAGAATATTAGTGACCTCACGGTGCTCCCCTATAACGGCAGAGGGTAACGCCGCAGGGGTTTTAGTGGGTATTCTCCTCCCCTCCCTCTGATCAGCAGAGGGAGCTACGGGAGGAGCGAGTCCCACATACCACCCCCACGATGGGCCTTTCCAGCCCGGGGTGGATGCGTAAATGCATTTCCCCTGCGCCAAAAAAAAGAAAATGGCGTTTGGGTTTTACGATCGATGTATTGTTACTTCTTTAATTTATTTTGATTGAAACCAGGGTTTTTAGGGTTCCCAAAGGGTAAAAACGGGACCCTATTACTAAGACTCCGCTGTCCGTCCGTCCGTCCGTCCGTCCGTCCGTCTGTCTGTCACCAGGCCGTATCTCATGAACAGTTAAAATTTTCACAGATGATGTATTTCTGTTGCCGCTATAACAACAAATATTAAAAACAAAATATAATAAATATTTAAGTGGGGCTCCCATACAACAAAGGTGATTTTATGCCGTTTTTGTGTAATGGTACGGAACCTTTCGTGCGCGAGTCCGACTCGCACTTGGCCGGTTTTGTTATTTGACTCGCCATCACTGTAAAAGGTAGCTATGTCAAAACATTTGACAGGTATTGGCTGTCATTAAAGGGTCATACATATGCATCTAGTTATAGCTAAAATACTAACAGGATACCTTCAAGGCGGTATGGATTGCAACTAAATATCTTTGTAATTTATGAATGCTTTATAAGTTTGAAACTATCCAGAGTATCCAGTATACTAGTCGCACTGTGAGCTGTGGGCCTACCGAATCACCAATAGCTCTGCCATTTTGAAAATAAAAAAATACATAAATATATGTAATTATCGAACCAGCTCACCAAATTCACGAGAATCGGTTGAGAAACGCAACCTGTAGAGAACATTCGGACATACTATGTAAATTATATTTGCCCAAGCTGAAAAGGAGATCTTCGTGTTCGCTCGTTCAATTATCAGCAACATCCACAACCATTGGTAGACTTTATTTGGTTGCAAATAGGTTTATGAATGATCAAGAAACTCTGTCGACGATCGTGTATACCGGGTGTGGCCTGTAACATGAGCAAAAAATTAAACTGTAGGCTGTACTCCTCATACTGACCAACATTTGTTCAGCGACTTTTAAAAATAACTTGTGGTTTGATTTTTATTACACTTTAAAGTTTATTCTAAGACGCAATGTATTGCGAATTTTGTTATGTTTAAGGCGTGACAAGCAACGTCAATCACACTAATATGGCGTGGCGATGGCGTCCATTGAAGATAATATTTATTTTGTATGAAAAATAGGGAGTCTAAATACTTCATAATTTTTAAAAGTTGTTGAACAAAAGTGTCACCGTTTGAGGAGTTCAATCTATGTTTTAATTCTTTGCTCGTGTTACAGGCCACACCGTGTATATATAAGAGAACTCACCGATACTAAAATCAGAAAGGCTGCATAGTTTGTAGCCCGACCTGGCGGGATTTTAAGACGTCTGGGTTTGTGCCGAACCAATCCCTGCAGACTATAATTAGAATCTAGTAAAAATCTTAGAACGTATTTTCATCCTAACGTCGGCATTTCAACTTTTTCACTATCTTCATCCAGCTTTAGAATTTAGGTAAAGGTACATTTTATAGTATGTATATGAAATTCATTTCATATACCTTAGGTAACTAATAAATATCAGGGAGAGTTAGAAAAACTCAAAAATGCGCGTTTTCCCAGAGATAACTTTAGCTAACCTAGATACATTTTTCGCCCCCGAAAACCCCCATATAGAAAATTTCATCGAAATCGTTAGAGCGGTTTCCGAGGTCCCCGAAATATATATACAAGAATTGCTCGTTTATAGGTGTAAGATATTTCACATAGAATTCTACTTTTTCTATTTTTTTCTTGCCAACCATACTAAGGCTACTTAAATGTGCTAGTTGACGCATAGTTAATAAGTTTCATAATTACTATCCTTCATATAAGTTATAACGTGGGTTCTAGTAGCCAAATAACTATCGTCATAAGACGAATAAAGTCTAAGGAAAAAACGTGCCTCGGAATTCAAGTAAAAGTCATTCTCGAATAGGTGGCGCACACACCTTTAGCCTATCCTCGGCTAGATGGCGTGACGACACCGTTTCATATTTAACAATTTTAACACATAGATATCAGTGAATGAACATGGATCAAAGTGATATAAAAATTATAAAATCATTTATCCATATATATACATTTTTTGATAACTTTATACGTTTTCATTTTGAGTTTTAGTCGTGTGTCGATAGATGGCAGTAAATTTACAGTGACTACAAAATTTACAATGACAGGACCCCTCTATACTATCTATTCTTTTTGCTATCGTTAATATAATGTCATACTTGATGCTGGTAAAAAACTTATCATTTACGGTGCCCTGCAAAATGATTAATGATATAATGATTGCAGCTAATCAACAGTATCAACACGCTCCTATAATGTAGTAATATGATTTTAATAGGAATATTGTAGTTCAGTATGTACTATCTACATTCGTACAAACAAGTTAGAATGTACGTAATACTTATAATTATTTACATTATTTCATGGTATAATAATATACTCCGCCTGGTACTCCATTCCCGTCTTTTCTAGGTCACCTAACTGACACGGGCTACGTCATCATGCGACAGCGCTATATGATAATATGCGATAGCGCTATATATAGCGGCCATGTTGTTGTGACGTAGACCCGTGTCACTCTGGGAATGGAAGACCATGTTTTATTAGACTATGCATTATTTAAAGTAGGTAGGTACTTCTATATGGGGCTACTTAAACGCAGTAGTGCGATAATTAGCATTTAACGTGCCTATGTCGAAAATTTAAAAGTTGTACGTTACACGTGCGAATTTGTAATTCGCACTTTTATCGGAATGTACTATTATGGTCAACCGAAAAAGTACCTTATTGTATTGTAAACGTCTAAATGGAGGCAGTTATACATTAAAATATCCAGTTGACAGAACTATTAAATTTAGTTCATGATTGACATATACTTTTTTATACTTAAGTACTATTGATTTTGTAGTTTGTATTTGTAATCTTAAAGATAATATGGCAAGCATATGTTTGGGAGGCGTGATTTAAATATCCACTTTATTTCGTTTGTGATAAAGTATAAAATTGGATATATTAACCCTGCCAATCACAAACAAAACAAGCTTAGAAATACCTGTACAGTCAAGTGCATAAATATATATACATTTCTTCACCTTAACCCATTGCAATAAGGTGAAAAAATGTATACATATTTATGCACTCGACTGTACTTATGTAGCCGGGAAACCTTCGATCCTGCCATTTCGGCCAATGCCGAATCCGTTCCTAGTTCTACTTACATAATTTTAATTACACCTATTTCGTAATCACGTCTACGACTTATTAATTGTAATTGAAATACGACATTGAGAATATAATTTAATTTTAACGAAAGGTACGCTTCCGGGCTGTTTAATTATCCGACGTATGAAGGTTTCTTGTAATGGCCGCTCCAAATCCGTGATCCATTTTTTTCGATATGCGAAGGAATTCACGTCCAAGGTCCGCCAATTTAGCTTCCGCTTTAGCGTGGTAAATTAATTATTTGGCTGAATATGTCTCGACTAGTTTTTGTGGGTGTCGAGATTGAAAGTGGGTGTTTATTTTCGGAACGGAATCAATCTATCGACAGATAAAGAAAAGTTCTTTGTTATTACTATGACATGCATCGAACATTTTCAAAATGAAAGCTTTATTGACTGTCAGTTGACGTTTTCTTTCCTGATTTATGTAATATTCATTCTATTTATTTCATTGTGCATCGATACCCTCGTTCACACTCGTACTAATAACGAGGAAAATGTTGTTGTTATTAATACCATAGTGCGCATCAAACACAGTTTTAATTACAACCAAATTTTTCGCAAGTATTATTTAATACACAAAGAAATTAATCTGACACGGCAAGCCCAGGGATAATGGTAGTAAAACTACAGACGAGTTTTTATAAAATACTATTTCATTTATTCACACATCCTCGCCTCTATTGCCTGTTTTCTTTATTAATTTACATTTCCAAACAATTGAGTATTAGATATTTTTTGGTATTAAGTATACTATCACAGTTTACCAGTGCGCTAGTCCGTGGGCGAGTCCGGCGTGGCCGTAGCCGGCGTGCGCGCCGTAGGCGACGGGGGCGGCGTGAGCGAGCACGGGAGCGTGCACGAGGGGGGCGGGGTGGGTCTGGTGCAGGGACTGCGAGGACACGGAGTGGCTGCCGCCGTGCGCGATGCCGGCGTGCGCGAGGGGAGCGGCGTAGGCGGCGTGCGCGATGGGCGCGGCGTAGGCGGCGTGCGCGATGGGGGCGGCGGCGGCGTACACTCCGGCGTGACCAGCCAGCTGCTTAGCGAGGATGGGCGCAACACCGGCGGTGGCACCATCAATCTGAGCCTCATGGGTCTTCACGGCATCGACAGCCTGCCACGAGTGGTCCTCGGCGGCGTTGATGGCCTGTCCTTGGAGCTCAGCAGCCTGGTCGTGGTATTCGCGGGTGGCATCAACGGCGGCGCGGACGTGGTCGGCGGCTTCAACATGAGCGTCGATGGCGGCGCCCTGGATGTCACCGGGGGAGATGGTGGGGACGGCGGCGTGCGCTACAGCCAAGGGGGCGGCGTGGCCGTAAGCCAGAGGGGCGCCATGGCCGTAAGCCAGAGGAGCGCCATGGCCGTAAGCCAGAGGCGCGCCATGGCCGATCAGACCATGACCGTAGGGACCAGCCAGCAGGCCCGAGGGCGCTGCGGTGGCGCAGGCGAGGACGGCGGCGACAATCTGTGACAAACAAACAATCATTAATTGCAATCCAGACACTTCGTCAATCCGCGCAAATCCGACTTTAACACAAACACGTTCACTGAACACTTGGCACTGAATATATTCAACTGACCAGAAATCTCATCGTGCACTTCTGTGGTAGACTGCTCGTGGGCTACTGATTGCTCTCATTTCGCCGCGTAGCGTATTTATACGTGCGCGGGCGCCGCTGGAAAAAAGTAAGCGGCTCAAGGGCGGGAAGGGTGCCAGGAAGCGGGCATTTTGACAGATTTTGCGGCGCGCCGGCTGGCCGTGATGGCCAGTTGGTTTTCAAGTTGTATTGTTATCGATATGTTATTCGAATATTACAGCACAGGTGAAAATATTACCGTGTTGCAATCAGTTAAAGACTGATTATTATCGCTTAAGTGATGTTTTTTGTTTGATATAATTATTTATTTTCAAGTTCTCTCCGAATGTACTTTGTGTTTTCTAAGGGTACAAATTTTTCTTTTCATGTTTTTAAGTTTTCCTTCTTAGCCGGACTCTAAAAATAAAGCTTACTTGTGTTTAATCGGCTGCTTCGTCAACTATTTTGTTTTACAAATTTTAAATAAATTTAATTTTTTTAACGATAGAAACATAATTATTACCTAAATCTTTTCATGTTTAAAACATCATTAATCATAAAGCGCTTTTTAAAAGTGATCAGTTATGTTAGCATTATTAACGTACCTAATTCAATTGTTTAAAATCAAATCTTGTTAGCTAATCAGCGGCACGATGTTGTTTCTTAATATTGGTTGTACGTGGGTATTGGATTAAATGAGATAAATGGATATAATTCCAGGATTTAAAAAAATCTAGACAGAATTCTGTTCCAGGGTAGGCTTCTTCTTAGCTACCAATGTTTGATAAAAGTCGATCCAGCAGTTAAAAGAGTATCAGTTTTTTATCAAAATTATATAAGGCATTTTGGACATACAATCTTTTTTTAGGTCTCTCCCATAAAGTTTAAAGTCATAATGTATTGTTTGTCCACATCTTCGTTAGTCATAATTTGGTTTTTCTCAGAAATGCGTAACTTTTCAGGATTGCCATAAAACAAACCTAACCTAACCTATCTATAGGATAACCTTACGAAAATCCTGAAAAGTTAACGGTTTCAGAATAATGACTAATGTTAATCTGACTATCATTACATTATGACTTTCAAAAATTATGTCAAACAACGGAATCCGGTTTTTTAATATAATGCGTAGGGGGTTTTACAATTCTTAATTGAATAATTATACGTTTCTATATAAGTATATTTAGACATATTTGCGATTGGTCAGAAAAGCTGTAAAACGCCCATTAAAATCAACTTTTTTATGACATTTAAAATGGTAAGCGTGTTCGATTGGCGATAATATTTCCGCAATCCAAATAACGAGCATGTCAGGAAGGCGTGTCGCTTCCTGGCTAACTAACAAGGACTTTAATTATCTTAATATCTAGTTCTAACACGAATTTAGAACTTCATAAAATTATTGCATGTTCGTAGATGGTTAAAATTTGGATCAGTTCACTGGAGACTTAAAGAGGCCCACAGAGGAGGACTACCAGTTCGCTGGACGATATCAGCCTGTCAGCTGTTCGGAGCTGTCAAATTTTGCTTTTAACTGACAGGCCGATCCGATATCTTTGCTTTTAACTGACAGGCCGATATCATCCGGCGGACTGGTAATCAGTGGGCCCCTTAACAGTCCACAGAAAACTCGGTTCTCCATACAAACGTAGTTACGCTCTAATTTTAAAACGACTAGCTAGATTGGTCTGAAACTTAGCACTTACAATAGGATAAGGTTTAACTAGTCCTGTAATTAGTTTATGTAGCTTCAGATACCACAGTTTAAAAAATACAGCGAATTTAAGTTTTTCATACAAAACTCGTTTTGCTCTATTTCGTTTGTTTTATAAATGCTATACTAATTACAGGACTACTCATGTCATTGTATGTGCAAAGTTTCATTATAATTCAACACGTAATAGTTTTAAAATTAAAACGAAACTCCGTTTGTATGGGAAGGTGAAATTAGGCCGAGCTTGCTGAAGACTTAAGACTCCGGCGCAGTTAAAATATAACTTTCTTAGGGCTGATTTAGACGGCGCGCGAACTCGCATGCGATTTTAGTTACATTGCGGACTGTTGGTGACGTCCAATTCAGCCGACCGATCAAAAAAAGCAATGTAATGAAACTCGCATGCTAGTTCTCGTATCGTCTAAATATTAAGCCCTTATTATGGACCCGGGTATGTCCTTAAACTACGTCCAAGACCACCGGTGGACGGGCAGCAGCGTCCCTCAAATTCGGTGTACTCGACTGCGATCGCCAACCCGCCTGCCAAGCGTGGCGATTATGGCATTCACCCCCCATCATGATGAGCACAATAGAACCACGGCCCCGAGGTTCCGGCGACCCCCGGTGCTCTGGCTATGGTAGCGGTCAGGGCATTAGCGGGGTCAGGGGTGCTAAGAATCTCCGGCAAAGATCCGGCTACCCGCCCCGACGACGACTGGCCCTGGTAACACACAACATATGCACTATGAGGACTGACGAAAAGATCTGCGAGCTGGAAGAGGAACTGAGCAGGTTACACTGGGACATTGTAGGGTTATGCGAAGTCCGTAGAGAGGGGGAGGACACGACAACCCTGAAGTCTGGTAACTTGCTCTACCACCGGGAGGGCGACCAACAGTCCCAAGGTGGTGTCGGGTTTCTCGTTCACAAGTCCCTCGTAAACAACATAATAACCATCGACAGTGTGTCGAGCAGGGTGGTATACCTAATACTCAGAATATCCAAAAGATATTCGCTGAAGGTCATTCAGGTATACGCACCGACCTCGTCACACTCCGATGATGAAGTAGAAGCTATGTATGAGGACGTAAGTAGGGCCATACATACTTCTAAAACCTACTTTACTGTTGTTATGGGGGACTTCAACGCAAAGTTGGGCAAGAGAAGCGGGGATGAGTTGAGAGTGGGGCAATTTGGGTATGGGCAACGGAACCCTAGGGGTCAGAGGCTGGCCGACTTTCTGGAGAGAGAGGAACTCTTCATGATGAACTCTTTCTTCCAGAAGCCGCCTCACAGGAAATGGACCTGGATGAGTCCTGACGGTTCCACGAGAAACGAGATAGACTTCATCATGACCGACAAGAAACGGATATTCAGTGATGTCTCTGTGATCAACAGGGTAAAGACCGGTAGTGATCACCGAATCGTAAGAGGCACACTGAATATCAATATTAAACTTGAAAGGTCCAGCCTGATGAAGTCTACGCTCCGACCTACTCGAGCCTATGTTCAAAACCCCGAAAGCTTTCAACTCGAGCTCTCTAACCGCTTTGCTTGCCTAGAGAACTTGGCTTCAGTGGACGAAATCAACGACGGGCTAGTGGAAACTGTCCACACAGTAGGGTCTAAGTTTTTTAGATCCCGCCGTAAAGATAGACCTCAGAAATTGACCCAGCAAACCTTAAACCTCATGGCTGAACGACGCTCGCTACAGTTGCAGTCTCCCGATGACGCGGAGTCATATAGGCAGCTCAATAGACGTATATCTAAGTCCTTGCGACATGATCTGCGTCTCTTTAATACTAACCGTATTAAAGAGACTATTGAGCGAAACCAAGGCTCCAAAGTGTTCGCAAAGGACAAGTCTATTGGGCAAAGCCAGCTGACAAAGCTGAAACGGGAAGATGGCAGCATAGCGTCGAGCAAAGCGGAGGTTTTAGGTGAGATCGAGAGGTTCTATGGACAGTTATACACTTCGATCGCAAAGCCCGTTGACAGCTTGGTAGGAGATCCAAGAGCCAAGCTGTCCCGACATTATACCGAAGATATCCCGGACATCAGTCTGTACGAGATTAGGATGGCCCTGAAGCAGCTTAAGAACAACAAGGCGCCGGGCAAAGACGGAATCACTTCAGAGCTTCTGAGAGCGGGTGGAACACCGGTACTTAAAGTCCTCCAGAAGCTCTTTAATTCCGTCTTGTCCGAGGGCATAACGCCTGAAACATGGAATAGAGGCGAGGTGGTGCTGTTCTTCAAAAAAGGTGATAACAACCTATTGAAGAACTACAGACCCATCACGCTTCTGAGCCATGTCTATAAGCTGTTTTCAAGGGTCATCACGAACCGTCTCGAACACAGACTTGATGACTTCCAGCCTCCCGAACAAGCCGGTTTCCGAAAAGGCTATAGTACCATAGACCACATCCATACGCTGCGGCAAGTTATACAGAAGACCGAAGAGTATAACTTGCCATTATGCTTAGCGTTTGTGGACTATGAGAAAGCCTTCGATTCGGTGGAAACATGGGCGGTGCTTGAGTCTCTTCAGCGATGCCATATTGACTATCGGTACATCGAAGTGTTGAAGTGTTTGTATAGTAACGCCACCATGTCGGTCCGAGTACAGGAGCAGAGCACGAGGGCGATTCCATTGCGAAGAGGCGTAAGGCAGGGAGACGTTATCTCTCCGAAACTGTTTACTGCCGTAATGGAAGACGCC
This sequence comes from Cydia splendana, assembly GCF_910591565.1. Classification (NCBI taxonomy): domain Eukaryota; kingdom Metazoa; phylum Arthropoda; class Insecta; order Lepidoptera; family Tortricidae; genus Cydia; species Cydia splendana. The sequence continues at coordinate 6,132,098 of NC_085984.1, forward strand.
TTCAAGCTCCTGGAATGGGAAGGACTTGGCATCAACATCAACGGCGAATACATCACTCACCTTCGGTTTGCCGACGATATCGTAGTCATGGCAAAGTCGATGGAGGAACTCAGCATGATGCTCGATGACCTCAACCGAGTTTCACAACGGGTGGGCTTGAAAATGAACATGGACAAGACGAAACTTATGTCAAATGCCAATGTTGTGCCCATCCCAGTCTCTGTTGGGAACTCGGTACTCGAAGTTGTTGACTCGTACATCTACCTAGGACAAGTAGTCCAATTAGGTAGGTCCAACTTCGAGAAAGAGGTCAACCGCCGAATCCAACTCGGTTGGGCAGCGTTCGGGAAACTACGTAATGTCTTTTCGTCCGACATACCTCAGTGCCTCAAGACGAAAGTCTTTAATCAATGTGTGTTACCAGTGATGACTTACGGCTCCGAAACGTGGTCTTTCACTATCGGCCTCATCTCAAAACTTAAAGTCGCTCAACGAGCTATGGAGAGGGCTATGCTCGGAGTTTCTCTACGTGATCGAATCAGAAATGAGGAGATCCGTAGACGAACTAAAGTCACCGACATAGCCCACCGGATTAGCAAGCTGAAGTGGCAATGGGCAGGCCACATTGCACGCAGAGAAGATGGCCGATGGGGTCGAAAAGTGCTCGAGTGGAGACCACGGACTAGCAAGCGCAGCGTAGGACGTCCACCCACAAGATGGACAGACGATCTTGTTAAGGTCGCCGGAAGACGCTGGATGCGGGTCGCTTCCAACCGGCACGTATGGAGGTCCAAGGGGGAGGCCTATGTTCAGCAGTGGACGTCTTATGGCTGAGATGATGATGATGATGATGATTATGGTAGATGTAGAAGGTAGGAATGGACAAACTCGCACGCTTCTGGTCCTTGCCCTAAGTACTGATTTTTTGATTTTTCCTGTAATTTCTATATATATTTATAGTATCTGCCTGATAAAAAATTTCGCGTCTAACCGGAAAAACATGCTACAGGCTACGGCGTAGCGCCCAAAGTTTATCTTAACAGTAAATAAGTTACAACAGTTACATGTTCGTATAATAACATTTCATAGCGCTCATACAATTTAAGTTCAATAACAATAAATATCTGGGAGCCCGAGCTTTGCTAAAACGTATAAAAACTCAAAAATGCGCGTTTTCCCAGAGTTAAGACCTATACGGCTACCACCAGTTTTGACATTGACATAACGCTCACGTTTACGTAACTTACTTTCTATGCATCTCGCTCGTACTCGCATATGCGAGCAATAGTGGAAGCGAGATGTACAGAAAGTAAATTACGTAGACGTGAGCGTTATGTCAATGTTAAAACTGGTGGTAGTGGTTCTAGCTAGATCGATTTTTCGCCCCCGGAAAGCCCATATAGAATATTTTTGTGAAACGTTAGAGCCGTTTCCGAGATCCCCGAAATATAATTATAAATAAATAAATAATAGAAGAATTGCTCGTTTAAAGGTGTTAAGATAATGACCATAGCGGCTGTGTACCGTCGCCATCAGATATATCGGAGCGGCCAAGGTGTTCACAATATCTGAACACGCGCTCTAACGCCCTGACAATAGAGGCGTGTTCCGATATTTGTGAGCACCTTGGCCGCTCCGATATAGCTGATGGCGACTGTACCTATACAAAGAAATCATAAAAACAATAGATACTTATATTAAAATTTCATAAGACAACAGAAAATTAAAACCTAGGTGTGTGCTATAAAGTAAGTAAGTAAGTAAGTAAGTAAATATTCTTTATTGCACCAATAATTATACATTTTACATACATGTAAAACTACAAAGAAATTTTAACGGAAAAATTGAACCAGGTAACAACAGGCGGTCTTAAAGCTATATTACTATTGTTCTATTTTTCACACACTTATGTTCTAGGAGCATTAGTGTTCAAACTAAACACTAAATGCCCATGTTTTGACTTGAGAATGTGTTACTAGAAACTTGGTATTAAGGGCTTGCAAAAATACGTATGTAGGTACCCTGAATTCGCCTTTAGTACATAATTACATAACTTTAAAAGCTAAATAAAATACAGCTGCTTCACTGATGTAGGTATCAAGATAAAATTGAGTTTATATAGGATACACTTTCCAGAGCGGATATCTCAAAAACTATTCGAGATATCGAAAAATTTGACTAAATAAAACATGCAACAAATTAAATTAACTTTAATTTAGTGTAAACCATGTCGCTAATGACTCCTCTACACGAATGGCCAACGCCGGCCAATCCAAGGGACGCATTTATGCATTAGAGGGAGCAAGTGATATTGCTATCTCAGTCTACCGCATGGCTGCGTCCCTTGGATTGGCCGGCGTTGGCCATTCGTGTAGACTCTACACTGTAGAGGAGCCATAAGATGCATAGTTTAAGGGATATAATCGAAATACCGAAAAATGGGACTCTCCCCCCCGGCTCAAGGGCTACTACAGTCGGGGACTTTTGATATGTTCACATTGTTCACCTCCTAACTAGTCCAAACAAAGTTACGAAGTCAAAAATTGTGTTCCTAGCATTTCCCTCTACAACTTTTGTTTCACATCGCCTATTCGGAAAAGGGCTTTTTCTTCCCTGCTAGGAGGGATCTAAGTGGCACTTTTCTTCCCTGCTAGGAGGGATCTAAGTGGCACTTTTCTTCCCTGCTAGGAGGGATCTAAGTGGCACTTTTCTTCCCTGCTAGGAGGGATCAAAGTAATACTTTTCTGTTCTAGCACACTATTTTTAAATTTTTTTGTACATAATTTTTTTAGCTTAAATAATCTGTTTAAGCATCAGATTGTGTCAGCACTAAGATTTTTTTATTTTCCTCATAGTTGATGTGAAAAGCAGTATGTGTCACACGGTATCAAAATTATTTCGTCTTGGGCGTTAACACTTGAATCCCTCATTACGCTCAGGATTCTACTTTAGAACTCACTACGTTCGGGATTCTATTGTAGAATCCATCGCTTCATTCAGGATTCAATGTACGCCCTTGACGGAAATATATCATTTTGATCCCTTGTAACACAAACTACTATTTGAGCATTCGTTGCCTGACCTAAAAGGGTTAAGAAGAGCCCATAAACGTGCACGCTAGCGCCACTGGTGGATTCGTCAATCTATGCGTCCAAAGTTAAAACGGCCGTTTTTGTTTTGAGTTCATAGATCGACGAATACAGCAACATAAAAACTAGTTTGATGTATTCAAAAGGTAGGTAATTAAATACAAAATACAGTACGTAGCGGCCCCCTTTTTTAAATATCTTTCCTTAAATTTAAATAATCTCTATTATTTAGCAGTGGCGCTAGTGTGCACGTTGATGGGCTATTAAGCAAATATAAGTTTTTACCACTTAATTACTACTATGTATATAGGTAGTAAAAACATAATTGCTAATTGCAAACCACTTAGCAGCCAAACGGTCGATGTAAACAAATGCTTGCTAGCTATAATCAACCACGGTAGCAATGACATATTGATTGACAAAAACCAGTAATTATTTGGCTTTTCGCTCATTTAAATTTCAATATCAAATGCACAATTACATCCACGCCAACACCTAAGTTAATCATTACTTTGATAGTCGAAATAGGATCTTCTTACGTAGAGTTTAAGGTCTTATTTTAATTGACGGTGAAACAATGAACTAAGAGTAACCCATTTGGATTCGAGCATTGCATGGCCGATAAGGCCGCGTGACTGGCGTTTGTGATGTGCGATTGTGGTGACAAGAGACACATACCTACGTAATTAAGTATAAAAACCAATATTCGGTTTGGTTTTGTCTCAGTTTTTTCTTCCATTTATAACTAATGGAGTCGCTTAACTTCACTCAGGTAAATCAATCTGTCAGATTATGCGATTTTGGTATTAAGAAAAGGTAATAAGGGTAGATATTTGCTGAGAGGGTTGAATGGATTTATCCGAGGTTGAAGTTAAGCTACACAATTATAATAACCAATATTTGGAAGACCGGGATGTGCTGGGAAAACATATATAGAGGTAAAAACTCAAAAATGCGCGTTTTCCCAGAGATGAGACGTAGATCGATTTTTTGCCCCCGAAAACCCCCATACAGCAAATCTCATCGAAATCGTTAGACCCGTTTATAGAGAGTTTTCGTTATAACTTATAAGTATAGAGATAAATTAATATGAAAGTAAAACAACTACTTATAGCCAATAATTGTCGACGTTATAGGGAGTGAAGCGTTATATCGAGTGACGTTATGGAGTTTACACTGTAGGTACAAGAATACCGAGACTAAGGGGCCCCACTGATTAACAGTCCGCCGGATGGTATCTGCCTGTCAGTTGTTCGGAACTGTCAACTTTTTGTTTTAACTGACAGGTCTATTCCGTCCGGCCGACTGATAATCAGTGGGCCCCTTAATACCGTTCGAGGAACGGTTCCCTGAACAAAGATATTGGAATTAATTTTCGACCATAGTTAGGAGAGTTTGGACTATATTTGCCTATTTGGGTTATTTTACGTTATTATGTTTAGCGATAGTCGCCCCGACGGCCGCATACGAGCAGCCTTGCGCATGATCTTTGACGCATGCGCCGACGGTCACGAAGCACCATTCTCACGGTGTAAACGGCGTTGCTACACCCGCGTGACATATAAAGTTTATGGACTGTGCTATTAATTGTGCTTCCGATTCTTCGGAAATAAAGCTATGGTCTATGGAAGTCTTTGAATGAAGGGCACATAACTTATCTTATCTTATTGTTTTCGGGGGCCCTTGCGGATACACTTCGACCCATAGGGATCTTTTGTGCAATTACCCCCTAGAAAAGATCCGTCAACTACTCGAGAGCTTTTCCCACCATATCCATGTGTGATGTGTCGCATGATGGAGCTCATGGGTAGCGTTTTAAAGTCCTTTGGTTCCAGATATCCTGCTCCAGCAAAGTCCTTCATTCTTTGTCTGGCGAGGGCGTGACATTCACACATTAAGTGTTTCACTGTCTCTTCCTCTTCGCGACACATACGACAATCGGTGTTGTCAGAGTGTCCCATATACTTGGTCAAGCAAATCTTGTAAGTAGAAAAAGGCGGCAAATTTGAATAATCGTGGGTTAGCATCAACACTGTTTTCGAATAATTCCAAATTCGCGTGTCATCTGTGTTTTATCTGTGGAATGTAAAAAAATAAATAAAAAAAAAAAGAATGAAAAATGTGGATCGTGAATGACAGCCATCTTGTTTGTTTACATTCTGAATCGTTTCTATTTCAAGAGATATTTCTGCTCTTACCATTAAATACCAATATATTAAATAAGATTGTGCATGAACTTATGCAAAGTCAAGGTGCCTACAATATACAATCATTATCAAACTGCACAACGGGACTTAATCAGCAGTTTGATAATGTTTAATAATCGTGAAAGTTTAAATCAGTGATATACAATCATGCTCGTTGATCGAAAATATTTGTAAAATTTGAGGTTGTGATAATTACATGTTTTGGTTCGATGTACATTGCTGCTTTTCTTAGCGCACTAGAGAGTGTTGCCCTACTTCACTTTGCTGTACATTGCTACTGGCATACTTTGCTTGACAGACTATAGTTAGTTACACCACTGGTATACTAAGCTACAAGTAATACGTCCTGCCTGAAGTTTAGATTTTTTTATTGGTAAACGAACAGACGAATCGCCTGATAGTAAGCGATTACCGCCACCCATGGACACCTGAAACACAAGAGAGGTTGTACCTAATAAGTGCGTTGACGGCTTTGAGACGGGAATACGCTCTTGAAGGTTTTTCTATAATTATATTAATATTAGCCTAAAGGTGCCCTTCGGATTCAGCCTGCACCAGCATTACTGCTGTAATGTTGCAGTGCGACATTACTGCTGACTGCATTGCTGTCGCATATGTTAAAATTCCGTTCAGCAACATCTATTTTCATTTGCGGCAGTAATTATTACCTGGATCTGGTGTAAAAAAGAAAACAAAGCAGTAATTTTTCTATTTTGTTTATTTACACATCCTCGCCCTTTTTGTTGGTTTTGTTTTTAATTTAATTTAAATTCGAAACGTTTGAGTATTAGCAAATATTTGGCACTTTTTGTAAACCTAATAGTCTACCAGTGGGATAGACCGTGGGCAAGACCGGCGTGACCGTAGCCAGCGTGAGCGATACCGGCGTTAGCGTAGCCGGCGTGAGCGAGTCCGGCGTGAGCGTAGCCGGCGTGCGCGGCGTACGCGACGGGAGCGGCGTGCGCGGCGTAGGCGACGGGAGCGGCGTGAGCGATCACGGGAGCGTGCACGAGGGGGGCGGGGTGGGTCTGGTGCAGGGACTGCGAGGACACGGAGTGGCTGCCGCCGTGCGCGATGCCGGCGTGCGCGAGGGGAGCGGCGTAGGCGGCGTGCGCGAGCGCGGGGGCGGCGTACACTCCGGCGTGTCCTGCCAGCTGCTTAGCTAGGATGGGTGCGGCACCGGCGGCGGCACCGTCCAACTGAGCCTCGTGGGTCTTCACGGCATCGACAGCCTGCCACGAGTGATCCTCGGCGGCGTTGATGGCCTGTCCTTGGAGCTCAGCAGCCTGGTCGTGCAGCTCGCGGTGGGAGTCGACGGCGGCGCGGACGTGGTCAGCAGCCTCAACATGGGCATCGATGGCGGCGCCCTGGATGTCACCGGGAGAGATGGTAGGGACGGCGGCGTGCGCTACAGCCAAGGGGGCGGCGTGGCCGTAAGCCAGAGGGGCGCCATGGCCGTAAGCCAGAGGGGCGCCATGGCCGTAAGCCAGAGGTGCGCCATGGCCGATCAGACCATGACCGTAGGGACCAGCCAGCAGGCCCGAGGGCGCTGCGGCGGCGCAGGCGAGGACGGCGGCAACAATCTGTAACAAAACACGAACCGTTTTAACCTCGACATTGAAGCAATCCTTGACGTCGTCACTTCACTAAGACACCACGTGGGAACGTTAAACAATTGCTCAACTGACCAGTACTCTCATCGTGCACTTCTGTAGACTGCGCGAAGGCTACTGAATGCTGTTTCGGCGGCGACCACACTATTTATAGCGTACGCGCGCGATAAAAGGGGCGGGAGAAATGTAGGAAATATCTGTTTTGACTATTCAGCGAACTACTCAACCTCGTATCTGCAACACTCATTTGATGACAAAAACACCCGTATTCCGAATGAAAGAAAAGCGACATTTCCATCAAATGATTGTTGCAGATATGAGGTTGAGTAAGTATAGCGACGATATTTAATAGGCCTTGTTTGTCAAACATGAGGCTTGAATTTGATAGGTTTAATTTTGTATTAGTATGTACCTTTTTACAAGCTTTTATTTAGTTTCACCTGACCGTTGTCTGTCTGTCGGTCTGTAATCAAATCTTGCAAGTTAAATTTGATCCACTTCCCCGTTTCCGATTGAGTTGAAATTTTGCATGCATGCAACACAATGCAATATTATGGTACCATCGAGCTGATCTGATGATGGAGACAGGAGGTGGCCATAGGAACTCTGTGATGAAACAGCGCAACCTAATTGTGTTAGGGGTTTTTAGAACTGTCTCGATGAGTATTAGTTGTCTGTCGAAAGAAAAGTACAGTCAGCGATAAAAGCTTGTACCAAAAATGAAATTTTTGCAAAAAACTTATTTATGTAAGTAAATACAGCTGTATTGGACTCGGCGCTCTGTAATTTTGCATATTCATGAGTGAAGTTGACAGTTATCTTAATCTGGATAATCTTGACCCG